>NC_056741.1:1542904362-1543166862 GCF_019279795.1 Protopterus annectens
GAGAGACATATGTATACATTTGCAAGTATACATATTTATGAATAGGACACATACTTGACAACTAATATGCATGTATGTGTGATGTGTATCTATGCGAATATAAGTATGTACATTTATGGATATATGACTACATATCTGGGGTTATACATGCCCATGTATATGAACACCCACATCCGGGAGGGACCTGTACCATTTGTATACAGGGGTTGTGTGCATCATTACGACATGGAAGCTGGACAGGGTATACAACTTGTGGACATGTACTATTTGAAATATGGCTATGGGGAAGCTTCTTGGGAACATGTGAAAGGTATATATTCCTGATAATGCACGTGGGGAGACATGCATCATGGTCAGGTGTTTAATCCTGGGTCATAGGTTCTGCAGGACCAGGTGGAGGCTGAGCAGGGTTGTGTACAAGTACTGCTAATCCGACATGTGTCTGGATGTCAATGGGGGTGGAAATCATGTTGTGCCACCATGTCTAATCTTGAGAACAGACACTTATCCCATGAGGGATGTCCAAAAATTGTGAACGCCATTGGCACCATTCCTTTGGCTATATGAAAATGAGGGATGGTTATACATGCATGGGATATTTAGTTTGCAGGCCTGGGACTGCTTAGGGTGAGACTGCCTACTAGATGTGGGTAGGGGCCACTATGTGCAGATATGGCTGGCCCAAGCTAGCAGCCCAAGTATGGGTGGTTTTGGTGGATGTTCAGCAAGGGGGGGGGGTGTGCTGTGGAGAGGATGATGGGTATTCAATTATGTATCCAGGTGTGTAGGGGTCGGATGGCTCAGTTCAGGCCAAACCATTATGTGGTGTGAGCCAGTACTGTTTCTGTACATGTGTATCGTACATTTTAATGTTCATATGTTTGTGGGATTGTGTTCTGCAATATGACCTGACAGGGTGTATTGGGGATGTGAATGTATGTTCTTTAGTTTCCTTTTGGATTCTCCCACTGCACCCTCGTACACCTCCAGTTCACCTATTACACATCTGACCCAGTCTCCCCTTGGCGGATTATTACATTACCCATCACCCCCCCTGAATCCACATACACACCATCCATCCCTTCTCTGGTTGTTAGCCCAAGGCACAGACAGCGGTACACATTGCCTACTCTACATATCTCTGGTACCATTATGGTTTTGAGGCCAACCCTAGCATATTTCATCTTCCACATGCTGTACTTCACGCACATAGGTACACCAAATACTTATCTTTCATGACATGGTAGGTTGACCCAGGTTATACCCATTCATTTTTGGGCCGTCCAGACAATGACAACCCGGACTGCGGTTGGGCAGATATTAAGAGAATGCTCTGACCATTGGGCTAGGCTTAGCAAAGGGCAGCGGTGCGCAACATGCTAAGTTTAGCTTCCACTTGGTATAAAAATCAACACTACAATGAAATACGGACACGGGGCTTTAAATGTAATTGTTCAAGGGATGGGGGCTCAACATTCAGCAACGTGCTTGTGTTTGCTCCTGTGATTTTCGTTTGGTGTTCCTGGAACTTTTTTGTATGCTTTGCATACATTTCAGTATCCATGGACACTGACAGAAGTGATTAATATTAGAGGCAGGCTGTACTAGTCAGCTTTTTAGGTTGCGCGACTGTAGCCGACATGTTCACGCCTCAGTGCATTGCTTTAATATGCCCCCTGCACTCGCGCATGTTTCCTGTGCATGTCGATGGTGCGGCAGCGTGCCTTCATTAATATGCATATGGTGCTGCTGCTCCATCTCTACACTGCACGCTCAGTGCAAGGCTAACACTGTCCTTGCACAGAGCTTCATGAATCCCGGGGATAGTTTTAAGGACAGACTTTTGACATACAATTTCCATAGAAGAGACTTTGACATACATATTAACTAACAGATAGGATACATTTATTCTCTACAATATAATATCACATTTTAGAAGATATTCCTACGTTTAGGATTCCTGTGATAGATTTACTATCAGAGTAAAAGCAGAGAGACATAGAATAAGGCTCTGGGAGAGCAGATGATGCTTGGTATAGTTGAGAAGGATAGCAAATTGATTTACTATATGTCTTTGCCTGATTTTAGTTGAGAAGGATAACAAATTGATTTACAATATGTCTTCTCCTGGTTTTAGTTGCCTATGGAAAGCATAACATTGTTGGGGTAGTTTTCCTTAACTCCTGGAGAGATGGGATGAGCAGTAGATTAACAGTCCTAAGTGGGTACAGTACTATGATTGGCTTGTTTAGCAGAGTTACTTAAGTTAGGTAAAGTTTTCTAATGAGACATTAGCCAGGGGGGATACAGGAGCACAGCTGATTATTCAAAAAGTGAGTTTTAACAAGTTTCTTGAACTTTGATGGGGATTTATTGTCAGTTATGTGGGCAGGAAGGGAGGTCCAGGTTTTTGCTATACAGTGGCTGTAGACAGACTTACCAGCTTCATTGTTATATTTGGTTACTTTGAGGGGGTTTTGTGTGCTAGACCTCAAGGGCCTGGCAGTTAAATAGGATTGCAAAAGATTTTGTAGGGCTGGGGTGTTATCAGAGTTATGTATTATTTTGTGGGCTAGTGATAGTTGATGTAGTAGTGGTAGTTCTATCCAAATCCTGATCACTTCTGTGGTTCTGCTTGACAGGGGCACAGGAAAATAATTTTCTTGGGTGGCGAAAGCCAGGGTACATTTTTGGCTAGGCTTGTATAGGCCCTAGGGCAAATAGCCTAGTACCTACCTATGAACCTAAATTAGTTTTTTTAGACATTCACAGTGATTTGTTCTGATGGGAGAGGTTGTAGCGAATTTGGCTATCAGATTATAACAACTATCAAGTTTGTTTAGTTCGGATTTGCAGATTTGTATGCATGGCGGAGGCATAAAGTAGGGTAGATAGTAGGTGAGTCCTCACTATTGTAGTTTTGAAGTGGTCAGTGAGGAATCTTTTATTGCGATACAGTAGGCCAAGTTTTTTTATGTACTTTTTTATGGTTATAGATATATGTAGATCAAATCTAAGGTTATTATCTATTTCTTTTTTTTTTTGTAAATATTTTTATTCATTTCCAAAAACAAGAAAACATGAATGCAGGTTATTTATGACAATGAAGTATTTACAAATTATTTAAAAAGGTAGGCTAAAACCTCTAAACAGATATCAAACATTAAAACCAAAATAAAGTATTTACAAGGGTGTCTATTGTTGACATATAATTGACTTTCTATACAATTGTTTCCTGATTATAATCTGCTGCAGTCATTATTCTCCAGTATTTCAGTTACTTTTTGCCATGCTACGTATAATGATGTAGTTCTTTCAGTTCTTCCTTTAATAGTGTTCATTTCCAATTGCAATACTGCTGACACCATATTCATGAATTGCTTAAAAGTTGGAGAAGCTTTGGATTTCCAGTTTGATGTAATGTTCTTCCTTGCAATAGCTAGGAGAGTCCATAAGATTACATATTTTGTTTTTGGCACACAGTCGGGTACAGGTCCATTAAACAAAATAATAGATTTGGAAATCTGGGATTTATCATTGAATACCATTTGCAGAAAATAATTTATTTTATCCCAATATGGTTTAATCAAATGGCATTCGTTGCCAGTCTGCTTTTATTGATAAATCACATCTCTAGCAGCCAATATTTTTCTTAAACATAAGTTCCATTTTATGAGGGGTTACATAAGATCTGTGTATGAATTGCCATGTAAAAAGTCTCCAATGTAATACAAGTGATGTCTGCTTTGGAGAGAGAAGAATTAGTTTGTTATCTCTGTCATTTGGCACATGTCCATTAACTGATCTATAATAATTCCATATTTTGTCATTATTATGCATTTTTATTTTTTTGTTTGTTTTATAAATAAATGATAAGTATCCCTTTCCAGTAATGGGTTGATTCGTTAGTAATATTATATGTTCTATAAGGTTAGGAGCATTTTGTCTTATTGATGGTTGCATTCTTTCTTGTTTGCTTAATATATACTGTCTTAATTCTTGTACATGTAACCACGAACTATCTTCCATATTTAATTTCTGTTTAACCTGGTCTATTGTCAGAGGTTTTCCAGAGTTTAGCAACTGATGCCAATATATTAATCCCTTTTCTTTAAGCATGTTGACTACTTCCATATTAAATGTTATTATATTACCTGGTGTGTATGCTACTGGATAGAAAAGAAATGTCCATGCTTTAATATCAGGATTGCTATTAATAAGATTTTGGAAAATGTTTAATGTATAAGTAATGTATTTGGAACTTATATTTTTATTCTTATGTATCATCATATATTCCTTCATCAGCCATAGAAAATTGTTTGGTACGAAATCTGTATACTTATTTGCTACTACAAATCCTGATTTTAACCAGATTCTCTCATGAACTAGCTTCCATTTTGATGTATATTTTGTATTTAGCCATAATGATATTGTTTTAATAATGGATGAATGCAAATATATTTCCATGTCTACTTAGAATGCAGCACACATGAAAATATAAAAAGTCATCAAGCACCAAACAGTCGATATTCCCAATATGTCAGCAAATATCTCAAATCCACATTGTGGTCAATAAATCCACTCGATAGTAGTATATAAACTCAGTGTAGAAATATATATATACCATAGGAATCTTACCATTAAATCATTTAATTGTTTTAGGTGTGATTTAGCTGGTGGCAAAGAACAAGCTTGTATGACATAAAGAATTTTTGGAAATATGATCATTTTAATTATATAAAGCCTTTCTTCCATTGAAAAGAAGAATTTATTCCATCTTTGTATTAGATTTTTAATATTATTTAAGGTCTCTTTATAATTTGTTTTAATTGTAGTATCTAGGTTGTTAGTTATTATAATTCCCAAGTATTTAATTATATTATCGGTAGAGATATATTTATGGTATTTTTTATTTAGATCTTTTTATTAGTATTTATAAGCAATACATTTGTTTTGTTCTCATTAAATTTAAGACTTGAAAAGTTTTGAAAGTTTTGAATTGAGTCCCATAATGCTTTTAAACAGCTATTATTATTTTTTAAGGTAATTAAAATATCAGCAAAAAGTTGAATTTTAAGCTCTAGGCTGTTGTCTAGTTGTATTCCTTCAATATTTTTATCCATACGTATATTATTTGCTAAGGGTTCAATGACTAGCGCAAACAATAAAGGAGAAAGAGGGCAGCCTTGTTTTGTGCCCTTAGTTATTTTAATAGATGTAGACAGACAAGATCCCAGATTTATATAAGCCAATGATTTTTCATATAATGATTTTATTAACAAAGTGAAGTTGTTTGAGAAGCCATATTCTTCTAAAACTAACCACAGATAATCCCAGTTCACTGAATCAAATGCGCTATTTATGTTTAAGCTGATAACATTCATTTTGTTTTTTGTGACATTTATATAATCAATTAAGGAAAGAATTCTTTTAATGTTGTCATAAGTGTTCCTATCTTTTATAAAACCTGTTTGATCCTCCTCTATCAAAAGTGGTAGTAATTGTTTTATTCGAGCAGCATGTATTGCCATAACAATTTTATAATCTATATTAAGAAGTGAAATGGGTCTGTATGATAAACATTCACTGGGATCTTTATTTTGTTTCAAAATTGGTGATATTAATGTGTACTTCCAAGAAGGAGGAATGTCTTTACCATTTTTAACTGATGTAAAGATATTCAATAACAACAGCAAAGTCTCATTTGATAGTAATTTAAACATTTATGGGGTGATATTATCTATACCTGGAGCTTTATTTAATTTTAGCTTATTTACTTCAGCTTTAAGTTCTGTCATTGTTATTTGTTTATCTATTAGTTGTACCTGCTCCTCTAATAACCTAACTTTAACATTGTTTTTGAGAAAAGCTTTCAATACTGAATGTGTTTCTGTTTTCTCATTTTGATTATTAAGTTTATGAAAAAATAGCCTAAAAACTTCTAGTATTCCTTCTCAGTCAAATACTTTCTTTTTGGTTTCTATATTATGTATTTCCTTGATTTGATTTGTTTTAATAATCTTTTTAGTCCTATTTGTTATTCTTCGTTGGTTTTTAGGGTTCATTGAATAGTAACATAGTTTAATTTTTTCTAAGTTGATCATTGTTTTGTGGTGTAGCGTCTCTGAGTATTTTTTATTAGTATCTTCTAGTTCTTTTATTAAGTTGGTGTTTCCATTTTGAATATCAAGCTTTAAATGATCTACTTTTGACTGTAATTCCATTAATTCCTTATTCCACTGTTTTTGTTTATTTTTATACCATCCCACCGCTTTTCCATATAGGTATGCTTTCAATGCATCCCATATATATATTTCAGATATATCTTTTGTAAGATTGATATCTAGGAATGTTTGTGTCTCTTTAATATAAAATTCCTTAAAATCTTTGAGATTTGTTATGTAAGATGGTATTCTTGTTACTGATATCCTTCTCTTGAAACATAAGTCTATCTCAAACGTTATGGTGTTATGGTCCGAAAATGGACATGAAATTGTCTTGACTTTATTTAATTTAGAGGTTAAATCCTTTGCTATGTACACTCTATCTATTCTAGAGTATGTATTATGCCTATGGGAAAAATGTGTAAAGAATAGTGAATCTGGGATAGCATACTCATTTATGTCAACTATATAAAAAGTTTCAACAAACTCAGATAACAATTTTGTTAAAGGTGATCTCTTACGTGTAGTTTTAGTATTTGTGTCAGTTTCTTTTATAATGCAACTGAAATCTCCAGCTATGATTAAATTGCATTTGGTATATTGTACAATGTCGTCTAAGTGTTGTTTGGCCACTCTAACACCTAGTCCTGGTATCCAATAAATATTCACTAATGTATATATCATTTCATTGATAGATATTGTCACTAGACAAAACACTCCTGAGTTGTCATGGAACGTGTTTATGATTTTAGGCATTAAAGTAGGGTTTTTCCACAAAATTGCTACTCCCCTTTGCTTCTGATTATAGGTGGAACTTACTAGTATTGTATAATTTTTATTGTTTATTTTATTTATGCCTTCCTGTGTAAGGTGTGTTTCCTGAAAAAATACTAGTTGCGCTTCACATAGCTTTAAATATCTATAAAGACTTCCCCTTTTGCAGCTATTATTTAAACCATTTACATTAAGAGATATACATTTTGCAACTGGATTTATATTAGCTTTGCTTCTATCCATAGTCATATACTCGTAACAAAGTGTAGGTGTGTACATGAAGAGAATGACTTGTTCTTTCTTCTTCCAACAGTATTACAAAAGATTATAGACACCCAATAAAAGTAAATTACAAGATCATAACTGAGAACAATATAAGATAAACAACCACAAAACCCCTCCATGAGAAAAAACATCTCATCCTTGAATCATCTAATCATTCAAGCGATCTAAGTCTGCATTTCAGCATCCTCCCCCAGCCCCGCCATATGGTAGTTTTATAATGAAAAGTATCTTATATATCTTTTCTATTTCAACCCCTAATAGTTTGATATGATTTGTGGGGGTGATTGTGGTCTTGTTAAGGGAGGAGATGAAGAAAGAATCAGTGAGAGGTGTGGCTCTGTGGGAGCTAAAGAGTACTAGTTTTGTTTTACTTGGGTTCAGAATGAGCCTTTGGTTTGTAATCCAAGTTTCTGCTAGGTAAAAGCATTCTTGTGTTAGGGAGTGAAGGATGTCCATTGATTTGGCTGCGCATATTATGGTGGTATCATCTACATATTGCACTATTGAGGATTTAGGAATACTGTTTGGGAGCTGATTGATGAAGAGGGTAAAAAGAAGTGGCCCCAGGATGGAGCCTTGGGGTACTCTTAAGGAGACTGGTAGGGAGGGGGGACAGTTGGTTTTGCCACAAAACAGCTTGTTTCCTTCCCTCTATGTAGTTTTTGAACCAGGGGATGGCAGGGGTGGTAAGGTTTAGAGTTGCTAGTGAAAGAAGGAGTTTATTGTGGTTAACCATATCGAATGCTTTGGACAAGTCAAGGAAGGTGGCAGATACAAGGAGTCAGTTGTTTCTGTGAGTATTGCCAATGTTGGTGAATTCTGTGAGTGCGATGGTAGTGCTATGGAAGGGTCTAAAGCTATGTTGTTGTGTTGCTATCAAATTATTTTCTAGGAGATATTTCATTAGTTGCTTGTGTATTACTCTCTCTAAAATTTTAGATAAAGGGGGGAGTATGGCTATAGGGTGGTAGTTATTGAGTTTCAGGGAAGTTCCCTGTTTATGTAGAGGGATGATATGTGGTATTTTCCATAGCTTGGGTACTATACACTTGGAGATGCATCTGTTAATTAGGATGGAGACAGGATATGACATGGCTTCTGCAGCCAGGTGGAGGTATTCAGCAGGTAATTTATCTGCAGCTAAAGACGTTGGTTTGTACTTGTGGAGTAGTTTTTCAATGAATTTGGTTGGTTCTGGGTGGAAGCTAAACGTGGGTCAATTGTTAGTTGAAGGGGGGGTTTGCAGGGGTGGGGATGTTGTCATAGGGTTGGTTGTTTGCAAAGGTCCGGATAGTTTCTGTAAAGTATTTATTAAATTGAGTGGGGATGTCTTCTTGATTGTTATCTATTTTTGGGGTTGGGGTAGTTGTTTTACCTGGTTGTAGAATAGAGTTAATTGCTGCCCAAAATTGTTGTGGGTTGTTCCTGTGCTTATCCTGTAACTTTTGGTAGTAAAATGTTTTGTCTGTTTTGGTGAGTTTTTTGGCTTTGTTACATAGTTTAACGTGTATTTGTTTGTTCAATTGGGATTCACTGTTGTGGTAGTTGGTCCAGGCCTTGTTTTTTTTTTTGAGGAGGGATTTTGTGTCTGGAGTTAACCAGGGGGCATGTTTAGTTTTAATTCTTGTTGTTGTGGAGGGGGTGTGATGGTTAAGGTTGTTTAAGAAGGTAGTACTGAAATATAATACAGCTTCATCGAGAGGTAGGTTTTTTAGGGGGGGGGGGGTCCAGTTGCACATTTTTAGGTCATTTATAAAGCTGGAGTGATTAAAGTGTTTTTTTGTTTCTAATTAGGGATGTAGATATTTCGGTCAGTTGTGGTGATTTTGATCTGAGTAAGAATGTGGCTTGGTGGTCACTCAGGGTGTCTGGTAGACACCCTGCTATGGATATCAGTGATGGGTGGGATATGAGTATCCAATCTAGAGTGGATTGGTGTTTGGTTCTCCTGCTTGTTCATGTGGGGGAAGTGATGAGTTGGGTTAGGCCATGTAGGTTAATATGGGAGAGTGGGTTATGACTGGAACAGTTTTGCCAGTCAGTATTAAGGTCTCCAAATACTATGCTTTACTGGGGGAGGGAGTTAGATATCCATTCCAGGAGTTCTGTAATGAGGATATTGTTGCCTGGAGGGATGTAGCATCCTATGATGTTGATGTGTTTACTATCATTACGTTTTTGTTTTGATAGAGTGAGTTCAACTTTATCAAGGTCTGGGGTTGTTATGTCTACTTTCTCAAGGATGAGATGAGATTTATACAGTATAGTAAACCCACCCCCCCTTTTTACCTATTCTATCACTATGAATTCTATTGTAACCTGGTGGAATGATTTCATTGTTTGGTTGCCTGGTTTAAGCCAAGTCTCTGTTAGTATGACTATCTCAGGTTGATAAAAGGAGAGTAGTGTATGAAGGTCATGGACTTTGTTTAGTATACTTCTGACATTTAAATTTAAAATGAGGAGCGTGGATTTAATAAGAAATGGAATTCTATTCCTTTTGTTAGAAAATGTGATACTGCTCTTTGACTCAAATTATAGTTTGAAAGATGCATGAGCATTTTAGTTTAGTTTAGTTTAGTTTAGTTTAGTTTAGTTTAGTTTAGTTTAGTTTAGTTTAGTTTAGTTTATACATGTGTTAGTCCGGGTAACCTAACTGGACACAATTGCCCCTTTTCAGTGGTGATCTGGGAGCACTATTTAATTAAATGACTTGCTCAGAGTCACAGAGTAGGCAAATGAAGTTAGATGAAATCTAACTCTGTACATCTGTTTACAACAGTGTGTTGTGAATATATGTCTTTCTTTCCATATTAAGAAAAGAAGTTCCATTTTCTTCAAGTCTGAGACAGATGGCATCAAAGAAAGACAAGCCTCCTAGGTAAAGGTATAAATGCATTCCAAGCCCCACCCCAAGGTGAAAGTGATAATTACTCTGAAGCTTACACTAATGCCCTCTACAATCACTTTCATAAGTGTATAAACTCAGTGGTATCAGGTAGAATCAAAGCCAGATCCCCAACTAAAATCATGGTGACATGGTGGACGTTCAGCATCAACAAGTTATACAATAAATGCAAACATTTGCTGTCCAAGAAAACAAAGACAGGGAAAATGGAATGGAAATGCACCCTCCTCAGCCTCAGCAGACAAATAAGACAACTTGTCAAATCCTTTAAGGGCTTATTTGAGAAAAACTTAGCAAGCAGAGCCAAGGATAACCATAAGGCCTTTTAAAGCTATATACATAGCCTAAAAGGTAGGACCCAAGCATGTGCAGAACTAGTGACAAACAGTATCACACACACACTGACCCCACAGAGATAGCAAACCTGCTAGCTGATAGGTTTGGCAAAAAATTCACTCTCTTATCCCCTCCAAACCTATCACAAACCTTCCTCCAACTCCCCACTACACCTTACATATCTGAACAGCAGGTCATCAAAGTCTTGTCCAAAGCAAAAACACAGCCTTTATGTGACCAGACGGCATTTCAGGCTGCCTTCTAAACAGGCTAAAATATGAACTAGCATTACCATTAAGTACCCTATTCAATCACAGTCTAACCACAGGATTTTTTCCTGTGAAATGGAGAATAGAAACAGTTATTCTCCTCCACAAAGATGGCCTAGCAATAGACTCGGGGAATTACAGACCCATAAGCCTGACCAGCCTCATCTGTAAGGCTATGGAACATATCATTATGGATGTCATAAATAAAGACAAAGGTGACACACAAACCCTGGATCCTACCCAATTTGGCCTTGTCAAGGGCAGATCTTGCCTGTTACATCTGGTTGACTTCTTCAAAAATGTGACCAGGGCCACTGATGAGGGCAAATCTGTCCACACAGCATACCTTGACTTGACAAAGGCTTTTGACACAATCCCACACTCGGGCATTACTGATAAACTTAGCAAACTGAATGTAAACACCTTTGTTGTAAGATGGGCTGCCAAGTGGCTCACAAACCAGACACACACTATTAAAGTGGGTGACTCCAGATAAACAAGCAGACCTGTTACCAGTGGGCTGCCGCAGACATCAGTGCTGGGCCCCCTCCTGTTTGGTATATACTTCTCAGAAATTCTGGTCAAAACTAAGGAGTTGTGGCTGACCAAGTTTGCAGACGACTACAAACTGGGGGCAATTACTGAATCCCCAAATGATGTCAGTATACTCCAGGAGGGTCTTAAACTGACCAATGACTGATGTCTTGGTTACGGTCTCAAAGTGAATGCAAAAAAATGCAACATCATTCCCTTCAGCACAAGCAATATATTTTCACACTATCAAATCAACAACAGTACCCTAAGTACCAAGGAAGTGGTAAGGGACCTTGGATCACAAGTTGACTGCAACCTTAACTTCGACCACCATGTGTCTACTGTAGAAAGGAAGGATTTCTATGTAGCACACTTGATTAGTAAAGGTATCATCTCCAGAGCAAAAGATGTTATAACCCCTCTATACTCGGCACTAATCTGGCCCATAATTGAGTACAAAGCAGCTGCAGCAATTGGAGATACCTCAGAGGTTTCTAGATCAAGAGACTCAAGCATGTGCTTTAGACACTAAAGTCATTGTCATTATACTCTGTATTGTATAGACTACTTACGGGACACTTATGCCTGGCTTACAGAGCAATCTCAGACCCAAACCTAATAAACTTGCTGCACATCCATAGATCAAACAGGACTAGGGCCACCCATTCCAAGGGCCTAAATATGGCCTGCAACTTAAACAGGACATGCTGGTGGGACAGAATTATCTCACAGCTTCTGCCACATCTTTGGAATAGGCTACCTATTCAAGTAAAACAGAGCACTTCTACGATACTGTTCAAGAAGAATCTGGTTGAGTGGATGGGGCATAGTAAATTCTTAGCACATACAGTGCCCACAAATCCCCCGGTCATGGGCAGGCATTACTAAATGCAATCTTGGGTACTGACTAGTATTTCTATGGCATTACAAAGTGGCTATGCTTAAAATGACGTCCAGGTTGATAGCCTAGTAATCTCTTTTGATCCTATGATCCCATGGTAGAGATGTTAAATAAACAATATGTATAACAAAAGGAAAAAAAACTTCCTGTTCATTATAATGAATCTCCATACTGCAGCAGAAAATGAACCTTGATCTAGCTAGCAAAAATCACAAGTGTACCATTAATAAGTCTTAAGGCTAAGTTTGAACATAATGTTGCCATCATCACCTGAATCAATCACAAGGCTTTATTTTAGCTCTGTTATGAAGCTCAGTAGTACACCGTACAACTACAAGCTAATATCTAATGTTATTATTTATGCTGTCCCTGAACTCATTGTTAGCATCATAAAAGACAAATTCATCTCTAATTTCTCCACTCTCACTTACCCCACAGTTTTCCAGTTTCCTCCTAAATCAACTTGTCCCATAATCACCAAATATTAGGGCCTATCTGCTTTGGCAGAAATTAGGAGTACTATCTCCATGTGTTCCACAAACATCAGTGGATACTTTCTGTTAAGGGTTAAGCATAGTTTAGTTTAGACCCTTCTGAACCTGTTCAACTTTAGTTGTTCCGCTGGCTATGTATTGGATGCATGAAAAACAGCTATAGTGGTACCCATTACATCAGGGTGGTCTGGCCATCGATCTGTGCAATTTTATGCCTTGTTTTACTCATATCATCTAAAAGACTACAATGCATTAACATATAAATAATAAAACTGCTTGCCTACCATCCTTTGACCCAAAGAAATTTAGCTTCAAGAAATTCATATCATTTCTTCCCAGTCTATTTGATTTGTTTGAAAGCATTATTGAAACTCTGGAAAAAAGGAAAGGTTACCAAACTGACTGTCCAGAGCTGACTAAAGTCTTTGACACTATTCTAAGTTCAGTTGCTATTGGCAAACTCGCCCAACTATACAGTGATGCTTGTGTTGTCTTTTGGATTGCTAATTTACGCATTGGCAGAACACACATAATAAAGGTTGGTGGCACCTCTTTCTAAGAATAAAAGTCACACACAGCATCCATCACAGCTCAATCTTTGGCCTCTCCTTTTTGACATCTACTTCTCCAATGTAAAAGATGATATTAAAGGCATTTGGTTAACCAAATCTAATGATGACTTCAAATTTTTTGCCATTATGAACTCCTCCAGAGACACCCACATACTCCAACAATAATTGGACTGGACTAATGTATAGTTTAATGACTATGGACTCAGACTCAATTTTAAAAAGTTTGTTGCAGTTTCAGCTGAAAGTCAAGACTTTCCTAGATCATACTATATAAAGGATGCCCTTCTTCATGTTGATACAGTCATTTAACATCTGGGTACTTTTGCAATAATGACATATCCTTATATCACAATATGCTGGTTGTGGTTAATAAATTATATTACCTGCCTCAGTTATTTTCCAAAGAAATAAAGTAAAATAAACATTAATGGAATAGGTGCCCTTAACTACCCAGACAGAATAAAATCCCTTCCTTTATATAATGTATCATATATCCTCCTGCATGTCGATCCTCTTCCTGACCTTCTGTGCTATAATAAACTGCCTTACTAGACATCCTTCACCTTCACAAAACTGAAGAAGCCACTAACACACACACACCAAAGTCCTTAATCTTCATTGGCATATAAAATTGGACCTATTAGAATAAAAGATATATAACTTAATTGGTCTACTTCAAATAAAAGAAAAGCCACTTACCGGAAGATGAAATCGATGAGTCGATATGTCCGAAACCTTATTTTAATGAATGCCTGTATTGCCAACATTTTTCTCAGGGTAAGTATCCATTTGATCAACATGGGGAAATGTGCACTTTTCTCTACTGTAGTACTATCTCAGAGTTGATATATTTAGTTAGGGGGTGGTGAGGGTGACGTAGCCCTCCATATTGAGTGGGATGGATATAATGCAGTGCGTTTCTTCCTGAAATCTTGGTCAACTGGATACTTACCCTGAAAAAATTTAGGCAATATGGTCTTTTGTTAAAATCGGGTTTCGGATATCTTGTTTCAGCAAATTTGTTTTCGGGTAAGTGGGTTTTTGCTTTTTGAAGTAGACCCATAATTTAATTAATTCTATGCTTTTGAAATAGAGTCTTCTTACATGTCAAACAAAGCAACACCTTAACAAAATTTAAAGTCAGACTTGGAAATTGGATGAATGATCATAAATTCATCCCTAGGATGTATACTGTAGCACTTTCACTGTGATAGAGATTACACCCTTTTTCTATTATTTTACTCTGGATAAACTGTTTCATTTCCCTTAGTCCACAGGGCTTGTAACTTCCTATCGATCCATGAACCTATGACTATCTAAAACAGTTGCAAAGGAAGTGAAGCAGCAGAAATGTAGACTAAACATTTGCTGATTTTGATAGATCTTGTACACACTTATCAAAAGGCATCTTTTCTATATTATGTAAAAGCTTAAAAGTTACCCCAGTGTCTAAAATTAACACAAACCAATATTTGTACAGAAAGTTGTCTTATTTTTCAAAAATCAGCATTCCAGTGTTCAAATAGCTACAGGAAAGTGTTTTAATATGCAAGGTAGTTTGCAAGATCTACTTTTAGAAATGCTTATAAAAAGAATTCCAGAACTTTTATTTGAACGCAGTGATACAATTATGAATAATACAGCAAGAATAAATGCTCAATACAAATGGTCCACCAGGAAGAACCACTCAGGTGAACTAAGTAACCACACTACTTTATTACACACAACGATTTAGCGCTTTGTTCCACTGAAATGTGGAATTCTTCAGAATACATTGTGTATTTAAGCCATACTTTAAATACCTTTTGTTTTGGCACCAAAAAAAAAGACCATTAAAAACATTCCTCCATTTAAAGTAAATTTACACAAATATTACATAAATGATACATAAATAGTGCTGTATAAAAATACTTTTCAGTTACATAAAATCAGGTGGATTATAGACACTAATAAATGAATTCATGTATAAATAATGTATTGTTTTAAAAAATCCTTAAGCATATACATAAAAATTTTTTTTCATAAGAAAATTTTATAAAAGAGTTTTTTTTATATATGTGTATATTGTGATGCTTTCACTAAATATATAAATCAGAATTAAGACTTAAACAACAACAATAATACTTAGAAATGTGCTTGGTGTGATATCTGGGCAGAGGAAGGAGGACAAGGAGTCCTGGTGGTGGAATGAGGAAGTACAGGACAGTATACAGAGGAAGAGGCTGGCGAAGAAGAAGTGTAATTGCCAAAGAGATGAAGAAAGTAGACATGAGTATAAGGAGATGAGACACATGGCAAAGAGAGAGGTGGTGAAGGCTAAGGATAAGGCATATGGAGAGTTGTATGAGAGACTGGACACTAAAGAGGGAGAAAAGGACCTGTACCGGTTGGTTAGACAGAGGGACAGAGCTGGGAAAGATGTGCAGCAGGTAAGGGTGATAAAGGATATTGAGGGAAACGTACTCACAAGTGAGGCAAGTGTGTTGAGTAGATGGAAAGAGTACTTTGAAGGGCAGAAGAATGAAGAGAATGAGAGAGAGAAAGAAGGTTGGATGATGTGGGGATAGTGAATCAGGAAGTGAAACAGATTAGCAAGGAGGAAGTAAGGACAGCTGTGAAGAGGATGAAGAATGGAAAGGCTGTTAGCCCAGATGACATACCAGTGGAAGCATGGAGGTGCTTAGGTGAAATGGCAGTGGAATTTTTAACCAGATTGTTTAATGAAATTCTGGAAAGTCAGAGGATGCCTGAGGAGTGGAGAAAAAGTGTTTTGGTACCTATCTTTAAGAATAAGGGTAATGAGCAGAGCTGCAGTAACTACAGAGGGATAAAATTGATCAGTCACAGCTTGAAGTTATGGGAAAGAGTAGTAGAAGCTAGGTTAAGAAGGGAGGTCATGATTAGTGATCAGCAGTATGGTTTAATGCCAGGAAAGAGCACTACAGATGCAATATTTGCTCTGAGAGTGTTGTTGGAGAAATACAGAGAAGGTCAGAAGGAGTTGCATTGTGTCTTTGTGGACTTAGAGAAAGCATATGACAGGGTGCCTAGAGAGGAGTTGTGGCATTGTATGAGGAAGCCGAGAGTGGCAGAGAAGTATGTAAGAGTGGTACAGGATATGTACGAGGGCAGTGTGACATTGGTGAGGACTGCGGTGGGAGTGACAGATACGTTTAAGGTGGAGGTGGGATTACATCAAGGTTCAGCTCTGAGCCCTTTCTTATTTGCAGTAGTGATGGACAGGTTGACAGATGAGATCAGACAGGAGGCCCCGTAGACTATGATGTTTGCAGATGACATTGCCATATGTAGTCAGAGTAGGGACCAGGTTGAGGAGACCCTGGAGAGGTGGAGATATGCTTTAGAGAGGAGAGGAATGAAGGTCAGCAAGGCTAAAATGGAATATATGTGTGTAAATGTGAGGGAGGGTAGAGGAATGGTGAGGATGCATGGAGTAGAGTTGGTAAAGGTGGATGAGTTTAAGTACTTGGGATCAACAGTTCAGAGTAATGGTGAGTGTGGAAGAGAGGTGAAGAAGAGAGTACAGGCAGGGTGGAATGGGTGGAGAAGAGTGTCAGGAGTTATTTGTGACAGACGGATACCAGTAAGAGTGAAAGGGAAGGTCTACAAGAGGGTAGTGAGACCAGCTATGTTATATGGGTTGGAGACGGTGGCATTGACAAAAAGGCAGGAGTCAGAGCTGGATGTGGCAGAGTTAAAGATGTTAAGATTTGCACTGGGTGTGACTAGGATGGACAGGATTAGGAATCAGTATATTAGAGGGTCAGCTCAGGTTGGACAATTTGGAGACAAAGCAACAGAGGCGAGATAGCATTGGTTTGGACATGCTGAGGAGGGATGTTGGGTATATTGGGAAAAGGTTGCTAAGGATGGAGCTGCTAGGTAAGAGAAAAAGAGGAAGGCCTAAGATAAGGTTTATGGATGTGGTGAGAGAGGACTTGCAGGTGGTTGGTGTGAAAGAGCACGATGAAGAGGACAGGAAGAAATGGAAACAGAAGATCTGCTGTGGCGACCCGTAACAGGAACAGCCAAAAAAAGATGATGACTTGTGTCTGTAAAATAGGTTTAATAGAGATGTGGCTGTTTAGACCAGGCAAATTAGTGGCATCAGTTAACAACTGCCACTTGACCTCCCTGTGTCTTAAAATTGCCTTACAATTACCCCCTCTGGGACAAAACCTTTCTAGTATAGCAAACTTAAAATGATGACTTTCCCCACATTTTTCTACATGTTTGTATAAAGCATTGTTACCATCCTTCCTTCTTATATTATATAGATGGTCATATATTATTTTTTGAGGGGCCTCTCCATTTTCCCTATATACCTGGTGGACACCATTTGTACCGAGTGTGTATTCTTGCTGTATTATTCTTAGTTCTGGTTGACTAAATGCTTTTTTTGGAATTATTGAGTGATACAATTAGGTACG
The DNA here is from genome assembly GCF_019279795.1 of Protopterus annectens. Classification (NCBI taxonomy): domain Eukaryota; kingdom Metazoa; phylum Chordata; order Ceratodontiformes; family Protopteridae; genus Protopterus; species Protopterus annectens. The sequence continues at coordinate 1,542,922,051 of NC_056741.1, forward strand.
GAATTTTCCAAAGTTTTATTTTTTTCCAACTGAACATTGTTAAAAAAAAGTATGACTTTTTTCCAAAGCTTCCTTCCCCACAACTTTTATGCCACAATTTTTAATTGATTGACACAGTTATACTAGACATTAGACCTGATGGAAACATCTGTGAAATTTAATTAAAAAAAAACTGAAAAGTTGTAAGCAGTACAAATTTTGAAGAAAATAAATTACATGCTAATAAATGCAGCAGAAAAATGAGGGAACAAAGTGCTTGTGTTTAAAGATAATAGATAAAGTCTGTTACAATTTAATTTATCAATGTTTAAGTGTGTAACCATGTGAGGATTTTTTGTCTTAAAATGAAGCAGCTTTTAAACTGAGGAGGAGGAGGATAAGATAGTTACAGTGAAAGAATAGCTTGGGTTTTGTTTGTTCTACTACAATGGAAAACATCTTTAAATCCATTCACTCTTTCCCATCTTGCAAGTTAAATCAAATCCGTAGAATGTGGTTTGTAAATTACTCACATCTTGCATACTTATGTGAGGAAGACAGGATCCTAGGAGATTACTAGGCTATCGCCCCGGAGGTCATTGTCATTTCAACCCAATGTAATACAGCAGCAGTACTAGTCAATACCCAAGATTGCATTTAGTGCTGACTGCCCATGTCCAGGAGGGTTGTGGGGACTACCCCGGAAAGAATTTATGGGGGTCTCTCCATCTTTCCTAAGCTTGAACACATCAGATCAAGAACTCTAAATCGGGCAGTTATGAAGTCATAATCATATTTAGGGCAATGGAGAGATCAATGGGCTCTAATGACATTAAGGTTTCTTGCCTCAGATAGATAGCACACTGTTATCCTGTACTTGTCTAGCCTAGCAAGTGCAGAGTTGTTGTGCCTATCTTTACAGTCACCAGTAACTAATACTTTTCCAAGGTTAGCTGCTGGCTTTGAGGACCTTGGGTATGTAGACTTGTAGCACTGGCAGTTCTTCTTGGAGATGGGTAAAGGTGCAGGTGTATGCCTAAATTGCTGTGAGTTTGTAGTAAGATGCCTGGAGGGCTTTTGGTAATGTCTTTTTTACTACCTCAGCATAGGGGGTCTTATTGTTTCAATGATCTCCAGTGTTCAAGGCTGTTGACTGATGCTAGTAGACAGTGAGAAATATGCCTCAAGTCTGAATAATTACTTTCACCTCTCACAGATGTCAGTATCTGATAAGAATACAGGATTGCCAGTAAACAATAAGAGCTTCAGGCACACAAAGGCTGGTCACAGAAGGGGGTAAAACAGACTTTGGTTCCATGGTGACAGGAACTATAAAACTGCTGGTTGGGCTGCAGAACAGGATTTATATAAGGATGGGAAACACAGTAAGTAATGTAGGTTAACTAGAGGTAATCACAAACACTAGAGATGAGATTGTGATTTCACTGTGTTAGTATCTATGCTATATTACACTACCATGCTACAAAGGCAGAAAACAAAGACAGCTACCAACCGTGTGTAGCAAACTAAACAGGTAAATGTTTAAAAGATGTGATATGGTATATTACTTACTATGCAGTTACAATCCAGACTGGACATACAGCTACGATACAATCAATAAATAAATATTCCTGGCTAATATAGTACTAATACAATACTCTTATCAGATTTTAAATAGATTATAATTTGTCTACCAAAGACCATTATGCACTTACTGCTACTGAATTTTGAATGTCTATCTGATCCTCATCTTTCTAAAAAGCTTTGCCACAAAATCATTCTGTGTTCAGGCTATATAAGAAAGTTGCACTGGACAAAGATTAGGAATTTAATGATTTCCTTATTTAACTGCTTTGTTTTATTAAGAATGCAGAGATATGACCTGAATATAAATTTGTTGTGTAAGAACAGCATTTTAGGCATCTGTATATGCAAGCTTTTGAAATTGTTAATTTATGTAACTTCCTACACTTCATGCATGCTGCTTTTGGGAGGATTCTGGACATATGAGACTGGCTTTTTAAACAGATGGGGGCTGCAGTGCATTGTTTCATCCTGTTTTACACAAACCAGAAGACTGTTTCCCTGACAATGCTGTTATGTTAGGCATTTGAGCTTGCTAGCCTGTACTTGTGCTCAGACTGCCATCATGATAGAATGACTGTGTACAAAATTTCTCTTAAAGAATTTGGTCTACGAGAAAGATGAGTGGAATGACCTCAAAATATTAAATCTTAATTTTTAGCAACAATCTCTTCATTTCTGGAAGAACAGGTATGTACTGCTAAAGAGCACTGCAAACTCACATTACCTCAGATATTTTCCATGTGATTTCAGATTTTTAGAGTGACTATTTTGGGAATGACATTTACGTCTTACAGTTGATTTTTTTAGCAATAAAGCACACTAGAATGCATCACTATGCCAATAAATCTCACAGAGTAATTTTACAGTAATACAATACAGTTAACAGATTGTAGTCAAAAAAGTTACTTTTCTTTTAAATGTCACTATGTGCTTTAGAACCAATACTTTAAAATCAAAACAGATAACTACTTTAAGCTTGAAGGTCACTTCACTTAGACTAACACAGAACAACATGCTAACTGACTTTTTTTAGAATTTCACTTCATAAGAGGTCCCTTCATTGATAAATTTAGCAGTTATATTAATACTAATTTGATACTTGATAGGCTTAAGTCAAAAACCTCAGAGCTGAATGTCACAAGGTAAATAATCACAGTACAACACACTAATATAAGTAAAAGGGCCATAGAAAATTAAAGGTTACTCCATAGTTGCATATTGCTGCTTTATCTGACTTGTCAGTCTTGAATTCATCATTGTAGACATTTACTCATTTTCAAACAAAAGCAGAAACAATAAATAAATAAATAAAAATGTAAATAATAATAATAATTAGAAGAAGAAGAAGTATACTTCTTTTACTGGCTACTAGCTCAGGTAGTAAACTAGATTATGGTTGTAGATGTAGCCCGAAGCATCTGACACTGTACCACATAAATCACAGATAAATTGGGTACCTTTGGTGTGAGTCATAGGGTAAAAAAATGTAAAAAAATGACTAATTGAAATACTCATAGTCAAAGTACATGGCGAACAATCAGACTAAAAAAGTATAATTATAATTGAGACACCAAGGATCAATAATGGATTTTAGTGTTTTTAAACACTGAATAAACAATGTTGCCAAAAATATGGAGGGGAAAAAAAATATATATATATATATATATATATATATATATATATATATATATATATATGGGTCCCCTTCACATGGTCGACAGTTCATATGATCGGCACTCATTTGGTCGACAGTTCATTTGGTCGACAAGCAGATTTGCCCCCTTCCCCAATGTTGTGCAACCCTGGAGTTGATATATATAGTTAGGGGGGTGTGGGGGGCACAGCCCCCCACATTGGGGTGTGTGGTGGGCGAAGCCCCCCACCTAAAATGCTTGTCGATCAAATGAACTGTCGACCAAATAAACTGTCGACCATATGAACTGTCGACCATGTCATATATATATATATATATATATATATATATATATATATATATATATATATATATATATCTGCAGTTATATGATGATATACAGGTATCCAAATGAGCTGATATGAAGATGTAAAAATAGAGAAACAGGATTTGGCAAGGCTGATTGGATGATTTAAAAGACGACAGCTTAAATTTAAGGCAAACTTTGTAAAATAATGCATCAGGGTAGTAAAAAACTATGAAAGTGCAAGAGGAAGCAATCACTGCAACTTATTAGAAAGGTGCATGTGTTACACATGAACATGTCAAAGAGACAAAGTAGGTAGGCATACTAATGACATGAACTTCAAAACTTGCCACCAACAGAAACTAAGAAGTATAGATGATTTGTACAGCAGAGTTTAACACAGCGTAAATCAAATGGCACAGCAAACATTTACACAGTGAATAAGTGCAGTTAGGGATTTTTAGGACATGTGTTTAAGAAATTGAAGAGTATGGAATATCCGAGGATGAAATAAAGGGGGGTCTTCAGTATTAGAGTGAATGAGGATATCAGGCATATGTTGTCTAATCCAGGCATGAAGTTCAACAGTTTTATTTCTTATGCTTCTAACATTTCTGGCAGTAAAAGTTAGATTACAAGGCTAGCGCTTCACCATAGTAGGGTAAAGTAGTGTGTGGAAAATAATTGTCTTGATGTTCATTGTGATAGGTGATGTCTCCTCCCTAATATGTTGGTTGTGATTTATAAATCATGCTACCTGAAACATAAAAAGCAGTGAGAAGATAAATTTAGGGTGGCAAGGACAGACAAAAAGCATGGATGCACATAAGCTAACACAGTACAACACATACAAAACTAGGGACTACAGATGAGAAGAAAATGTCAGTTCTTCTTTCAAAAAGTTACATAGGAATGGGTTATAGAGGTCATGATAAAGGAAAGGAGCATATCAGATAATACACAAGTTCACCTGATCCTATGACAGGAAATAAGGGGAAAGGGGAAAGGGGAAGGAAGTGAAATAAAAGCAAATGGATCACAGGAAGTGCCAAGGAATTTTTGAATTTAAGAAAAGAGAGAATATTATCCAAATCAATTATTTGGGAAGAATGAAGATGGAAGATTAAATAATTTGTCCAAGACAGAAAGGATTATTCAAAACGAAGAAAAATACAAACCAAAAAAGTAAAACAAATGGCTCAGAACACAGATGGCAATGAGAGTTCACACCACCGACACTCTTTATTAATAAAACAATAAACACGAAGATTATTCACTTCAATACACTGGAAAGCTATAAATCATCAAAAGACAACCGCTTTCGTCTTTGACCATTCAGAGATGTTTTCAAAGTACAGCATTCCCCAGGAGCATGACATTTATACCCCAAATAACCATGCCCCCCAACCAATAATAGATTTCCATATACTTAAAAACATTATTCATAATAAATATCACACAGTTAAAATTACACAACAATATACTAAAAAGAAGAAAAGAAACATTAAATAATTATCAAATTTCATCCTAAAAACTATATACAACAACCTGCATAAAAATACTTGCACAAAATTATTTAAATACCAAATAATAAAGCTGCACATTATATAAAACACAGAAAGGGCCAAGTGAAGTCTTTATATAACTCATAAAAATCCACAAAGAAATGGTGAAGTAAACAAGGCACAGAATGTCCTAGTTTAAACAAGTCCAAGGATGAATGAAACGTAGGTAAAATCCAAGGTAAATGTATTCACTCAGGTAAGCATTTTCATGATACACATATCACTTCTTCAGACCTTCAAACAAACACTTCCTACCCAACTATATTTAAATTTAAACAGTATTCAAACCAATCAAATCAAACCAATTAATGCTTAAAGTAATTAATACTTAAAGTAAGACCAGTCATTCTGCAATATATACAAAGTCATACTGGAAAAACATTTCAAGTATAGATACTTAATAAACATTGTAACATAAAATGCATTGGTTAAAAAATTATTAAAATATACATTTAATATGTTTCTCTGTCTTTCATTAAAATAATTTCATTTCATTTGAACAACCTCCTATTCTTCAGAACTGGTTTCAAGGGTATTCTATCATTAAGGCCCTTTCCTTTATTAGCTCTTAATGTGATAATCCACCTAGTTTCAGAGGTCTCTGTATGGTTCCTTATATCACCACCACTCTCATTAGGAATAATTCTCTCAATAACTGAGAACATAAAATTATGGTCATTGCCTTCAGAGGACACATGTTTGGCTAACGCATTAGTGGCAACACCATTCCTAATATTTAATAAGTGCTCCCTAATTCTAAATCTTAGCTGTCTGTCAGTCTTGCCCACATAAAATGCATAGCATTTCTGACAGACAGCCAAGTAGACCACATGGTTTGTGTTACAATTGGCTGCTATACTAAAATCATATATTCGCTTGGTGTCTGGAAGTGTAAATACATTCTCATGATTTATGTATATACATTGATTGCATCCACCACAAGGAACCATCCCTTTTGCTCCTGCCATATCTTGTCCTTTATTATGGTGTGGATAGCATAACATCCTTTAACAGATCTAACAGATTCATTATTATGTTGAACATAACCTTCAAGGCTAACAGCCAGGGATGATGAATTTAAGGAAGAACTAACTAGTTTGAAACTCAGATTTAAGGAAAGGGGTTACACTAATATTATGACCACAGGAATCCTGGATGCATCTACTTCATGGAGAGATAGTATAGGTAAGCCGTATTTTTCAGTGCCTAATAATGATAGAACAGGTTATGTTCAACATAAAAATGAATCTGTTAGATTCTCTACTTATTTTACCTGCAATGTGAATATAATAACCAATGTGATAAAAAAGAGCTGGAATATATTAACACAGAATCCAGAAATCAAACAAGTCATAGGGGAAAATCCATGTTTCATATTTAAGAACAGGAAATCTTTGAAAAGGATGTTATGCTATCCACACCATAATAAAGGACAATATATGGCAGGAGTAAAAGGGACGGTTCCTTGTGGTGGATGCAATCAATGTATATACATAAATCATGAGAATGTATTTACATATCCAGACACCAAGCGAATATATGATTTTAGTGTAGCAGCCAATTGTAACACAAACCATGTGGTCTACTTGGCTGTCTGTCAGAAATGCTCTGCATTTTATGTGGGCAAGACTGAAAGACAGCTAAGATTTAGAATCAGGGAACACATTAAATATTAGGAATGGTGTTGCCACTAATGCGCTAGACAAACATGTGTCCTCTGAAGGCAATGACCATAATTTTATGTTCTCAGTTATCGAGAGAATTATTCCTAATAAGAGAGGTGGTGATATAAGGAACAATACAGAGACCTCTGAAACTAGGTGGATTATCAGATTAAGAGCTAATAAAGGAAAGGACCTTAATGATAGAATACCCTTGAAACCAGTTCTGAAGAATAGGAGGTTGTTCAAATGAAATTAAATTATTTTAATGAAAGACAGAGAAACATATTAAATGTATATTTTAATAATTTTTAACCAATGCATTTTGTTACAATGTTTATTACGTATTTATACTTGAAATGTTTTTCCAGTATGACTTTGAATATATTGCAGAATGACTGGTTTTACTTTAAGTAATTATTACTTTAAGCATTAATTGGTTTGATTTGATTGCTTTGAATACTGTTTAAATTTAAATATAGTTGGGTAGGAAGTGTTTGTTTGAAGGTCTGAAGAAGTGATATGTGTATCATGAAAGTGCTTACCTGAGTGAATAAATGTACCTTGGATTTTAGCTATGTTTCATTCATCCTTGGACTGTGTTTAAACTAGGACATTCTGTGCCTTGGTTACTTCACCATTTCTTTGTGGACTTTTATGACTTTATTGTACCTTGGTGGAGTATTTATCCTAGATGTTTCCTGTCTAGTGTTTTCTTGGATCTTTATATAACTCAACCCAGTTATATTATCTGATCAAAGATTTTAATTTCAGAAAAGATGATATACATAGGGCATCATTAATGCCTGGCCACTGGGTGGCATTCAATCTTAAATGCCACGAAGTTTCTTGTCTTTCCAGCCTGAGTGACCATTGTCCCCCTCTATATCCATTTCCAATACTTCAATCACAGTAAACTTAAAAGAATGACCTGCAAAGTCATTGCAGTGTCTTGCTAGGGCATTTGTTTCCTTTTTTAACTTGTTGTCTCTCATATGTTCATAAATATGACATCTTAGCCTTCTCTCAATCTTTCCGATATAAAAACCCAGGCAGACTGAGCAGAAGGCACAATAAACTACCCTTTCCATTTGGCAGCTGCATTTCTTATTTAACCTAACTGTTAACCCATTTATTATAAATGAATAACCCTCCAAAATGTAACTACAATAGTTACAGGTACCACATTTTTTCATAATACCAAATAATGGTCCCTTCCAAGGATTTTCAAACATATTCTTAAGACACCTGCCTCTCTAATAAACTATCATAGGTTTATCACCCAGACAATGTCTAATGACAATGATTGTGGAAATAATAGTCCAGTTCTTAAACAAAATGTTGTTAATTTGCCTACTTGCATTATTAAAAGAAGTGATGAAGGCAGACTGAAAATTATCCATCCTTACTGATTCAACATGGTTCAACTCTTGGCTAGTCTCACAATTAAAATTCTCAGTCTGGGTGATCTCCATATATAAGATTTCATCCTGACCCCTGGCCAGTAATGGTTTAAAATGACCTCTCTCTCATTTATTGATCACCTCCATCATCACGTTATTCACTAGCAAGGCAGGATAGCCCCTTTTCAAAAACATTACTTTTAACAAATCACATTCCAACAAAAATGCTTCAAATAAGGTAACCATCTAGGCAGCTCTTACAAATTGACCTTTAACCACAGCTTTTTTTGTTAATAAGGATGAGAAATACCAAAATGAAGAAAGCTGTTAGAATATGTTTCCTTTCTATAAATTTCAGATGTAAAAGACTTTAATGAAACATTGTTTAACACCTTTACATCTAGATAAGAGATCCTCTCATGCCTAATAACATTAAAACTTTAAAAATGAAGTTGAATTATAAATATAATCCAGAAAGTCACTAACAGAATCAAGAGAGCCATCCCAAAAAAATAAAAATGTTATCCAAAAATCGGATTTACATTTTACAATAACCATAAAAAGGAGAATTTAACAAGTATTTCTTCTCCCATTGGAGCATAACAATGTTAGCATATAACCCCCCCACATGGTGACCCCTTTACTACACCCTGAACCTGTAAGAAAAATTCATTGTAAGTCAGGATGTAGTTGTTGTTTAAAACTAACTCAAACAAATGTTCATATACATTAATGGTCATTTGGGGTACACCCTTCTCCAATAAAAATTCACAAACCCATTCCATGCCAATGTTGAGAGATATCTCAGTATATAAGTCTTTAATATCTATTGTTATAAAAACATCTGTGTCAGAGTATTCTAAATTATTAACTCTGTTCAAAAAATCCCAAGAGTCTCTACACAGGTTAACGTCATCTGTCAATAAAAGTTTTAATTTTATGTCCTAAAACTTGGCTACTGGGTATGTTATTGAGCCTCTGGCATCAACAATGGTTCTCATAGGAGGATTATACAACTCATTGTGTATTTTAGGAAAAACAAACATTGTTGGTATCCTAGGGTGGGGTATAGTCAAGTAATTGTACTCATCCACAGATATACTTCCTTCAATAAATAGATCATTCAACTCATTCTTAATTGTCCGGTATGCCCCATTTAATTCATTTAGTGAAACTTTTTGATAAGCTACCCCTGCTAAAACATTTCTCATATTTTCATTATAATCAGTAATATTCATAACAACCATACCACCTCCTTTATCTGATTTTATAATTTTAGTATTCTTATAAGCCCTTAACATGGACAACTTATCAAATTCGACCTTGGACAAATTTTGAACAACATGGTCCCTCTTGATATTTCTAATATCAATTCCAAATAACTTTTCAAACAGTAGTAATGAGGGATGAGTGGGGGGGGGGGGTCAAAGGCACTTGAAATGTGCAAGGAGTCCCTCACATGTTCAACAGTGTGAAATAAAATATTCAAATTTAATTTTCTCACAAAATGCTTTAAATCAACCAAAGTGTTGCAATATCCATGCAATTATCAGTTACAAAGGTCAAGCCCTTATAAATAATTGTCATAAACAGTCACACCAAGCTGCACAGAAGAAAAATGATATACATTAAAATCACCACTAGTATTCTTAGATATAGTTAGCACTTCATTGGTGTCAATTTCAGGGGTTATCTCCGACCCTGATAACCCCCTCTCCAATTCCCCTCCCGGTAAGGTTTATAACCACCTCAACCTCTGTTCACAGAGGCAGTCCCCTGTGAGGAGGTATCCCTGTTGAACCTCTTCCTGATTCACTCTGACCTCCTCAATGCTGAAAATTCTTCCTCCCCTAAAAAAATGTCATGGTTAGAATACACTTCAGTAATTATACTGTTAGTGCCCAAGCCCTAAACTTGGGATCGAGGAGGTTCAGGCTACACAGTGCTATTGTTGTACTGTATTCTATCCCTATCAATTATCATCAGTTTTCGGTTCTTTATAGTATTTAATTGATTCTCAATACTTTTAAACATATGGTCATATTCAAACAAATTATTCTCATGTGCAGCATTCTCAGTTACTTTCTTATCCAATTCTGTGGCTTCCTTAATCAGTTTGGCTACAAAAACTTCATTATGTTTGACCACAAGCTCCATATGCTTGAAGCCATATCTGTCAAACAAACTCAACAGTTCTTTATGAATGACTGAATTGGCAACCAAACTAGTGTGAACTCCCCATAAACGGAGCCCCTTAGGCACCAGCTTGAGTCTCAAACATTCCTTAAAGTAAACATTGTCTAACTGTAATTTTTTAACTTTCAAAAGAATGGTATCCAATTTCTGCAGGTTGTTAAAATAATTATCAGTGCTTACAGTTAATGCTGGAGAAAAGCTTGGATTCACTTCCAGCCACTCATTAACCAAAAATGGAGAAATATGGGGTTGCATCTGCTCCTACTGAGTAAACTGTTGTGCTCCACTATTTCCATGACCAAATGAGTTAGAACCATGTCCAGAAGTATTAAATACATTTTGAACGTCATTATTAATGTTCAAACAACGTTCATGAGTTGTATTCAACCCCACATTACTCAAAAGTCGTTGCACGGCATTTCCTCCACCTTCCTTGTGGGTGTAGACTTCCTGTTAATGATAGAACTGCCCATTGATGATGAAAATGATGACTGAACTTGTTCCAGCCTATCCAGTCTTTGAGAAAGCTTCTCCAAAAGACTGGTAATGTTCTCTATAGACTGGTTCCATGCCTGTAAAAACAACAGATGTTGCAACTACACCTCCTGTATTTCTGAAGCCATAGGGACACCAAACCAATTCAAAACAAAGAAAAATACAAACCAAAAAAGTAAAACAAATGGCACAGAACACAGAGAGCAATGAGAGTTCACTCCACCAACATTTTTTATTAATAAAACAATAAACACGAAGACTATTCACTCCAATACACTAAAAATCTGTAAATCATCAAAAGACAAGCGCTTTTGTCTCTGGCCATTCAGAGATTATGTTGGTTGTGAATGATAAATCATGCTACCTGAAACATAAAAAGCAGTGAGAAGATAAATTTAGGGTGGCAAGGACAGACAAAAAGCATGGATGCACATAAGCTAACAAAGTACAACACATACAAAACTAGGGACTACAGATGAGAAGAAAATGTCAGTTCTTCTTTCAAAAAGTTACATAGGAATGGGTTATAGAGGTCATGATAAAGGAAAGGAGCATATTAGACAATACACAAGTTCATCTGATCCTATGGGAAGAAATAAGAGAAAAGGGGGAAAGGGGAAGGAAATGAAATAAAAGCAAATGGATCACAGCAAGTGCCAAGGAATTTTTGAATGAAAGAAAGATAATATTATCCAAAACAATTACTTTGAAGAGTGAAGATAGATGGAAGATTTAAAAAATTGTCCAAGACAGAAGGGATTATGCTAATAATCAAGCATATCTGCCACCTCCTCCCGCTCAGGTTTGGGGAACAAATCGGAATATTTCTGATAACATGATCAGAAATGTGGAATATGAACAACTAGAGGAAGCCACAAATACTAATTCACATGAAGAGAGTGATTTTTTAGAGGACCAGCAATATCCCCCACTGAGGAGGTCCAAGAGGATAAGGGGCTGGCAGCAGAATTATTTCAAGCAATGGCAAGCAACCTAACATGGCAAGCCCCCACAGAGGGGAGGAGCAAGAACACAGAGACAATGGGGCAGACACAAGATGTAGCTATTTTGAATACAATAACACCACATCAAGATGATAATTTGGATGATGTTGTAATAATCTCACCATGTGCAATTATTTACAATACTGAAGGTGATTTGGGGTTTATAAATTTCATCTTGTAGAATTGATGAACAATGTTGCAATCTCTTTTCAAAGGGCATGACTTTTATTCCCAGTAAGTGAACTGACCTTGGTTAGTATTAATGGATTTGAAACTTTATATAAGAAAATTAAATTTGAATGTAATATTTCAACACTTGGATATAGCACTTCTAAGAATATCTAGCACCTTTAACCCCCAATAAATCCACTGGTTCAAAGTTATAAGAAGATTTGTGAAATAGATATTTGCAACTTAGATAACAAACAAAATACAGCTAGAACCCATTATAATTTTACAGACAGTATGTCTCCATATGAAAGAAATAAGTTAAGAGATCTACAAAATGATATCATAGGTTCATAGGTTCATAGGTGTGTACTAGGCTAATGGCCCTGGAGCCTTTACAAGCCTAGCCCATAGGTTTAACCTAGCATTGTGCCACCCGACCTTAGTTCCCAGTGCCTCTGTCGAGTAGAGTCACTGGAGTGATTCCACAGGTGAATTTTCTATTTCCCATCCACTCATCAAGATTTCTCTTGAAGAGGGCCAGTGAAGCACTCCACTTGACATGTATGAGAAGTCTATTCCATAGCATAGGCAGTCTCTGGGTTATGAACCTGTCCCTCCAGCTTGTTCTGTTGATTGTAGTAATGAGGTTGAGGACTCTGGATCATGCAGTGCGGAGGGATTGGGATTTCATTAGATGTAGCATTTCTAACAGAGCTGGGTTAGACATGGCTTTGTAAGTCAAGTAGAGACTGCCTCTAAGTAGGCTATATGAGACTGAGAATAGTTGGAGTTTTTTGAGTCTGTCCATATAAGACAAGTGTTTAAGGCCTAGGATCCTCTTTGTGAGGTACTTTAGTGGCCTCTTCAGTTTTTGCAGGTGTCTAGTGAGGTACATGCCAAATGGGGCATCGTACTTGATGATTGGCCTAATAAGGGAAGAGTAGAGGGGGACAATGACCTCTTTCTTCCTTCCTGTATGCAAATCCCTTAGTAATGATATGTGCCACATAGAAGAACCTTCTGACCACAGTGGCAATGTGGTGGTCAAAAGAGAGGTTGCTGTCAACCTGTGTTCCCAGATCTCTTTACATAACTATAGATATACTGTGTTCAGTAGACTACCATCAATGTGGTAATTCATGGGAACTGGGTTTTTTCCAAAGGAGATGACAACACATTATTTTCCATTGAGCTTAAGGCCATGGTTCTGACACCAGTCAGTCAATGGTCTCAGTGAGGCCTTTCTGTAGGATGTCAACATCACTTGGGGAGTTAATTATGACACCCAACTTGCAATCGTCTGTGAACTTTGTCAGCCAGAGTCCCTTCATGTTGGTCTGGACTTCAGAGAAATAGATACAAAATAGGAGAGGACCCAGGACCAAACCCTGTGGGACTCCACTCATGACTGGTCGGCAGTCTGACGTGGATTCAGCTACTTTTATGCTGTGGGTTCTATCGGTGAGCCAGTTTGCAGCCCACCTAGTGATATAGGGGTTGATGCCTAGCTTAGTGAGTTTTTCTGTGATTCCTGAGTGGGAAATGGTATCAAAGGCCTTGGCCAGATCAAGGTAGGCTGTATGAACCACATTGCCTTCATCCACAGCTTTGGTGACTGACTCAGATAAGTCGAACACGTTGAGCAGGCATGATCTACCCTTCACAAAAACAAACTGTGTGGGATCCAGAGTTTGTAGATTCCCTATATCCTTGTTTATTAGGTCCATAATGATGCATTCCATAGCTTTGCATATCAGACTCATTAGGCTAATGGGGTGATAGCTCCCAGGGTCTGTAGTCACGCCTCCTTTGTGAAGAGGGATGACTGTAACAGTGTGCCATTCGGTAGGGACAAAGCCTGAGGTGAAGCTGTGATTGAACAGGGCAAATAGATGAGGTGCCAGTTTACTCTGTAGTTCATGTAAAATACAGCCAGGGATATTGTCAGGTCCCATAGAAGCTGTATTCTTGGCCTTGGACAGTGCTGTTTTAACCTGTGCAGCAGTAATACTGAGTGCCTAGCAATCTACTGGTATTGTGATTGGTCCTTTGGTGGAGGGGAGAGGGGTAAAGTTGGCACTGAATCTATCAGCCAGTATATTGGCAATATCTGTTGGCTCAGTATAGGAGGTGCCATTGTGCAATAGCTCCAAGCAAATCTGGGTATTGACGTGGAGATTCGTTACATAACTATAGAAGACCTTTTGGTTGTCTTTATTATCTGCTGTAGTTCTGTTTTCATAGCTAGCTTTAGAGAATTTGACGAGGGATCACAAATTTTTGTTGAGGTTAATAAGGGAGTTTTTTCCAGTCCTGGGACTTCACTTTATTCTGCATCAGTTTCCTCTTTCTCTTGTAGAGTTTGTTTATGGCAGGGGACCACCAGATTGGCTTCCTTTTTTTGGAGGAGAGCACCTTGGTTCTACTGGGTATGGCAAGATCCATGCATTTGTGTACGTGTTTGTACAGGCCATTAGTGTAATATTCAGCAGTCATGCAGCTGCTCTCCAATTGCATGGGTGCCTTGAAGTTAGCTACCTCTATTTTTAGGAGCCCAAAGTTAGCTTTGGAGAAGTTTTTCATGGTTGTTACCTTTGCTGGGGCTGGTGGGAGGGATGTGGATTTCCAAGATGAATAGTTTGTGTCAGATATAACCAGGGAGGAGTTGACTATTGCTATAGAGCAATGGTCATCCATGTTGGTAATGATCAGGTCAAGGATGTTTCTACCTCTAGTAAGGGTAAGAACAAGCCTGTCCAGGGCATTGGAATTAATGAATTCCAGGAAACATTGCGCAAGTGTTTTGGTACATGAGTAGTTTTCCTAGTTAATGGAGGGGTAGTTAAAGTCGTTCAGTATGGGAGTGTTAGGTTGGACCCTGATATTCTCCAGCGTGCTTAGGAATGTGGAGTGTGAGTCTTGGGACATAGATGGGGACCTATATCAGACTATGACCTGAATCACTGTCTTACCCAATGTTATCTGAATCTGAAGTATCTTTGATGCATTATGTTGGGCTACTAGTCAGCAGGTGTGCGCATCCTGTATGAATATGGAAACACCACTGCCTTTGGAGCTTCGGTCCAAGTTCTGGGGCCAAAAGGTGTGGAATGAGTTATAACCTAGTAGTGTAGGGGTGCTTTCTACTTCCTTGAACCAGGTCTCTGTTACAGCACAAATGTCAATGTTCTCCATCTTAAGGAGTGCTTCAAGTGAGTGCTTTTGAGATTTAGACTTCTAGCATTGAGCAGCATGACCCTCAGATCGCATTTGTTTGTAGCTGTTGTGGTGGTACTTTAGTCTTTGGAACAACACCAGACAAGGGGGCTGGGCTTATTATTATGGAGAAGTACAATTATTATAAAAAAATGAGAGGGCTGTTGGCTGATGATACCAATACTAAAGTGTCCATTAATGAGCTGAACACAGCATATAATAAAATAAGAGTAAATTTGAAGGACTTTGTTATCAACAGACTCTTCTCTGTAGAAGATTACAACTAAGTGTAAATACACTAAGTGCCAAAGCTCTACAAAAGCATTGAACAGCCATCCTTTTGCCCTGTAGTAGACAAAAGGGGTTTGATAACACACCCACTTGCTAAATATTTGGATGTGAACATCAAAAGGCTGGTTTTATTGGAAGCCTATGTTTGCCACGATTCATGGGAATTTCTAAAAAAAATTTATGAGATACCCTTCAAAATTTCTTATATATTTATTACAACTGACATGAAGGATTTGTATTCCATCATCCCCCATGAACTTGATATAGAGTGGTTCTGTGAGTTTTTGTAAGAAAAAGGTACGAGACAAAATGAAATAAACTTCTATGAAAATCTTTTAGAACTTGTATTGAAGAACAATTATATCATTTTTGAGAATTAACTATATCTACAAAACAAAGGTATTGCAATGGGTTCAGCATGTAGAGGACTTTTCACAAATGTGGTAATGATCCAGTGGGAGGAAAAAGTACTTCTTCAGTCCTGAATTTTATGAATCATGCAACTTATGTACCTGGTTCCTAGATGAATCTTTATCTTGTGGGATGGGGATTGTAATAGTATAGCAGCTTGTTTGAATTCATTAATAACACTACCCCAGGGATTCATGAAGCTTGCACCAGGTGCAGGCATAGCGTCGGTGTTCTAACACCAAATATGGCCACCGAGAAATTCAGGTAAGAGCTGTTTCCACGTGCACTACCTGCATACGCTACGCCCGCACAACTCCCGAGCCCTGTATGCTAATTACCCCATGTGCAGCAGTGTAGCATGCAAATGAAAGTATGTAGTGATTCAGAAAGTGGTGCAGGCATAGTGTAAGCATGCAGAAATGTAAACCGTTAAAAACGGTTTCCATTTTTGTAAACATAAAATTGGAGCCATGACAGCCGACCAAACACACGTATTATATTGTTAATATATGCCAATGGCTAAATATATAGTCATTGGCATAAAAAATGTACAAGATATAAAATTAACATTTAATATATATAGTTGCAATATCGCCACGTGGAAGTGCAGGGCAGCGGTGTGTGCAGGGGATCACAAGGAATATATAAAAATATAGAATAAAACCACAATGAAACACATATCACGATTTCCCCATAATAGTCAATGGCAGGCATGCTACACCATACTATGGCATAAGGGTTGCTAAGGGGCAGTGACAGTGTTATGCACAGTAGCTAGGAATTAGTAGGCAATGCCATGCAAATGAGAGGAGTAATACTGAATCACAGATTCCCTGCTGGTGTAAGGATGCACCACACAGCATAGCGTTATAACACCGATGTGTGCCCTTGAGATAAAGATGACATCAAGAGAGGGGTGTGTCGCCATTGGTGTAAGCACACTGGAGCATCGCTAAACCAGTTTGCCCCTAGCTAGGCAAAGCTGCAAGATAGGGGTATGTCAAATTGACCATAGCTATGCTTAGCTGAGAGTACACAAGGTAACCGAGTATGCATGTGAACGGAGATGAAAACGCACGTAAACCCGGTAAATGGGTTTGTGCGGCGCGCACTGCAGCTGAAACAGGATGGATATAGGAAAGAAATAAGGAAATGCTGCAACAGTGAAACTGGAGTACACATGACTAATTAACACTTAGGAGCCTACACTGGGCCATTGACAACAGCTAGCAAGGCTGCAATCAAGCTACCTGCAGAACAGGAAAAGGGAAGGTCTGTACTGCAAAGAAAACAGTAAAGTGTAAAAGCAGAACAAAGCCGATTTGCAGTATATCAGCTACAAGGCACATTTTGCCATGACTGAGTAGGGTAAGGAGAAAACAAGAAAGACAGCAGGTGGTTGCATGTCTGATAATGGGAGGGGATCCAGGTTTAAATGTAAATTAAATGGCAACAGATTAATCAAGGCAGGCAAGTAGATCTTCACAGTAAAGGCCTCACACTTGCAGTACTCATTGCAAAACCCATAATTAAGACACGCTGCAGCTGGAATAGCTCATACACACCCAATGACATCAGCAGCATCCATAGCACAATAGTATAAAGTGTGAAAGCACCTCACACACATTTGTGTATTCCCATACACTCTGCACCAGTGGTGTATACAGACAGGGAAATTTTAGTATGTACATGTTAGGGGCTGTCATAGCTTTGGTCCACAAGCATGTGTTGGAGACTGAAGGTGGTGTGGAGGATGATGCACACGGCCACCTCAGGCACCAGAGAAGGAGGAGAGTGTTCAGACGCAGGGTAAACTACCAGGGGCTACATGATATGGAGATAGTAGAGCATTACATGGTGGACAGGGACATCCTACAGCAACTTGTGAAGCTGTGCCAGGTACGCCTCAGAGTCAGAACAAACAGAGGGGAACCCATCCCAGTGGATATGAAGGTATGTGTAAGCCTGAGAATACTAGCTACAGGTACCTTTCAAAGACTAACTGGGGATGTCATGGGGATCTCACAGGCATCAGCATCCAGGGTACTACACCAGTTCCTGGATGCCATGTTACTACATGCCAATGAGCACATATACTTCCCCTGAATGCAGGAGGAGTTGGCTAGCAATATGCGTCTCTTCCTCCGTGTGGCAGAATACCCTGAGGTACTGGGTGCAATAGACTGCTCACACATACACATCAAGTCACCACCCAGTTAGCAGGGTAGGCGCTACATAAACCACAAGGGATACCCCTCCATCAACTACCAGGTCATGTGCAATGCCCAGGGCATTATCATGGATGTCTGTGCTGGCAGCCCTGGAAGCTATCAGGACTCCCACATCTGGCATGCCTCACAGCTGTATCAGTTATTTGCCAGGGGGGACATCCCAAATGGCCACCTGGTGGGGGATGCTGGCAATGCACTGGAACCGGGGATGATGACTCCCATCAGAAATGCACACACACCCATGCAGGAACGCCATAATGAGGCACACACACAAACCAGAATCATCATCAAGCATGTGTTTGGGATGCTGAAATCATGGTTCTGTTGCTTGGACATATCTGGTGGAACCTTGCAGTACTCTCCAGGCACATGTGCCCACACCTTCATAGTGTGTGCCATGCTGCACAATATGGTCTTGCGGAAACAGCTGCAGCAGGGACAGAATGGTGAAGGCACTCACAGCCCACCACCATTGCCAAGGTCCCCACAGGCACAGAGGTACTCAGACTATGAACACCCTGAGCCAGCCCCAGTAGGCAGACGGAGGTGTGCCCAGTATGCCCATGCCTTGGCAAAGATGGAACGTATAGCACACACACTGACAGTGTAGGCTCCTAGGGACTGACACCCTTCTCCACCTGCACACACAGTAAAAGTGGATGACACACACATAAGACTACCTGTAAATTGCCATGTATAGGCAGTCTACTGTGTGCATCCAA
The DNA here is from genome assembly GCF_019279795.1 of Protopterus annectens. Classification (NCBI taxonomy): domain Eukaryota; kingdom Metazoa; phylum Chordata; order Ceratodontiformes; family Protopteridae; genus Protopterus; species Protopterus annectens. The sequence goes on from NC_056741.1 coordinate 1,542,940,923, forward strand.
CATAGGCAGCCCTCAACTATTGCACACATAACTGCCATTGGCACAAGGTAAGTCAAAAACTGAACAGTAAATTAAGCTATCAGCATATGCAGATACTGTATGTATAGATTCATAGGTAGGTACTTGGCCAACTACCAGAAGGCCATTCATAAGCCCAGCCAAAATGTGTCAGCTTTTGCCATCCTATTAATTCATTAACGGTCCCTCTGTGGACCAGAGCCAATGGGGGGATCCCTGAGGTGCATCTACTGTTCCCCATCCACTCTTCAAGGTTTCTCTTGCAAAGTGTTAGTGAGAGGCTCTGTATAATGTAGTTAGGGATGTTGTTCCAAAGTATGGGGAGTGTCTGTGAAAGGAATCTGTCCCTCCAGCATCTTCCAGTTATTGTTGTGGCAAGGTTCAGCTCAATACAGTGTGTAGCTCACTGTGACATGGATTCCCATAGGTGGAGCATATCCATCAAGTTTAAGTTCAACATGGCTGTGTTGGCCAGTGGAGATCATCTCTGGGTAAACTAGATGCCACTGAGTAAAGCAGGAGATTATTCAGTCTGGCTGCATAGGCTATATGTTGGAGGCCAGTATTCCCCTTAGCAAAGTACATTCGTGGACCTCCCAGCTGTTGGAAGTGTATTCTGAGGTACATCCCACATGGGTTATTATACCCTATGTTGCGACTGATGAATGATAAGTAAAGGGGCACGATAACCCCAGTATGCCTAGATGGGTATCCTTTAGTAATCAGATGGCCTACATAGAAGGATGTCCAAACCACTGTGGAGATATGATTGTCAAAGGGGAGATCACTAGCTACCTTAGTCCCCAGATGCCCTATTACCTCGTCCACATAAAAGTGTCTGTCACGTATGTGTTAATATGTGGGTGCCAATTCCACAATGGAATAACCATGCAGTTAGTGGCACTTGGCTGGAGGTCGTGACGTTGACACCCTGTGATGTTCTCTGTGAGGCCCCTTGAGGGATGTCTGTGTCAGCTGGACTTACAATCATGGCTCCCAGTTCACAGTCATTGCCAAATATGGTCTGCTGTAGTCCACCTGTGTTTGCCTGTACCTCTGAGATGTATATGCCAAACAGTAAGGCTCCCAGGACTGAGTCCTGTGGGACACCAGTCGTGACTGGTCAAGAGTTGGACCTGGAGACCACTAGTCATACCATGTGGGTTCTGTGTGTAAGCCCGTTGGCAACCCAACCTGTGATGTATGGGTGTATGTACAGGCTGGTGTGTTTATCAATAATATCTGAGTGGGGCATGGTGTCAAAAGCCTTGGCGAGGTCCAGGTAGTATGTGTGAAACACCTCCCCCATCATCTAACATCTTGCTGACTGTATGTAAGACGTCAAACAGGTTCAGTAGGCATGAACTGCACTCAACCAAGCTGACCTAGGTTGGGTCACATGTTTGGAGGTTACCAATGTCTTTGTTAATGAGTGCCATGAGGATGTGAACCATACCATTGCAGACCAGGCTAGTTAGGCTTATGGGGTGGTAGTTGCCATGGTCAGTTGTAATTCCACCTTGATGGAGTGGAATATCCGTTGCCATGCACCATTGTATGGGCATGTAGCCTGTGGAGAGGCTGAGGTTGGAAAGCTTGATTAGGTGGGGCATCAGGTTGTCTTGTACAGTTTGCAAGATGCAGTCTGGGACAACATCTGCCTCCATTGATGCTGTGTTCTGCTGTTAGAGAGGGCCATATCCATCTCTGATGTGTGGGATACCGTACCTTTCGGATAGTATTGTGGGATCTTTAGGGGGTGAAGTATGCACTGAATATATCTGCAAGGATGTTGGCAATATCAGTAGGGTCAGCATATTTTGTGCTATATTTCACCGGAACAGTGCAAATCTGTGTGTCAGCACTTAGATTCTTGACATAGCCAAAGAAGCCTTTGTGGTTATCTTTCGAATCCTTGCATATTCTCCTGCTGATGTTAGCCTTGAATGATGTCATGAGGGACCTACGTATCATACTAATAGTGGTCACAGATGTCTGCCCTTCATGGTATTTGATGTTTGTCTGGAACACTGTCCTACTTCTGTAGTATAGCCTGTTTATTGCAGAGGTCCACCAGTCTGGTGTCCTTGTCTAGGAAGAGTGAGTCTTGGTTTAACAGTCATGGCACAATCCATACATCCATGTAGGTGCTTCTATGAAGTGCTGGGCCTGGAAGTGAGCACTGGAGTAAGTTTTCTAGTTAATAGTATGGTAGTTGACATCGACCAATGCCAGGGTGTGTGTTAGAACTGTCATGTTCTCCACTGTCCCCAGGTAGGTGGAATGGTGGTCCTGGGTCATGGAGGCTGATCCGTAGTAGGCCACAGTTTACATTGCAGTTGTGGCTGATGTTAGCACATGGATGATCTCAGAGATATCATGCTGCCCCATTAACCTGGAGGTATAGGTATCCCTGATGAATATGGATACAGCCCCTCCATGTCTGAGTCAGTCATTGTTCTGTGGCTGAAATGTGTGGTATGGGTTGTAGTCTGGTAGTGCTGGTGTGCTCTCAGGAACCTTAAGACAGATCTCACTTACTGCACAGATGTTGTTGTCCATCCTGAGGAGTGCTGTTAGTGCATGCATGTTGTGACCACAACCCCTGGTGCTGAGTAGCATAACCCTCATTGAATCTGCTATTGTGACATTTATGGAGCTGGTATTCACCTTCGAGACTCTCCTAAATAAGGCACCATGGGGGCATCAATAGCCTTGGCCAGTATTCCACATAGGCCGATATGGTATTGTTGCATGCATGTTCCCCATCTGTGCTTGTTTTTCATCTCTCCTCTAAGTAACCTACAGGTAAGCAATAGAAAGCCTTAAACTTATACAAGTCTTCTAGCTTCCAAGATAGGCTTTTGGAGTGACTAAGTATCAGTGTTCTGTATGTTCTTGCTGTACTTAACTGTTTCCTGACTACATGGTGATTTCTCACTGTATATTGTGATCTGAAGGTCTGTTTATTCACATATTATGGCTGTGATGGCCTGCACGTTAGAGGTTCACAGATAGCCTACTACCTATCTGCCCAAGGGCAATTAGAAGCATAGCAACAGTGTGTTGGCCTTCCCTGCACCATTGATGAAGTAACTGAGCCTCTGTCAAGCATAGCCAATGATGCAATTCCAGGCAGAGTTGCTGGAATCTGTTGAAGACTGGGGTTGTGGAGGGTGAAAGGGGCACTTAGTGATCTAAAAAAGGCATGTTAATGTGACAATTCAACACCATTCAATTCCCCCAACAGGTCTCGCAGCTATCAAACTGGACAGGCTCTCCCACCCGCTAGCTGTATGGTTCTGGGATACATGATCCCAGGGGTGTATATTTTGTTACCCATTCACACAACAAGGTTTCCCTTGAAGTGTGTCAGTGATGGGCTGTGCCTAATGTAGTTAGGAAAGTAATGTATTGTCTCACAGTACATGTGTTATATGTTGTTATTTCAAGAGTAAGTGAAGTTCAGTGAGTTTGGGGGCCTCTGCCCTTTGCTTAGCCTAGCATACACATAGAAATCATCTAAATAGGAAATAGGTGAAAGCAACATTAATGTCAACAGTGTAATGGTTACAGCATCCTCAAAGTATCTGTGCATTCGAGGTTCCAATCCCGATAAAGGCAGGGATGTTTATCATGTTCAAAAGTATACCTTAACCACAGCTTGTATATATAGATAGTAATCGTCTGTATAATAAACATTCAAAACACCCATATAAACCGATGTGTGCTGGAGAATACAGTCAACAGAGAATGTAATGTCATGTCAGCACATAATGAGATGTTACTTCACTGACATGTATATATCCTGAGTAGTTAGTGGATGTGGCCGTGTTTGCGTGCACAGGTTATACATTGCAAAGTTTGTTTAACTGTGTTTAACCGCTCCCATAATGTCACACAAACACTTTTAAACATGCTTACAACTGCTTAAATGAGCCTTATTCTGGAGTAAAAAACATTTGCAAACCATCACAGGTGTTGAACCCTGGACCATGCAAACTATAGTCATGGGACTTACCACAAAGCCATGTGAGGCATACACATGTTTCATAGTCTTGAGACTACACCTTATACAATATGCATTTCACTGTAATGATCACAAATGGGACAGTCACTTTGTGTACATATGTACTGTACATTGTAATGTACTGTAGTTTGTGAACCAACACATTCCAGTCTACATATGTATTACTGTTATAAATTAATACGAAATATATGGCAGTGATGTCTGCATACATATATATATATATATATATTATACATATATATATATATATATATATATATATAAACATATATATATATATATATATATATATATTATACAGTTACATCAATAGCCATATATATAAACATCTATGAACACACTTCATGACACAGAAGCACTCCAAAGGAATTGGAGTGTACACAAAACACATGCAGCTCTAGTATTATAACAATTAATATTAACCTAATACACCATAGAAGGGGTGGTTGTTGTGTATGTGAAGATTGGGGTGGTGGAGGAATGATGGGTAATGCAATCATGCATCAAGGAGGGCCTGGGTCGGATGTCCAATAAGTGAACTGGAAGGGTATACATGGAGTATGGGGACATTATAAAAAGGACACAAAACAAGAACATTTCTGATACATAATACACCCTGTCATGTCACATTGCAACACTTAATTTCACAAACATATGAACATTAACATGGATCAGACATATGTACACCAACTGACTGTCACATTTGTTTTCAGTAGTGAGGAATGCCTTTAGTAAAAATGTATATTCTAAACACCACAACATTTGTACATATCACAGATGCCTTAGTAGTAAAGTCAGTGACTGTGGTGTTCATGGTCCCAGTTTCAAGGGCTGTTAGGTTATTTTTAGGGCCAGAATAAGGGCTGTTGGATGCAGGTGGATTAAAGCACTCTTAAGCAGTTGTAAGTGGGTTTCCATGGGTTTGCACAATGGTAAGTGGCGCTGAAACATGGTAAACGGAGAAGCGCTTCACAGGTTTAACCTTTGCTTAACGTCTCACAGACCATGGGCAAACCTGCTTACAACCGCGTTAATGTGCGTTATTCACACTTTCCCTACCAGTGCCTACTCTGTGAGGTAAAATAATAACATCTTCTAGGAACAGAACCTGCAACCATGTACTCCATGCTCAGAGTAACCTAACACTAAGCTACCATGTACCCAATTTGTATGCTTTTATATATATATATATATATATATATATATATATATATATATATATATATATATAGAGAGAGAGAGAGAGAGACAGAGAGAGAGAAAGAGAGAGAGAGAGAGAGAGTGTATATGCCAATACACTATTACAAATATGTTCTATGGACACAGTCATCAACACAACTGCAATGACTGTAAATATCCATGACAGAAATACACAGACAGCTTTCATTTTGCAAAACTTTATTACATTCCGATGTCTTGCCAAAAGGATTCAAGGACTAACAGTACCTGCATGCTATACAGGAAGCATTTAACAGTGCCTTACTTAATCAGCCTGCAATTACCATAGTATTAGTCAACTAAGGGATAGGTGTTCACATAGGGAAAGAACACCCACACACATATAGACATTGTATAAAAGGGGCTCCTACACACCTGCATGGGTTAGGTACAACCACCAACATCTACCCCACAACCAAAATAATTACATCAATACATACTGTCATACCATAACCGATTACTCAACTACTGTACAACATCTGCTGAAACCTTAACATACCTGGACACAGGCACACTAACATGGCCCTATGTGAAATAGTTGCTGTTATACAATTGAACAGCTGCTGATGTAACAGGGTTTGTATGAATTAATCCCATTTCAGAGGGTTGAAAGGTTCGTACGACAGGAAGTGTTACCGAGTACTGATTATCAGCACAGTATGATACACAGTAACACCAAACTAAATATGTCTGATAAGCACACTGTAAACCCCCTAACATTATATGCATAGCTATGCAGCATTCAGCTGGTCAAACAACCTGGCCAGACTGAAACATATGTAGAAGTATTAGGTACAGACAAGCCCTGCACAAGTAGCAATATTCAGAAATATAACAGCAGTACTCACATTTAGACCAAATCCTCTAGGCATTACACACAATATATTACTGTTCGTCTCCATACAGCTGTTGCAATAGATTCCAAACAACACTTCCACGCTGTCTTCCTCACAAGTAAGGCAAAGTGACAACGCCCAATTGGAGTACTCAGTCATACTCCACTTTAGCCATGGTATTGGCTAAGGCAGTAGCAGCACAGCTGATGTGCATGTAATTAGCTACTTAGGAAAACCAACTGGTTATCGAGATAGCACGTTACTGATCTGTAACTATAAAAGGTTGCCTTGTCACACATTCAAACCATCTGTATCTACCTGTAGGACAGTACAAAACACTGAAAGATGAACCAAAAATGAGTATTATACTAGTCAATAACACCTCCAGTTACTAAGAAGGTGTGTATAACATGTAGTATGTCTGTGTATGTAGTACCTGTTCTGTAAGAATTACAGTGTAATCAATGCATATAGTGGAAATAGCTATCTTGTAGTGATGTATTGTTGAACAGTAGTAATGATTGTAGTAGTCTGTGTACTGCTGTAAGGCACAAGGCAAACTCCTCATACACCACAAGGGATGATATGGGCTTTGAACTCACCAATTCGCTTCCAACCACTGTCAGTGTCAGGGATGGTTCAACAAGTATGTGCTATAACAGAGGATAGTATATGTCGATATATTGTAACAGTCAACATATGTATGGGTGTATAAGTAAGACAAACATGTGAAAGGTGGGCTTACCATGCAAATAGGGTGCATTGTTGGATATTGTGCCAATATCTGTGTAATGTACAGTATATTCGGCAGATATGAATTCTATTCTACATAGCAGTTCTGTTATGTTATGCAAACAGTAGTTATGTCTACTGGCAATTACAATACTCAATAACAGGATACATATCATTTGTATTCATCTGACAGATTAGCAGCATGATAGCAAAGATAATTGGAAGAGCCAGGAAACTATCCATGCACAAAACACATGTAATATCCACCTCTCTAGTATAATTTGCAAGCAATAAGAGCTATGCATGTGTACATGTTATGCAAATGTGTATTGATCCTTGTTTGCAAGCAATAACAGCTGCACATGTGTACATGTTATGCAAATGTGTAGTGACCCTTGCTACAGGGCTGGACCTCTGTAGTATTACTTGCAAGCAATAACAGCCGTGTATGTATACATGTTATGCAAATGTGTAGTGACCCTTGTTACAGGGCTGGTCCTCTCTAGTATTGTTTGCGAGCAATAACAGCTGTGCATGTGCACATGTTATGCAAATGTGTAGTGACCCTTGTTACAGGGCTGGACCTCTCTAGTATCATTTGCAAGCAATAACAGCTGTGCCTGTGTACATGTTATGCAAATGTGTAGTGACCCTTGTTACCGGGCTGGTCCTCTCTACTATTGTTTGCAAGCAATAACAGCTGTGCTTGTGTCCATGTTATGCAAATGTGTAGTGACCCTTGTTACAAGGCTGGTCCTCTCTAGTATCATTTGCAAGCAATAACAGCTGTGCATGTATACATGTTATGCAAATGTGTAGTGACCCTTATTACAGTGCTGGACCTCTCTAGTATCATTTGCAAGCAAAAAGAGCTGTGCATGTGTACATGTTATGCAAATGTGTAGTGACCCTTGTTACAGGGCTGGATCTCTCTAGTATTGTTTGCAAACAATAACAGCTGTGCATGTGTACATATTATGCAAATGTGCAGTGACCCTTGTTACAGGGCTGGTCCTCTCTATTATCATTTGCAAGCAATAACAGCTGTGCATGTGAACATTATGCAAATGTGTAGTGACCCTTGTTACAGGACTGGGCTAAATGGCTATGTGCACACATACATAGAGTGGATATTGAGAGTAGAGACACACTGGTTGAACTATGAGGTTTATGTAGCCCAACCTCTCATTGTCAACCTAACAGCCACTTGCGCATACTGTATGTAAGGTAGTGCACAGCACTGGTAATGAAATAGGTTGCAGATCTTCTTTAACTCCAGTGTAACATCTGCAGTAGGAGTGTAAGATGAAGGAGACAGCTGCCCATGTGTAATAACTGCTTCTTAGGTGATGGCATACACTCTCTGATTATATCCTGGTCATGTTGATAGTGGCATCAGAGTCTATAGATACATGACTGTTTGGAGAGTGGGTGTCTGTGCCCAACAGAGTTCATGGTCCTGGTGGATATGTGAGTATATACCCAGCATAGGAAACAGACCTGTAGATACTTGCATCATCTGTAATCAACTAACAGGATGTGATGTGCTCCTCAGAGGAGGATTGCTGCTAAAGGTAGCTACAATGTTTACGTAATAGCCAGTGTTGTCACATCCATAACACAAATATTTACATGTGAGCATCACTGTCTAAAACATCTTCATAAGCAATATGTAAACTAAATACAGTACTTGGTACTTGTAGTACTGACTGCTCATACAGGCATGTCCACTAGTCAGCTACTGGTGTTTACTAATGTCAGCTTTGTGTATGTGGCCATCCTGGAGGAATCTAATCTCTATGCCATGTACACTACCAAACCCACCTAACACCATGCCCCACACATTGTTTGGGATGCAGCTACAGGGGTAAGCTGAAAGGCAGCCCAGTCTACAGCCATGACTGGACTGGACAGTCATGTGGTGTAGGTTAACTCATGCATCTCATCAACACAACCAACACATACCTTTACCAGAACACAGTAAGAACACCCACACACTACCAGACATCACACACATTCACAGACACTTCTAAGTATCTGGCAAAACAAGTGACCCCCCCCCAAGCTGGAAAAGACAGACACCGAAATACACAAATGTATGACATAGTTTGCATAATTGTGCCACACCTCAGAACATGTGGCTGGAAACATGCCCAACAGTACTCATTTGTGAATGCAAACTCTAGCACTATGTTACACACCAACATATATGAGGGCATACATACTGTCAACTGCCTGTCTGCCATGATTAGCCACATATCCATACACTCAGTCCACCTTTTGAACTATACACAATGATCTGGCATAGTCCATGTTATTGTGCAGGACCTCTGATGCAGTAGCCTGGACTGCATGGAAACACATGTAGGAACTGTCAGGTCTTGTAGCCCATGCAGGTATGTCCCAAGGCCTGGGTAGCATTCTGCCATTGGCCAGAATGATACTGCAGTACAGGGACAAAAGGATTGTATTCCACAATTGTCTAGTGTATTGGTGCAAGTCAAAGGGTATCCAGTATCTGTCTGCCTGGGATAACATGGTTGACAGACCATGATGCTTTGCCAGACAGGGCCTGCACCTGTCACCCCGGGAATCTGGATACTGCCTAGGGCTCATGCTTCCCCTATAGTTCCTTCATCATGCACAGTTCAAGTGAAGGTCCTTTGCTGTTACAGGGACAGCCAAGCAATAAACTACGGGTCTCGCTACACAATGATACATGTCAGAAACACTATATGGACAGACATATGTCAATCCCTAACATGGGGAACATATCTGTGCAGTGGCTGAGACATGTCTCAATGTTCCAGAGAGCACACCTGCATGACCATGTTATAACACAAACCTCACCTCTTGATCATTATCCTTTATTGGAACACACAGGCCACAGATGCGTCCATATTCCTGAAGGATATGTACACCCCCACGCTAGTTGCACTTGCATAACTTCAGATGCATTATGCTGAGAAACTACCTTTGTGCCAAAGTGGAATTCAAATTGCACCTTGGGACAGATCATCCACCAGGCCACAGATTTCCCAACTGTCATAATGTGCTGTAATGGGGAAGATTAGGTCTGAGACAGAATCATAATAATGGCTAATCTCAGCTATTACATTATGAACTGGGAAGACTCCTCATGTACCAGCACCTGCACTCAATGGATGTTGGATTCCATCAACCCGAATGACCTGGATCACAGTATTCACACAAACAGGGCTAACAGTATGCTACACATGGTCAGTCTCCAATGCCAATGTTATGTTTCCTAAGTGCAGAGTGGTGACTGTCATGACACCCATGCAGATGGACAATGCATGTGCAAATGCTGAATCCTACACAAATGAACCTTAAGCAGTCACACATGTGCAGTGATTGTGCCATTGAAACAGAGCCAGGATTCAACCCAGCACAAACAAGAAGGCAAACCAGTGGTACCATGCTTTAAACTGTACCACAGAAGGTAGTAACTGTTGCAAGAGTGAACAGACATGAGTGTAGGTGATCCCTGGTCAGCCTCAGTAAGATGCAGATACACCATATAAAACCACACAGAGCTACTGTGAAACTAATCAGCCACATATTATGAGGCCAAGCACAGAGCATTCTATAGATGTGTCATTAATCGTAATGGCAATGACAAGACCTGCCGTGCTGCACAGCACTATGGCATGGGAAGCACTGCACCTACAGAAATAGCACCCATTCATCCAGATAGGGTCTTGGAGAACCTAAACCCACTCCCACTCCCCCAACAGGTACATTTAGTAATATATCCATGTACACTACAGGGCCCCTGTAATAATGACTATGCAGGTACAAGCTGCACTCTCTATAGCCATACATACAGCTTTCATGGGACCTGTCAACACCTCAGGGTGTATCCTACACAAATGTAGGAACAATACGCTATCCACATACACATTAGGTTCAATCATAGCTCCATGTCAGGCTTTGTACACACTGAATGATGCGCAGCAACAGTTATCACACCCCACAAAGGGGGAGATACCAGTGATAATGGGAAATAGTGCACAACTGCCCTGCTGAGTCTGTTCTGTAAGGCCATGAACTGTGATCAACATTTTTGATGTACTCAGTACAGATGGAGATGACAGTAGGGTTGATTCACACTGCATATCATGACCTTTTCAGGTCGTAGGACACCATCATCCATACTGTGTTCCAGCTACACTCAGTAAACTAGGTTTATATTCCTATGTCACAGGAGTGGTTGACAACTGGACTGTTGGCAGAACCAACACTACAGAAGGTGTCTGACTAACACACGCACATCAAACCAGTGCCAGCCACAGTAATACAGAGTTCATTCATGGTAGTCCCCCTCTTTGTTATCTATACCACACAGACTAACACAGAAGGCATCAGCTTATTGATGTTTGAAAATGACTATGAACTAGGAGCAATAGTTGACTCAATGTGTGCTGCATTCAACATACAGAAGGGCCTTAGTGTGTCAGATGTGTGGTGTGTGATGTATGGCCACAATCTGACAGCTAAGTATTGCATTGCCATCCCCCTATGTTACAAAGCCTATACCCATGAACTACCACCTAGGCAGTGGTCAAAATAATGGCAGCTGTGTGTATGGGATGCAGCTGGACAGTACTCTTTCCTTTGATAGTTACTTCACCACACCAGAGAGGTAGTCGTATGTGGCACCCCTAATCATGACAGGGTGCCATCCAGGAATATAGAGATAATTGCTCAGCCATACGCAACACCCATGTGACCCATAATAGATCATATATTTCCTTTAAAGGTTATTGCCCATGTGTAGATGGCCTACACTGCCCTTCCTAATCCCTGGCTGCACTATGTAGCATGCAGCCTACCCTGAATAAAGCCATGTCCATCCCAAAGGTGTTGGACATGCTACACTTAACACATCCTGATCCCAAATAAACACATACTTCATGGGCATCCACCTTTCTAGTACAAGGATCACAACATGCCTGACAGATCTCTGTCCCATACACTTAACATACTTTTGCCATGCTATGCATCCCTGTCCAGTGAAGCTGCACATTGCCCCTCTCTGTGACATGGTGTGATGACCACATGCCAAATATATCAGTAACCCTGTGGATCAGTTCTGTAGCACTGCTTGAACTGGCCACTGAAACTTACCTGTCTGTTGCCTACAGCTAGATAACCTGTCTGCCTAGGCTCATAAAAGCCCCAAGGCATATAGCCTACTAGATCACTATGACCATACATGTTATAGTTGATATCCATCCCTGAAAATACCACCAGGCTAGCTATTGACCCATGTATTACACATGTGCAGCACAGGCAATACATGGCAGGATGCTACACAGCTGTGCAGTGCCATGTAAATGTAGGGTCTATATTATATCCTCGAACACTTAAAAAAGCGAACGCTGATTGATCGAACTTATTTTTGCGAAACTGCAAAATATCGAAGCAGCAGAAACTCTAATTTTTTCCTAGGGAAAGAATTCGGTTGTCCGTTTCTGCTGCTTCAGTATTTTCAGTGTTATGGTGGAAAGTTACCGGTCAGATTTAGGTAAGTGTGCAATTGTGTGGATGTGAGTGTTAGGGTGATTTAGGTGAGTTAGGGTTAGGGCTCGGGTTAGGTGTGTGTGCGATTGAGTGGACATGAGGGTTAGCGCGGATTTAAGTGAGTTAGGGTTAGGGAGCGGGTGAGGTGAGTGTGCGATAGTGACAGACCTTAGGGTTAGGGTTTGGGTTAAGGCAAGTGGGTAGTTAGTGGTGTGTGCATAGTTTAGTGTAGGGTTAGGTATCAGATTTTAGGTGTATGTGTGTGGATTTCTGTTTGTTTGGTGTGCTTGTGTTGTGTGTATGTGTTTTGGATCAGCAATTTTTTTCCATGGGAAAAAAATCGCTGATCTGACAGTTTGAGATGTAAGCTTTCGGTTAAGTTAGGTCGATCAATCAGTGTTCGCTTTTTTAAGCATTCGATGATATAATATAGACCCTAAATGTATATGGCAAAACACATACATGCTTGCAAGTCTGCAGGGTCACAGGTCATGTCCCTAATGTCTATGTATGGCTATATATGTGACATATACACTGCATTAAGGTCGATTGCATTAATGTGAACATATCCAGGCATGCGCTGATAGGTAAAGACACCAGTACAGGCAAACAGACATGCCCACGTCAAGACAACATCCACATGGTGTATGAGCAATGTCATCACATGACACGCATATATGGTGATAACATCACATCACCAGTAAGTGTCAAATGTGTGCGACTTATACATGTCAGTGGTGTTAGTGGCATGTAGATTTGCAAAGACATATTTGTAATCTTTATAAATGTGATACAAATGTATGTTCAGCTGTACTTCTGTACTTCTCTGTGAGTTACTGTGACCTGTCTCCATCATTATGTCTTCCAGGTATGCCACGTAGCAGGCTGCCGGTGTACAGCCGTTTGGAGGATGAGGTCCTCATCCCATACCTCCTCGACAACCATACAACACTCTTCAGCCATGTGCCACAGGATGCACAGCAGCGGGATGCCCTGTGGGAGGAACTCTGCAGGAAGGTAAATGATGTTGGCAGTCATAATCATACCTATCAGAAGGTGTGCCAACACTGCATTGACCTCATAAGATTGGTGAAACAGCGTGCTTATGCAATCGCCAGGGAACAAGGTGCAACAGGTGGGGGGCACTCACCCAGCCCCCCACTCACACATACCAAGGGGCTAATGGCCAACCTGGGGACACCTGCAGACCTCCATCCACAACCTTTAGCTGGTATTGTGGAGGTGGGTGTCTCTCAACCACTGACCCTGGAGTTGCCTGGTAAGTCACTACTGCTCATATAACAAAACTATATTTCACATAGTTACATCAGTTACTGTACATTATGTAATGTAACATCATATGCAAGGCATGTATGCACACATGCCACATACTATAGTCTGCTACTCTATGTATGCAGAGATGTGCATACTCCATAGTATATCATATTGTACTGGCTTATGTGCTAACATAGACATTGCACCCTGTAGCTATCACACAGGTGTGGATAATGACCTTACTGCTGTGACACTCCTCTTTAGGTACCTCTAGTGTTTTGCAGCTACAGCAGCCTGTGTCATGTGAGATTGCTCTTATTTACCAGGCTTGATAATGCAAGGAACATATTAATTGAATGCTATCTGCCATAACACAAGTACACATAATGTATGGTGGTTCTGTTAATAGACACTGGTCAGACCTGCAATGCATCACAGTGGTTACCCATGTGAAACAACTGAAGACTATATGAAACACCTACACAAAATCTTCCAAACTGTCATTGCCAGATGTGTGGACAACAGTGAATACAGTGGTGGAGGTGTGTTTCACTGTAGGGACAGGTACTACATATCAGCATTACACATGTTGGGAATACGAACAGTACTGTACAGAGAGCATATGTGTGCACACACTCTAAATGTGTTGGAGATGGAGTATGACTGGCCCACAGGATACACCCTTGTGGATTATACCCTTGCTATGAATGTCATACAATGTCATGTGCTATCTGACATGTCCATGACATGTAGTGGGCTGACTGCAACACTGCTCAACTATCCTGCAGAAAATGTATCACATCCCATACATACCTCCCTTTGTTTGCATAACATTGTCCTCAGTGGAGCATATGACATCTATGAGTGTATGTCATATGGGATAACACTGACATGTGAAATAAGATGGCCATCACAACCATTGGACAGAACATGTGTACACATGGCCATGGAGGATGGCTAGAGACATGAAGCATCACACACAGTAGAAGTGATGTACATGTGTGTACACCCTGTTATACATTGACTTGACACAATACAACTATGGCATTTGTGTAATGGTGATATTGCAGATGTGAAACACTAAACATCATACAGGCCTGTCCACAGCTTGTGTAGGCATAACATGAAACCACCACACAGCATGTCTTGAACATCTTGAGTGTGTCACGACATGAATGCATTCACCTATACAGTATCCAAATACATACATGTGTTGCACAACATGCACATACAACCACATCAGGCCACAGATACAGTACATTCACCTTGCTGGTGTTAGACATCATTGTCATGCCTGCTCCTCATGTGTGTGAGGTACACAGATGGCATGTGGGACATAGAGTACTGCTAAGTTAGCCATGTGTGGGCATAGTTGCCAGGCATCAGTAATATAGTTGCAGATGTGCAGGGGTGCCATTCCATATACCCTTCTGTAACCTGTATCACACATTCCACATTAGGGTTTAGTGTGTATACACCTCAGTGACGTGGGTCACATTCCACATTAGATATGTACTGTATGTGAATATAGTCATGGCTATGAAATGTGTCAGTAGCTCACACTGTATAGCAATTGTGAAGCCACATGATGCCCTGCAATGGCTATGCACATCAGCTCAATGTGCAATATGTCACTGCATATTTGTAGGGCAGATAGACAACACTGCATCAGCTGAAGGCCCATGTTAGTATAACATGTCCCTGCATTGGGACACCGTTATCATACTGTAGATTGGAAAGGACACCATTGTGTTACACATGTATGCATGTCAGTCAACATGTCAGCAGAAGACATGTTATACTACATGTGATTGGCAAGGTCATAAGCCACACAGCAGGTGTACTGTAAAAATGTACTGGTCTGTAGCACCATTGCAAAGTAGGGACAGCCATATCAAACGTGTGTACAGCCACATGCACAATGTCTAGACTCAGCTCAGGGGTAGACAGAATAATTTTGAACAGACATACACTGCTTTGGGGGAGATATGCAAGCTAGGGCTCAGGCAAACATTGTATGCAGTCGACATACCCTACTGCTCATGTCCTCACACATAGGGGTGGTGGCCAACACAAAGCATCAGTGGCAGATGTAGAAAGGTCAGGGATGGTTTGTTAACATGTGGTGTATGTTGCACACACCATACAGTGCGGTGCAATGGTGCAAAGTGCATGCATTTTGTTGCAGGCATGGGCATAGGCTACTAACACAAATGGTGCAATACAGGTATGTATGCTAACCACCACTATAACTGTGTAAGGTGCATGCCATCTGCTATAACACATGCATGCTGTTGTGTGCAACTCAGGGATGTATGATAACTACCACTATAATTGTCTAAGCTGAAACTATAATTGTCTAAGCTGAATGCCATCTGCCATATCACCTGCATGTAGCATGTGTGTCTGTGTGTCTGTGTGTGTCTGTGTGTGTGTGTCTGTGTGTGTGTATGTGTGTGTCTGTGTGTGTGTGTGTGTGTGTGTGTGTCTGTGTGTGTGTCTGTGTGTGTGTGTGTGTGTGTCTTTGTGTGTGTATCTCTGCCTGTCCGTGTGTCTCTGTCTGTCTGCGTGTGTGTCTGGTATAACCTGTACAGTTCTTGTCTTCCCCTCACAGGTATTGATGTAGGTGCATTGCCCTCCAGTGGTCCACCTGATGTTAGTGTCCCCACAGACTCTATCAGTGATGATGATAGCATGATTGAGGCACAGGCAGGGTTGTCAGGGGCTGAATCTGTGCCATTGGTTGCCATTCCACCTGTCTCTCCCTCATCCTCGCACACAATTCCCCTGCCTACACATACCCCATCACAACTGGCCATAGAGGAAGGACAGATGGTGGGTGATAGCATGGAACAGGGAAGTGTGGAGACCATGGAAGGTGTGCCTGCACACCATGATCCCAGTCAACTGACTGGTGATGTCCCACACAGGCATGTGCCCAGCTCTGCTTGTAGAAGGACCACTGGCCAACATGCCCCTGTGAGACAAAGCACATCAGCTGGAGTCACCAGACACATGTAATGGAGGCACAGGCACGTGCTGAATGGCACAACACAGAAGGTCTGAGGCTTCACAGGGCTGCTGTCTGTTCATTAACTGACAACATCCAGGCACTTGCAAATGCTCACCATCATCTTGCAGATGTTTTGGATAGACAATTGGGTGACATGGTGGGAGCCCTTGACCATGGCATGTCAATCCTCAATCGCGGAATGTCTGTGCTGGAACATCTGGTGGTAGTGAGGCATCGGGCATGTGGACATAGGTCAGCTACATCACCTGTTGAAGGTCTACGTGAACATGCAACTGCACATGCCCGCTCCCATAGTGCTGGTAGCAGAAGCAGTGCAGCTGGTGCTGTGCACTCCACACCAGGACACAGCAGGCCACGTGCATGTGGTCCTGGATGGTCTCAACAGGGACCCGATTCCAGTGGACACGTGTCATCAGACAGTACCCAATCTGGACCTCTGCCTGGTAGTGCCTGTGCAAACCCTGGCAGGTGCAGGTCACGTGGCCGGACACCATGAACTGTGAAACCTGTCTTGTACAGTCTGCAGCTGTCAATAATACCCCTGTGTAGGCCAGCCACATGCCAGACCTGAGTGCATGCATACACACACACACACACACACACACACACACACACACACACACACACACACACACACACACACACACACACACACACACACCGGAAACAAATGTAGGGCACCTCAATACACACAAGCATAACATCCACACATGCCCAATGATATCACAGGCCCTAACACACACACATGATGTCATCCAATGGCACAGCCTAGGCCTCTGGTAAATATTAACACCCTGTGTATATGATGATGCCTGTGCGGCATCCCTGTCATCCACACCATCGGTGCAGAGACATGCTCATATGGTCTGATGCACAGGGTGAACATCCTAGGTAGACAATTGTAGATTAATATTGTTGAGTAGTGTTGACAGGCAGCAGACATATCATGTATTACAGTTTTAGAATGCATTTTGTATGTTTGGCAGTATGTATCACGTGTAACAACACTAACAACAGGTTGATATTTATATTCTGCCTTCCTCTTTCAGGTGTAGTTGCATGTGCTGGGGGATGTCTGTGTTTGTGGTTAGTGTCCCATATGTACATGTTGACTGCACACAGGTCAGTATGACAATACCTGCATGCACTTTGTAGCTTCCACATTACAGCTATATTCTTCCATGTTTCAATTATGTTTATTGTTCTAATGATCCAAGAGCATGATAGCTGTGTAGTAAGCTACTGTGTTCAGAGCCATCACATCCATAGTGGGTGACATCACAGGTATAGTTACCTGGAGTGGGGAGGAGGTAAAAGAGTGGTATGGTGGATGACAAGGGAAAAGGCCAGTGGAAATATGGCTTCTCATTGGGAAGCAGTAATACCCACTGCCATGACAGCATGCAAATACAGACACACCCACACACTCAGGGATTCACAGACACAGTAATACAACCTCTGACACACACACACATAGTTGCCACTGTTCAGATGAGAACTCCTGCCTATGTGCATATCATCATTATAGTACTACACAATTACAAGATGTGCCACAGAGATTACACATGCACAGGTAGTCGGAATGGCTGAAGATCGAGGTCATTGACAGGGATACTACAGTGCAGTGAGTGTATGTGGGTAGGGGGGGTCCATCAGTTGGTTATGTAACAACAGGTCACACCCCAGGGTGTACATGTTAACAGGTGGTTAGAATGCCCATCTACGATTGATGTTATCAACAGGGATGTTAGATTGAATTGAGTGGATGGGGGGAGGGGGCATTAACATTTCACTATGGTAAAATACAGCCTCACTCCAGGGACTGGACAGCCATACACATACACACACACACACACACACACACACACACACACACACACACACACACACACACACACACACACACACACACACACACTGTGGCAGTCACAAAGATATGCACCTATGTTACACAGATACAGACAATTTACATGTATGAGGTTCAACCACCTACCTATGCCTTTCTTTCTACACTTCACTCTGTATTGGTGTCAACAACAGTGTTCAAGAGAGTGAAAACATATATGTATTCCCAACCATACGTGACATATGTGGACACACACACACACACACACACACACACACACACACACACACACACACACACACACACACACACACACACACACACACACACACACACACACACACACACCCGTGCCAGTACTGTGAATCAAACACATGCCTATCTCATAATAGATATTACAGAAGTACTGCATTCTACATTGTCTATCTTCCACTTCAGTTAACAAAACCTAACCTTAGCAGTTACACAGGTTATTGTAGGAATGGTTGTAACACACCAGTGAGCTGTCCTCAGTAATCATTCATCTGCAAAGAAGCCCAAACACTTAGTAGTCATGTCCAAACATCTGTCCATACCTCATGTACAGCTTAATGTACTTAGAGCATATCACCATATACAGTTGGAAATGCAACAGCATGATGTACTAAGACAACAGTCACCTTCAGACATCAGACTCTGCAAATCTACACAAACATTAATACATGTACACGTATGTGGTCTTCATCAGTAAGTGCACTAGCAGGTCAAAAGAATACATTCCACACATTCCCCATGCCATGTGTGAAAGATAGCCAAGCATTACACCATAATGGATGTTGTATTCATGTACTGGTAGGACACCACCACCTTTACTGAGTAGCCAAGTGTACATATATGACAACAGCACATAGTGAGACACACACAGCATTATTCCATGTCATGCTCCTACAAACTGTTACTTGACAGTGCCATGGTGAAGCCAGGGCACTGCAATGGTCAACAGTGAGCACATCATATTTGCCACATACACCTCATGTTTACTGGAAGAGTGCCAGCAATGTGCTCTGTTACAGCTAGGCAGTACACTCATTCAAGCATGTGTGAGGTCTGTGGCTTGTAATCATCTCACCCAGCACATACTGGCTATTGTGGTACTAAGGCTAATGTCTAGACAGCACACAGCATGCATGGCTTGCAATTGTTAACATGGGATATATGTAGGAGCTGTGGCCACACATGGCTCTACATGTCATGAACATATCACCTGTGACTACTCAGGAATATACAGAACAGAGCTGGATTTCCCTGAGTCTGTCAATAGAGGCCTTGTGTAGGTCCTATGATCCTATTATTTGGGTATGTTTGTAGGCAATGCATTAGGTGGACATGTCTAATGACATACATGCCACATGGGGTGTTGTATGATATGATAGGTGTCATGAGTGACCAGTAGAGAGGGAATATTACCTCTGTTAACATAGATATCAAACTGTATGTACTGTTAGCATGCTATCTGCCATGCGCATGTGTGTAATGACTGTAGCCACCTGTATGTAGAAAGGATAACGAAAGCTATGATAATGTCATTTATGTTGTATGAGTGTGGGATGTACATATCCAGGGCAGGTACAGTTAGGTCATATCCAACCATGAGGGTGTTGTTTACTGGTGTACAGCAACAGTCGACCGTGTTAATGCTGACAACATCCGAGAGACCCTGGTATGTGTACAACTGAGCTGGTTACAAACAGTGGTATTATTGCATTGCATAACACATTATGCAGCTGTGTCTGTAAATGGGCACTTTGCACAGTTGATGTAGGCCTTGGTACAGTCCACCAATCGAGGGTATCTGGTGGTCTACCATACTATGTCATACCACATATGGATGTGTGTTGGTAGACTGGGGACAAAGTGGTGGATGTATATGAGGATACAACCTAGAATGCAGCATTTGCCACTGTCACCTGTACCTGATGCATCTGTGATGAGTTATGTCAGAGTAGTGGTCTTTACATGTGAGTAGCCTTTATGAATATGTGGACACCACCACCTGGAATGTTCCATACCACTGTTATGGCCCACAGGTCTCAATCTGAGTTATATGGTGGTAGTGCAATTGTGCACAACAGAGCCTTCAGCCAGGTGTTCCTCACTGCACAGATGTCAGTATTCCCCACTGTAGGTTCTACATTGAGCAAATGGATTACTAAACCACACATCTAGCACTGGTTAATATAAGCATCCAATGCAATTGTCTTGTAGCTGTCAGGGTGTTTTTTCTGGGTGTAGGACATTTGCCTTGGAATGCGGCTATATGGGTAAATGTGACCTAGGTATTATCCACACACACGTGAAACATGGATGCATGTGCTCTGTGTTGAAGGCTTGTTGCTCAGTCATGACAGCCCGGAATGACAGAGACTGCACAACCTCATAATAGCAGCAGGACATTGGCTCATTGTTTTAGCCTAGCAGTTGCCACTTGTACCATGACATCACTGCGAGTGGCAGTAATGTGCTTGGTAGCAAATGTCTCATGTAAGGTGACAGACAGCTGCTGAAATTGTGTATATGACCAATGTGAGATATACTTAGGGTAGCAGTCCTGCTAATAATGACAACAACTAACACAGCCGGGAGAGGTCATCTTGACACCTGCACCTCAGTACCATTGCAGAATGCGGCTCACACATTATGCTTGCACATGCCAGTGTTCCACATATAATGGCACTGTCCACAACCTGCTATCATTGTAAGCCTTTCAGGCAGCAAGGTGTGTGACACATGCTGTAAATAGCATCCGCCTGTGTGTCCCAGGTAACCTATTGTCTGTCACGTCCACACATGCATGAATGCGTGTACTTAACATATGTATGTCAGTACTTCATGTACATGTATGCATGTGTATCACGCAGCACAGACACAGCTATATAATGTACGGGCCACGTACAGGTATTAGATAATAAACCAGTATGATGTGCATATATACTGACAGGTAAGATGTACATAGCTATAAACATGTGTGTTTACAACAGGAGTCCATTACAACGTGTTCTGTACATGTAAGTGTATGAGCATGCAAACTGTGGCCTTCTGTGGTTAAAATCGGAGTGCATCCCAAACAACCCTGTGCTACTAAGTGTATGAGCGTACCCACTGCCACCTTGTGTAATTTGAGTCAGTGCATCTAACAAGCCCTTTGTTACTAAGTGTATGAGCATGCCCAGTATAAAGTTGTGTAGTTGTAGCCATAGTGCATCCCAAACGGCCCTGTGCTACTAAGTGTATGAGCATGCCCACTGTAACCCTGTATAGTGATAGTAGTTGTCCATTCCACAGATGGGCATACTCCAGTTCAGGTTCCTGTTGTGCTACAACTATACCTCTCAGGCCTACCTGCAGATGATGTGTCTTGTTTGTGCATATAGGTTGTAATGGACACCTACTTTAAACACACAGGTTTACAGCTATGTACTTCATGACTGTCAGTCTCCCTGTTGTTGTCCTCAATCTTAGAAAGGCATTCTGACAGCCTTGGAATGTGTAATCTCTGTGGCGTGTCTCGTAACTGCATAATACTGTAATAGTGATCTGTAGATAGGAAGGAGTTCTGATCCCACCACTAGCAACTGTGTGCATGTGTTTGACAGCAAATGCCTGAGTGTGTGTGTCAGCAAATAGCTGAGTGTGTTTGTGTATATATCTCAGCAAATACCTGAGTGTGTGTGTGTGTGTGTGTGTGTGCTAGCAAGTGGTTGTGTGTATTTGTGTCTGTATCCTGTCATGACAGTGGGTTCTGCTGCATTCCAAAGAGATACCTCCTTTTGCACTGACCTTTGTCCTTGTCAACTGCTAAACCTCTCTCTTCCCCCCTCCCCACTGCAAGTAATCAATCCTGTGATGTCACCCAGCTCAGAAGTGAATCAGAGTAAGTGTGATTGTATGTGTTCTGTGGCACATAACCCAACTGCATACCACTGTACTAGTTACCTTTACATAGGCAAGACGTGTACGCATAATACTGGCAAGTGTGTGCATGCTTGTGTGTGTGACTACTCTGTAGCTAGGCATACATATATGTAATGTCTTTTAGCACACCATGGCAGCCATTTGTGGTGACCGGTATCTATAAAGTATTACATAGTTAGGAATGATAAAGAATACACAGTCAAGCATGACTACAGTTGGTTATGTTATTTTCCTGCACCACTGTCGAGCAGTGACACAGAAGTGGTCACTGGGGTGTAGGTCCATACCCATCATTCCCCCACCCTAACTCCACAATCCCTGGGGCAGATTACATTAGCCATCATTCCCCACCCCAAAATCCACATAGACAGCAACCGTACCTTCTCTGGTGAGTTGCTTAAGATTTAAATGTTATAACCCAAGAGATGCCTCTGTTTTGTGCCCACATCAGTTCCTTTGGAACCCTTCTGTGTCACAAAGGGTGTTCAGATGTGTATATTTCTATGTATACATACATATATATATATATATATATATATATATATATATAAATGTGTATATTTCTATGTATACATATATATGTATATATATAAATATATATATATATATATATATATATATATATATGATTATAGCTGTGCCTGTGTATATGTATATATATATATATATATAGATATATATATATGTGTGTACACATCCTTTAAGTGTGTATATATATATATATATATATATATATATATATATATATATATATATATATATATATATATATATATGTAGTTATGACAGTTGTACAGATGTAGACTTGTCTTTGTTGTTTCACAGAGCACAGCACATTCAAGGGTACTGTACATAGGTACACAAAGTGACTGTCCCATTTGTTTTCAGTACTGTGGAATACCCATAGTAAGATGTGCATTATAAACTCCATGCAACATGTATACACCCCGGATGGCTTAGTGGTACGTCCAGTGACCTCAGTGTGCATGGTCCATGGTTCAAGATCTGCAAGCCTTGTTGATACTGTCAATTAGGACTGCATAAGACACTTTTAAGCAGGTGTAAATGTGCGTTCATGACAATAAGCAGCAGGTACATGTAGGTTACAGACATGTACAACTCGCAGTACACTTGAAATGCCCTTCTTTGGCTAGCCTGTTGAAGTCACCCACCTACGAATACATCTCTGGGACTGTTGCAACCCAGTAATCTCCATGGCACATGCTGTAACTGCGTAATGCTGTAATGTGTTAAGCTAGTTTGGTAGGTGTTCTAATTCCAGACATGCCAACTGTGTCTGTCTACCTGAGAAAGAAACGATGCTTTTAAAGTATGCACACTCTTTACAATTCACATACTCAACTTTGACAATCCTGCTGATGTCACCCACTTAGAAATACACCTCCGGGAGTGCTATAACATAATATTCTCCATAGCGCATGATGTAATTGCATATTGCAGTAGTATGATAAACTAGTTAGGTAGGGGTTCTCTTCCAATACAAGCCAACTGAGTGTGTGTGTGTGCCTGAAAAAGTAACAATGCTTTTTAGAGTATGCACACTTTTTACAATGCACATAACCACCTTTGGCATTCCTGCTGATGTCACCCACCTAGAAATACACCTCTATGACTATTTTAACCCAGTGTTCTCAGTAGCGCATGCAGTAACTGAGTATTGCTCTAGTGTAATAACCTAGTTAGGTAGGGGTTCTATTCTAACCAATTGTGTGTGTGTCTGCCTGAGAAAAGAACAATGCCTTTTAGAGTATGCACACTCTTTACAATTCACATAACCACCTCTGGCAATCCTGCTGTTGTCACCCACCTAGTAATACACCTCTGGGACTACTGTAACCCAATAATCTCTGTAGCATGTGCTGTAACTGAGTAGTGCTGCAGTGTGATAAACTAATTAGGTAGGGGTTCTATTCTAAGACATGGCAGGTTTGTGTGCGTTTAACAGTCAGAGCCTGTGTGGAGGTGGCTGTGAGTGTCTAACCACTGGGCATGTTGGGGAGTTGCTTTTTTGGTTTTCGTACATGGTGTCCTCATGAGGAGTACAGATGTCAGTCAGCCAAGGGACTGTGTTGGCAAGCCATACCCCTACATCTGGCAAAAGGCCTGGTGAACAAAGTATGCAACCCTACTATTACCCGGAATACGTTCTGAACCCATGTGTCATACACAAACACACTTGCCTAGAATATCCTGCTATGTTGCTAGTACCCTGCACATTGATGACAGATAGTAGGCATGGTGTGATTGCAGTGGGCTGCAGATGGCATGGCACCCTGTACAGCAGTACAATAGGCACATAATTGTGGGCAATGTGCCTTCCCTATGTTCCCCACTGGATGCCTGTAACATATGTGGTGCCATCAAATGTGATCCACAGAGGCCATACAATGCCTTACACATGTGCCCTTTATGGACTGATGCCACTGACACCAGGGAATATCTGTATCATGCTACCAATGCAGGTGCAGGGTCAACCTGCTGTCTATAAGCAGGTCCTGCCACATCAGGCCAGTATTGGCATATCTGAGGATAACAGTCTGTGTACACATGTGCCAGCCAAACCAGGTACACTTGTACATATCACTGTACATTATTGTGGGACATGCACATCCCAGGCAATGTCCATGTCAATTACTATCAAACACAGACATGGCACGCATTGCAAAGCAATGGCCATACACAATGGTAACCAGGATGTCAAGACAGTTCATACAATACCCATCTATGTGGGACATTGCAGACACTACACCACTGTACCACACTGCACACCATTGTTGGGTGGCGTGATGCCAAGGATTAACCCTCACCCAGCCTTGTACAGCCATCTTGCACAGCCAACTACTACACACCCATGAAGCAATGCACACAAGCATGTCAGTACTGGCACCTTTTGTCTGCTTGTGGGGCATGATGCCCCCAACCACAGTCACACCCAGTATAACTCACATTGGCATTCCGACTGATATCAGACACGTTCACATGCCCTAGCCCATAGAACCTCCGGATATCCCATGTGGTGTATGCAGTACCTGTGCATTACTGCTGTGTTGCAAACTAAGTAGTTAGGAAGTGTATTTGTGGGCCTGGCAAAGTGTGTCAATGTGAGTCCATTAGAGAGTGTGGTTGTGTTGACAATGACATCCGTTCATGTGGACAGCCATGTGTGCTGCACCTAATGTATATCTACTATATCTCTGTTGCAGATGTCACTCATCAGCACACATGTATGTTCTTACAGCACACTAACATGTGAGCTTTGTGGCACATGGAGTAACTGCATGCCCCTGTAATAGTAATGATTAGTCAGTCAGGGGTTTGAACCCCTGTACTGGAAGGTGTGTGACAGAAGATGCTTAGTTTTTAGTCTCCAAGCCCTTCTCTGATGTACTTTGACTCTCTGTCTGTCCCTCCCACACACTCTCTGGTGGATGTGGAGTTGTACACCTGCTCAGCAGCAGCTTGTGTTTTGTAAGTGATGGTTATGATCAGGTGATGGCCTCTGCACCTATTGCAGTCCTCCTCTAGCTGGTTGCATGTGGAACAGCTGTGATGATGTTCCCATAGCCAATCGCATGGAAACACAGTACAATATCTAGGAACATCATGTTGGTGTTTGCCCATGACAGTCGCTGTGAGTGGTACCTGGATCTGGTGTCTGGTAAACGGCATCACAGATGATATCTGGATGTTCCTCAAACAACATACACAGTGGGAAATAGCCTAAAGACAGGAGGGTGATGTGCCAGACATGACTAGAGCATGTAAATGTAGCTATGCTTCATTAAGACTACTGCCAGTTTAACAAGTTGTGTGTGGTAATAGCTATTCTGCATGTTTTGAAACTGACATGACAGTGCTCTGTTTGTGAGGGAACCCTCATCTGTAGGACCATCTGTAGACTGGTCAGTGTGTGGAACCATTTGTTTCCTGTGTTACTCACTGAACACACATCTGTGAACTGCAGGAGCATAGTGTGAGGATTGCAGTCAGTACATGATGATAGTCATGAGTTACTGCCATCACATCCCTGATTGGACATATATCACATGAAACAGTGGTATGACAGACACTGTCTGGGATTCTTAGTGACATGCCAATAATGGGCCACTGTTCATAGCTGCAGTCACAAGTCTTCTACACTTTGTACATATGTCATGCAGTATATATGCATGTGTTGTGTATCTCTGCAAATGGATACCATCTGTTTTGTTGGGTTGATGGTCATATCTATGCATGCTGTTATAAGTAATCCGAATGCTGTTGACTTTTACTAAGCCATATCTGTGTTAAAACTGCAACACCATAGGCTGTATGGATTTGGAGGTCCAGGCAGAAACTCCTGTCCCACTTCAGCTGGCCTTGGCACCGGGCACCAGCACATCTGGGGCCCAGCCTTGGACTTCCACCTCTGTTGGCTCTGCACCTCCTTCTGCTGGAACCGCCACTGAGGATGGGGCTTGTCCCCCCCTGGGAGCAGGTCCAGACAGGAACTTGTCCGCTGTCGTACAGTCCCAGACATGGTGCATAGGGGGCTCAATAAGGGGTTTTGAGGCTAGATATGCCAGCTCAAGGGCAGAGTGTCACATTTACAGGGTGAGCCTGCCCCTCCTAGACACCCCCCAGCACTGCCACCTTTGCGCTGTTTTGGTGCAGTTGTGGCTGCCCATGGCTGGGGACCTCCGTCCCACTGTTTCCATCTGTGGGCTCATGGGCTTATGACTGCCAAACACCCCTCCCCGTCCAAGGTGTATCTCCCCACATGTGTCATATACCGACCCTGTATGCTGTCTTGTCTGTCATCCTACCCAACCTATCCTCCACGAGCATACCTACTTTCCTTCCCCCACATCCCACTCTCACCCTACGGAAACAAAAGGCCAATCAGTTACTAGAACAGCATTTGCCACATACATAGCTGTCCATTTCACACACTCATCCACTGGACACTTGTAACCCTTTTAATATGCATCACAACATACTCCAGTTGTCCTCACCCCTGTCTCTCAGGCACATGATCCTGGTACGCACATGACTCCTAAAGTTTCCAGGTACATGTGATGCAGATGACCCCACTGTACACACAACACTACCGGTCCCACTCTGGTTACCACATTTACCTTTTTCATGGTGATGATGTTGCACACAGCACCTTGCAAGAGTACAGTTCTCACATAATGATTGGACAGGAACTGTTGTGTTAATGTAAATAAAATGCACAGAGTGATGTATTTGGCCAATGTACAAGCGTTTGTGTGTATTAATGGCACATGTCTGTCTGAGGGAGTCTTGATATTACATAGGACAACACCACTACATAATACAGTTGTTGCTGGTGTTTCCCTTTTTATTCCTTTGTAATGCTTTGTTGTCACATGGGATGTTCTTGATATATCTATATATATGTATGTATCTATAGCTGGACATAAACACACACACAGACATCTACATGATGGAATACATTTCCTAGATTGTTGAATGACTGTGCTGGATGATATGTTTGTGATAACATTCAATGTCTGTATATCTGCCATGGCTTAGTGGTAAATCACAATAGCTGTGTGTACTAGGTGCTGGTTTCAAGCCTTGCAGAGGCCGTTTACTTTGTTGCTGGGCAGAATAAGGCCGTTGGATATGGAGTTATTAAGGCACATTAAAGCAGTTGTGAGCAGATGTGTGTGGGTTTGCAGGGAGCTAAGCAATGCTAACCTCCGGTTACAGTTTCTTGCACTCAGTTAGCCTTTACATTGCTTCACCAGTGTAATACTCGCATACTGGCGGCCAAACAGGCTTACACCCACTTGCTCCCGCACTTGCAAATGTACTGCATTTGGTGGTTGCATCTGACAGTCACACCCCTGGGTGGGAGTCAGGACTACGGTATTACCTTGTGATGCCTATTACATCGGATTACATGCCTACAGTATCGGAATGGCTGCCCATTAGGCAAAAGCATGCCATTCGACTGTACGGAATCCGCGGCCTGTCCAGAGTTTGATTCATATTATTGGTGTGTTCCTCTTACAACCTGTACCCATCTGGCTTATACATGGGAAATGATGCTCTTCAATACAAACAAGTAATTGGGTTTTGGAACCCACATCCTTCAGCCGAGTCATGCTACTGCATACCAAATATTCTATCATCTTTCTAAGGTTGTAAGTGGAATATGTGCTTTCTGTCCCTATCAGAGCTCTCATACGATTGGGGACAAATATCAACTGAATCAGGGACACGTCATAACAACATCAGGGACACATTTAAATTATTAGTGCTATTAACCTGACATACTGACAGACTCAGAGCATATGAATTCATACACATTTTTTGAGGTAAATGATGTTTATAACTCTTAATTGTTGTCATTATTCAATACGTGTAGTTCATCGCCTTTCCTCCAAAAGTCACTAGTTTTAGGAGGGATTAAGTGGGACAGAGTTAGAAATTGAGTTGAAGTCAGGGACGTCCCTGGAAATCGGGGACAGTTCAGAAGCATGATCTCTATTTGTTCCCGCAATGGTTTAAGACCCAATGGTCCAGTAGATTTGCTCTTATGGGTTGAGAGGTATGGGCGTCAGCTATGCCCATTTTATAATATTACTTACATCCCCGGGGCGGTCCTAATACAACTACACCAGCCAACACCAGTATGCCTAGGCCCATAATTGCATACCCATAATTCCCCCACCTGCCCCTCCTCTACAGCACTCATCCTTACTGTGGGTGCAGGGTGGGTATAAACACACCACTACATAATGCCAACTCTCCACATGTCGGGACACATATTGTACATTGTGTCGACCCATGGTTTATCAGGCTTGCACAACCTACTGATCCATGTAGTTCTACAGCATGGTTAGATGAATCATTACTGGGACTGACTCCGATGATCATTAATTTTTGGGTGTCCCACAAGGGACATTGATATCTATGTTTCAAGATTAGACCTGGCAGGTCTTTCCCATTGGTAGTATCCTGCCGGTGGTCTGGGAAGCAGCGGTGTGTTTACTTTTATTGTATGTCTGTATGTCTTACCTGCCTAGCTGGGGGGGTGGGGGGGGTTGATGCAATATGTTACACGTTTGTTTATTGGACACCTCACCCCCATATGTATGGCCTGTGAACATACATAACTCGTAACTATTGTATCATGTCCTAGCTATATACATGTGTATATTTACAGTCACATATATTTATATATATATATATATATATATATATATATATATATATATATATATATATATACATTACTATAGACAGATATTGCTGTATATGTATGCATACATGTATATATTTATATATTGCTGTATATATGTAAATATCTATATATATAGCTATATATTGCTGTATATATATATATATATATATATATATATATATATATATATATATATATATATATATATATATATATATATATATATATATATATAAAAAACAACATGGTTCTATGGGTGTCTGCATATGTATATATCTATATGTGGGTATGTATATGCATTCTGTCTCTGTATGTATACATTTGTACTATGGAGAGGGAGAGGCTTATCTCTATGTCGCTAAGGGTAGATATACACACACATACCTCTACATATATACATCTACATCTGGTTATTCCATTCCTTGCCATAGAGATTACAATTTGCTGCAGTGGGACTCGTAGTGGGTGAGTCTGCTTGTTGGGTAATGTCCCTGCCCAATGAACACATTTGCTTACATCCCTGGGGCTGTCCATATAGGCCCACATCAGCCAACACCTGAACATCTAGACCCATAAGTAGCTACCCATAGTTCCCCCACCCACACCACCTCTACAGCACCCATCCTTACGCTGGGTCCTGGTTTTTTCTGAACACACCACTGCACACTGCCAACTCTCCACTTCACGGGACCCATGTCATACAACTGCCTCGATCCATGGGTCATCAGGCTTTCCCACCCTTGTATTCTGGGTATGTATATACCCCAGCCAGAATGTTCGGTGTATCACCTTCTTTTGGTCTTGCCAATTTTTTGGGTGTCCGGCAAGGGACGCTCTTGT
Organism: Protopterus annectens; assembly: GCF_019279795.1. NCBI lineage: Eukaryota > Metazoa > Chordata > Ceratodontiformes > Protopteridae > Protopterus > Protopterus annectens. The sequence goes on from NC_056741.1 coordinate 1,542,971,469, forward strand.
CTGTGTTCCAAGATTAGATTTCATGGGTGCACTGTGTACACACCCCTGGTTGTATACTGCCAGTGGTCTGGGGAGCAGTGGACTCTTTACATTGTTTGTGTGTATGTTTCCCATGTCCGGCTGGGGGCGGGGGTGGAAGGTCATGCTACGTGTTTCATGTTTCTTGCTTGGGCCCCTGATTTCCATTGGCACAGCCTGTGAACATATGTCATTCTTGTGTGCTGTTTCTGATCATATCTGTATATCTGTGTATATCTACGCACACACACACACACACACACACACACACACACACACACACACACACACACACACACACACACACACACACACACACACACACACACACACATATATATATGTATATATATATATATATATATATATATATATATATATATATATATATATATATATATATATATATATATATATATATATATATATATATATATATATATATATATATATATATATATATATATATATATATATATATATATATATATATATATATATATATATATATATATATATATATATATATATATATATATATATATATATATATATTTATATATATATATATATATATATATATATATATATATATGTGTGTGTGTGTGTGTGTCTGTTTCTGTAAAGCAATGCATACCCCGTGCAAACACACTTTCACACGCTTACTGGTGTTTGTATATGCTTAAACCTGCTTACTAGTGCCTTATTCATTATGACACTGACACTTCACTCCAGTTCACTTTTAATTGTTATTTTGCAGGTCATACAGTGGACAGATGTCACAATATGTTCATGTACAGATTACTGATTGTAAATGGTATGTGATGCAGTGGGATTCGGAACGGGAATGTCTGTTCATTAGGCGGTTGCTCTAACCAATACACTATTGCTGTGCTATTTGCATATCTACCCATATACCCATGGCTCCTGGTTCCCCAAACACCCACCCCAACGCCTCCTTAACATTGCAGTCATCCATTCTCCAGTTGGATTCGTGGTGTATCCACACCACTACACATTGGCCACTCCCTACTCCTATAGACCCATCCCATCGGTTGACTCACTCCATGTATCCTCAAAACTCCCAAACGTTTAGGCAATAAACACTGATGACATGAGCAACCAAATGGACACTATTTGCAATTTTTGGGTTGTCCCACATGGGACACGCATGTCTTTATGTCAAGATTAGACTCTGTACTTCATTACATCCTTACTCCTGTTAACATGACACTACAATAAATTAATAAGTATGACTATGTGGTAACACACACATTACACATGAGAGACTAATTATGTATGTGTTCGGAGTATTTCTTTTACAAATAGAGTGGTTTAGTAATTGGTGCTGCCATAGCAGGCAGAGGACAGGAATGATTCCATGTGTGTGAATGCCCTCACATTTGACTTTTTTCAGCACAGCACTGACTTCGGACATTGTACACACTTCTGCATTTTAGTAGTTTCGCCCCTTCCCTCTTATGCACAACCTATTATTCTATCTACTGTCAAGGTTTGTAAGGGCACATTCATGTTATTTATGTCTGCAAATGGAATGAATATATTACAGAGAATGTACTTCTACATATAGATGTCTGCATGTGTGTATGCATATATACTTATAACGAGCTCACTGACCTCCACAGGACGGTCGAATTAGAACCAGCCCATCCAACCCTGGCACACCTGGATCCATAATTTCATACCCATAGTTCCTCCACCCCACCCGAGTTCAACATACACACATACCATCCATTGTCCAGTTGCTATTGCAGCCATGACACACCTCCACACATTGCCCTTTCCCAAGCGTTAGGGGCCCTACACGTATGTTTTCTCAACCCATGTATTTCCATGCTCTCCTACCATTTAGTCCTTAAACATACCTGCCCTTGCTTCTGTAATGGTTGGATGGCCAAATAGTCTATCAGTTTTTGGGTAGTTCCACCAGGGACTACCCCCTTTGTGTAAAGTAGACTTAGCAGATCAACAATGTTACTCCCACTGGTAATATCCTGCCTATGGTGTGAGCAGTAGTGCATTGCTCACTCCTGCCCAGCTTGATATGACATATGCTGACAGCGCTATATAATATTAGGGTTGCTGTTGATTCCCTTCTCATTCCTTATGTATGTTTTATTGTAACGTCATTCTTTCTTCATAGATAGATATATATATATATATATATATATATATATATATATATATATATATATATATATATATATATATATATATATATATATATATATATATTTGTATATATATATATATATATATATATATGTATATATATATATATATATATATATATATGTATATATATATATTATATATCTGTACATACTTATATACATTTCCTGTGCTGGGCACTGCTTAGACCCGTGCAAGCAAACTCAGACTTGCTTACTGGTACTTATATATGTTTACTAGTGCTTATTTGTGCTTACACCTGCTTACTAGTGCCTTATACATTATGACAGTGCCACTTTGATTGAATGACATTTAGTTAAATATCTCATGCAATACTCTTATGTCGGTTTTACAGCAAAACGACATTCATTCCACATGGAAAATTATATGTACTATTGTTGGGCTTGAATCGTGAATGCCTGTTCATTAGGCGGATGCTCTAAACACTATACTATTGACATTTACATTGATTCCGCATGTTTTTCTCTATTTCAATTAATTTGATGTGTAAGCTATGCTCACCAGAGGGCTGCAACGTGCAAACACGCTGCGCTTTACTTACACTTCGATATTGCAGCAATTCAAATGTAAATAGGGGCACGGGTAATCTAATTGTGAAAGTTCTAGGGACAGGGCTCAACATTCCACTATGTGCTTGTATGTTTACTACTTCAATTTTATTTCACTGTTCGTGGACACTGTTGTATGCTTAGCATACATTTCGGTATCCACAGACACTGAATGACTGACTTACTATTAGAGTTGGGCTCTACTAGTAGGCATAGTAGGTTATGTAACTGTCGGGGCATGTTTAAGCCTCCGTAGAGCACTTGTACATGCCCCCTGCTCTCGCACACATTTCCTGTCCACGTCGAGGGTGTGGAAGCGCTCCCTCATACATATTCATATGGCGCTGCTGCACCATCTGTAGTGAGGACGCTTGGCGCAAGGCCAAAACCGTCCTTGCACTGAGCTTCTTGATTCCCGGGGTACATTTTTTCAAAATTTTACTTTTCAAACTGATGACAAAACCATAGCCCTTTTGGATATATGGCTAATGAAAGATCTCAAAAACCAATGTTTTATATCAAAGATTTACTGCAAAGAAACATACTCCAACAGCTTTCTGCATTACATGAGTTTCCATCCTCAAGTCCAAAAGAAAATTGTTGTAAAAAGACAGTTTGTCCATGCTGCTCGGATGATTACCACAGAAGACAACTTTTGGGATGAGTGCCTTTTTTTAAGGGACATGTTTTTAAAGTGAGGGCACCCTTACAATTTTGTTGACAACTTAATGTTTGAACTAATTAACAAATGTGATCATAATTTTTTTGCCCCTGTTTTGGGAACTAACCAATAGGAATAACAGTTATTATGTTAAGGATATTTAGAAAATAAATGGTGCATTTTAACAAATGATAACCATATTGGAGAACATGTGGTTCCTACACCAAGTATTGTTTTTAAAAGTGGGTATAATCTGAAAAATATTTTTTAAAAAAAGGTATTTCCAAAAATGTGAAAGAGGTAAGATGAAAAAATGTGGATCTTGCCCCTACTGTAAATATATATTAGAAGGAAATGAGATTTTAATTAAAAAAGTCCCATTTAAACTTAAAAATAAATTGAATTGTAATCCTTACAAAGTAGTATATTGTGCCCAATGTTCCTTATGCCCCGGTTTTATACTGGTAAAATTGAGAGGAGATTGCGACAGAATATATCAGCATAGGTATGATATTGAGACAAAAAAAGAAACCAATGCTCTATTTAAGCATATCTTAGAACACCTGGGGCATAATTTTAAGTTTATAATCTTGGAACAGGAGAAGATACGTGAATGAGTCGACCAACGTGTTTATGGCTTGAGAGGTGTAAATTACATCTGTAGCTGAGACTGAATGCCCTATATTAGCCAGGGTGAATGATCAAGTCTCAATTGCCAGTTTGTTAAAATTAAAAGCTCGTGAAAGATGATTGATGTGTGTAATCACGAATTTAAAAGTTAATTTTGCATAACATATATTTTTAACTGGTAACTAAGTATTTAATCTCTTTGATTTTAAGTTGCATGAACTTTGAGCATGTCTTAAATATGCAAAGAGATGTAGGGGCTTGATGGTCATGAGTTTTATTACTGATAGCTGATTTGGATTTTTGTATATAAAAAGGAATGTTTTAAATGTGATTGTCTGAATAAGATTTTCCTTGAGAAGACGGAAGAGCTTACCCATTTATTGTTTTTTTACTTGTTTTTAATTTGGTCTGAGTAAAGAGAGTGTTTTTGAGTATCCATACTTCTATGATTCTATGGGTCATTTAAAACATCTTTGGTTCATACTGTGGCTGTTCCTATTTGGTTTTAATAAATTTAGGGTGGCAAGGATAGAAATAATGCATGGATGCACATAAGCTAACAAAGTACAACACATACAAAACTAGGGACTACAGATGAGAAGAAAATGTCAGTTCTTCTTTCAAAAAGTTACATAGGAATGGGTTATAGAGGTCATGATAAAGGAAAGGAGCATATTAGACAATACACAAGTTCATCTGATCCTATGGCAGGAAATAAGGGAAAAGGGGGAAAGGGGAAGGAAATGAAATAAAAGCAAATGGATCACAGCAAGTGCCAAGGAATTTTTGAATGAAAGAAAGAGAATATTATCCAAAACAATTACTTTGAAGAGCGAAGACAGACTGTAGCAGCGGGATGCAGCAAAATCACATGGGAGAGTGGTTGATGCAAGCAACAAGAACTAAAAGAGAAGAAAACAGAAGAAAATACAAAGACTACAGCAGATATTTAAGAGTAGAGGCAAGATCATGAAGAAAGCCAATGGAGAAGGTAGAGCACAAAAGAGACAGATCAAACACCAACTGGAAAAGACGGAGGTTACCAGACTGCAAAAAATAATTGACAAGAAAATATTTCTGAAGAGTGAAGAAAGGTAAAGATAAATACATGAAGTGGAAATTGAAGATCAAAAGGTAAAGGAAACCACAGTGAAACTCAAGACATGATAAGGTAAATCCACAATGGAGGATGAGAAAATAGATGAGATGAATGGTACTAGCAAAACTTGTACAGCTGATAAATGAAAGAATCATATCAGACAATGCTACGAAGTATTATTACTAACCTTCAGGCATCACAAAAATCAAAACATGAACAATGCAATAACTTCTTCTTTTGGCTTTTCCTGGTCAGGGATCGCCACAGCGGAACTCACATCTGCTAGTGATTGGCAGTAGATTTTGATGGTGCCAAGGTGCCAGCTTGACGCCCAACCTTCAACGAAGGCATGCCCATTCACGCATGTCTTTTGAACACCACTCTACCATGGGGAGGACATGCAGACTCCACACAGAAGGTGCTCCAGCTGAGAATCGAATGGGGGAACCTCTTGCTGTGAGGCCACAATGCTACCACTGCACCACCACAGCTTACGAACAATGCTATAACACATTTGCTAAATTTGCAGTAAATACCCCTTTTGTAACCCACCACCATTAGCACTAAAAAAGCCTAAATACATTAGAACTACCCCAACAACTAACATATACATGGCTTCTTGTCACCTATAACATTATCTAGAATCCAAATGCTTCTCTGGCTCTAAATAATATTCTATACAACTATGGTCCCAATCAGTCATTACAATCCAATGAGCGAAAGTTCTTGTCTGTCCACAAACCTATCAAATCTGCTAGGCATTGCCTTTACTCGTACCATGTTACTAAGGCCCTGGAACTCCTTAACTGTATCCATCAGGCCAGTACTCTCCCTCCCATCCATCAAACCCATTCTGAAGGACTTCCTAGCCAAAAGCTGGCTCTGTTCTTGTTCAACACCAAGATAAATAATATCCCTAAATGAGAAAGAGTACCTACTCATACATTATTACTCTGTACTCTCCCTTCTTAACTTACTTCCTTGCTTCTTTTAATTTCTCTTCCTTGGCATTCTCTCTAAATATACCATAAGCATGCCTTTCTCTCACTTCATATGCAATTTGTTCTTGTGTTATACTAGCTTACCTTTACTTTCTCTATAAACTGCCTAAAATTTCTCTAAATATAAAATCATTGTCATATAACTTATATCTATTCTTAACCAATGTTTTCATATTATCTCCCGGATTCAGCAAGCCCTGCACAGTGTGCAGGACTAGTGCAGGAGCTCCAGCAGGCAATATGTCTTCAGTGCAATTTAGAAATAAGCTGTAGGGATGTGCACGAGTGCTCCTGCACTAGTCCTGCATCGACTCAGCCACTGTATACAAAATACTCCATTTTCAGGTGAAATCCATGCAAACGAGGTGAATTTACTATCTAGGAAGCTGGAAGCGGGCCGTGCGGGACTAGTGTAATCTGCAGAAATGTACTCGGCCACTAACCGAGTACATTGCTGCAAACTACAAAATGGAGCCATGACAGCTCCAAATGAAGGGTGGATGTAGAAAGCATGCCAATGGCCAAATATATGGCCATTGGCATGGAAAACAGTTGCAAAAATAAAAAAATCAACTTTTAATTTTTTTTAGCCGATCTCAGCAGTTTAAGCATAGGGCAGTGGTGTGCAAACAGGATTGAGGAAAAATTAAAAAAAAGCCTAAAATAAGCATTCTAACCAAAATCACTATTTCGCCATTATACTCAATGGCAAACAGAAGACAACATGGCCAGTGAATAGTGGTTACTAAGGGGGGAGGCTCAGTGTGGGACCTGTAACTATGCATCAGCAGGCAATCCTATGCAAAAGAGGGGAATGATACTGAATCCCAGATTTCCCCTGCATGCTAGTCAGCACCCAACAGTGTAAGAGCAGGAATAGCTTGGTGCAAGCCTAGGAGTTAGCCTACATCATGGGGGGGGGTGTCAGGCATACTGTAAGTGGATTGGAGTCCTGTGGCTCGGATTTGCCCTTAGCTTAGTAGACCTAAGCAAGGGGGTGTGCCTGAGGCTGCCTAGCACTCTTTACATTGCCTAAGCGGGTGTGTGCGCTGCGCACTGGGTTTTAAAGGAAAAAAAAGTAAACCAGGAAATAGCAGCTCTGTGCACATTTGAGCACTGTGTTTGCGTGGGGCAATCCCGGGCTTAAACAGGAAGGCAATGGGAAGGGAAAACAGTAGTCAGAAGGTAAGGAAGGAGGGCTAGCATTGCTAGTTGGTGAAATGTATTACAATCAGCCAATTACACAGGCAGCAGACCAGCCCATCCCAGAACACTACTATAAACTATGCAAACACCTTTCCTTCTGGTTTTTCCCACTTACTCTACACCACCGGTGTATACAAGCGGGGAATTTTTCACAAACAAAAGCAACAAAATGCTAGGGGCTGCAATAGCTATCATACCACAACATGTGGAAGAGGCTGAGGGTGGTGAGGATGAGAATGCTGTTGACCAACCCACAGTGAGGAGACAGAGAAGAGTGTACAGACCCAAGGTAACCTACCAGGGGCTACATGAGCTGGAGATAGTGGAGCCCTATAGGGTTGTCAGCACATGCCGGTGAGCACGTATATTTCTCCAACACCCATGAGGCATTGGCCAGCAATATGCATCTCATCCACCAAAGTAGCAGAATACCATGAGGTAGTGGGTGCTAGAGACTGCATGCACATATGCATAAAAGCACCACCCAGTGAGCGGGCTTGCGTCTACATCATCCTCAAGGGCTTCCCCTCCGTCAACTGCCAGGTCATGTGCGATGCCCAGGGCATTATAATGAATCTGTGTCCTGGCTGCCCTGGAAGCTATCACAATTCTGGCATCTGACGCAGCTGTACCAGAGATTTGCTAGTGGGGACATCCCTTATGGTCACCTAGTGGGAGATGCTGGTTACGCACTGGAGCCGTGGCTGATAATACCCATCAGAAATGCACACACACCTGAACAAGAACTCCATAATGAGGCACACGCACAGACCAGAAATGTAATACAGCGTGTGTTTGGGATGCTCAAGTCACAGTTCCGGTGCCTGGACACATCCGGTGGAGCCTTGCAGTACTCCCCAGCTACATGTACTCAAATTATTATCGTATGTGCCATGCTACACAATATGATCCTGTGGAAACAGCTGCAGCAGGAACAACCGGGGGCAGGGCCACACAGCCCTCCAACATTGCCAAGGCCTGTACAAGCACAGAGTGACTCAGAGGAGGAACAACCTGAGCCTGCCCCAGTAGGGAGAAGGAGGCATGCCCAGAATGCCCTGGCCTTGGCAAAGAGGCAACGCATAGCACATGCACTTGCACAGGAGGGACCCAGGGAATGACACCTCTCTCTGACTCGCACATACAGTAAAAGGGATGCCAAACATGACACTACTTGTGCTCAACCATGTATAGGGAGTGTACTATGTGCATCTGATGTACGCATCCCTACAGCACCATCCTCAATATTGGTACACCCACAAGATAAGTCAATCTCCTTACCAATTGCCGAATGGAGTAGTATGTGTTGTTACCTGTATCTATGGTATGGATGTGAGCATGTAAGGGAATTGGGTGGCTGAATGGGATGCCAGCCAATATTAGACACCTATAGTGGCAGCATGAGATCTGTAACAAATACTGGTGTCACCATAGTAGCCAGTACTACACATGGTGACAAAACCCACTGCAGGAAATGTTCTGGGCCACATGTGTGTCTATAAGACACACACATGCCAGTCAGGGAGGTTCACATACCCAACAACAGTCTCAGCCAGAAGGACAGGTGTAGACAAACACAAACAAAGGCTGTGCTAAAGCCTCTGAATGATGCCTATGGGCAACCTACGCCCCAGGCCTACACAGACTACATCAGGTCAGACAGTGGGATGTTAGTTCTGAAGGGTGGGAAGTCAGAAACTAATATACAGGTCAATCAAACCTAAGACCTGTAGTACACTGATATGCCTCTAGTCAGCATGATAGGTTAGAAAACAGAATGAAATGGAGTACCTGATATACCAGTACAGTCATAGCAAATGTGTACAAGTGTCAGGTGTGCCCTCTCATCCTATGTAGAAATGTAGAAACAGTCAGGTGTGCCCCTCAATCCTGTGTAGACATGTAGAAACAGTCAGGTGTGCCCACCCTGATCCTATGTGGAAATGTAGAAAAAGTCAGGTGTGCCCCCCAATCCTATGTAGAAATGTAGTAATGGTCTGGTGTTTCCCCCAATCCAATATAGACACATTGTAACAGTCAGGTGTGACCCCCCCCAAATCCTATTTAGAAATGTAGTAACAGTCAGGTGTGCCCCCCCATCCGATGTAGACATGTAGTAACATGTATGTGTAGGTATAATACCAGTGGAGCACAGATGACCAGAGGTGGCCAAGGTAGCAGGATAGATTGTAGCATTTGTACAATACGCAGGTATGTGTGTGTTAGGGTGGTGTGTGTTTCCTATTGTGTGAGAGTGGTCAGTATGTATGCATGTTGAGGTTTGACCTGGTGGCCATTGCCCACTATTGCCGATGACAGGGCCAAGTCTTCACAACTGCAGTGCCAAAGACAATTCCCCCCAGTATAACACATGCTAGCAGTAAGCCATTGTAAATGTATGGTGGTAATATGTGTCAACATCTGAAAGATGGACATGCCATGACTGTTAGGCTAGATATACAAGCAGTACACAGGGAAAGTACCCCAGACATATAGTATATAATGTGTAACCGTGTAATGAGCAAACCCTTGGAATTGTACATACAGGTATGCATCACATTATCTGGGCTTGTAGTATGGAATACCGATGTCATCTGGCCAAACACTTGCAGATCACAAAGGTGATAGGACTGATGTATTGTGAAACAGCTGATGTCCCTGCACAAGCCAGCATAAATGGAATGCCTCATGCATATCTGTGAGTCAGATGCAAGTAGTGTGCTATGGACACTACATGCATATCTGTGAGTCAGATGCAAGTAGTGTCCATAGCACACCTGCACCCAGCTCACCCAAACACCACCCACAGGTACCTCTCTGGTCATATCCCTACTGTTGGGAATGGGTATAATATGACCCCCACCTGTGTATGGCAATAGAGAAAGAATGCAGCATGTTGTGCAGGTGTCCCATGCAGGTGTGTCCCTAGCTGTAAATAGCAACCTGCCAGCATCCACACCACCTGATCAATACTGACAGAATGTATTGGCATGAACACCTAGTACATCTTCCCTGTCTACCCAGGGGAATATACTGTATGGCAGTCTGAGACTGTAGGACTGACAGAATGCAATAGCCTGCTACAGCTGGCCTGCATCACCACCAAAAGACCTACAGGCCTCTGCTAAAGGCCTGTGTCTCACCCGTACTGCCAATGTATGTTATGTCAGGGACACCCAAATAACATAACACACTCCACATAAGCCATATGTAAGGCCATGTGGACAAACCACAATAACATGTCCACCATATCCCACTGCATGAACTGTGGACCAACACCAAAACAAAGCTGTGATGAGGTTATAACTTTAGGGAAAGTATCAGAGAATGTGTGCATAATGTATGGTAGAGGATAGAATAATAGAGGGGGGTGGGAGCATGGGCAGCATGGAATGTGCAAGGTCCGACACAAAGCTGTGTCCACACACTATCCCTGGCTGCAAACACATAAATGGGTGGCTACAAACCTGCCTGTAAACCACAATAGGGGTAATGTCCTGACTTATGACCTCTGCCTCTGGGTAACCTGTGTGAATCTGTACAGCTGTGAGGTATTGCCACAGCAAGATAAGGCCATACTGTCATGTTGATGGATGTACAAGTATGGGATCCTCTGCCAGCACTGTACCAAGGTGCTGAACTGGATACACAGACCCAGCAGCAAGTGTCTGCAGGTCCCCCTCCAGAATGGCATAACTTTACATGGATATGTAAGCATTTGCCCGCAATACTGGACACAGCTGCATTCACCCTGTGTTCCCCAGGACATCACTGTGAGCAAGAATGTCCACCTGACAGTACTTAAGGATATAAAACATCACAGCGTATAACAGTACACATGTCAGAATATCTCTGCTAACAACAGTACCATGTAGCAGAAGCAGCACAGACACAGTCACCTACAGTACACACTATCCCTTGCACATGTTGACACCATATTGCCAACTGATCTACAGATATCTTGCAGAAACAGTTTGCTACCTGTAGGTGTAGAACACAAAGATCTGCACTGGAGTACAAACTACCTGGAATGGATCCACACATTCAATACATGAGGGCATACTGGGCATGCTCACACACTTAGAGAAATGAAGGCAATGTCAGACAACAACTTACTGAAAGTTCATACTGGACATGCTCACACACTTAAACAAATGAAGCCCATGTCTGCCAACAACAGTGGACCATACATATCTGACAGTTGCAGATGTTAGTGCATACACTCCTCAGTATGCACCAGTCATGCTTTGCACATACATTTTGATAGGAATACAGACATATATCCAAGGACAACACACTACAATATATCAAAAGTAGACATACATAGATGTGTTGAAGAGAGTGACAGTGACAAAGAGCCTTCCACCATGAGGCCTGTCCCACCCAGCACACAGCCAAATGGCTGCAACCACATGATGTATAAATGTCACTCACTGTAGAAATTAGCCACTGGTATCCATCAGTATTACAAACTCTGTGGTGCAAGTGCTAGCTGTGCAACATGACTGTACACGCTAGTAGCCATCTAGCAGTTGTATACACATACCAGCAGAATATAAACCTCTGTGTGCCTGCATGTGGTGTGTCTACCTCTAGATGAATGGGTTATGGCCCATGCACACACACACACTGCCCTCCCCATAGTCCTACTATGACAAGCCTGCTGCTGTCATCCACTTTGAAATACTCCTTTGGGAAAGGAGTAGCCCAGTAATCTCTGTGGCGCATCCTATGACTGCATGATGCTGTAGTGCGACAAACTAGTTAGGTAGGAGTTCTAATACCAAACATAGCAACTGTGTTTGTGTGCGTGTTTCTGTCTGTGTAGTGAGCAATGCTTTTTATGCTAGTCACACTCACTACAATTCAAATACCCTACTTTGGCAAGGCTGCTGATGTCATTCACTGTGAAATAAACCTTTGGGAAAGGTTTACCCCAGTAATTTCCATGGCACGTCCTATAACTGTGTCATGCTGTAATGTGATAAACTAGTTAGGTAGGAGTTCTAATCCCAGGCATGGCATCTCTGTGTATGTGTCTCTCTGTCTGTGTAGGAAATAATGTTTTCTAGGCTAGTCACACTCATTACAATTCAAATGCCGTACTTTGGCAAGGCTGCTGATGTCAGTCACTGTGAGATGCACCGTTGGAAAAGGTGTAGCCCAGTAATCTCCGTGGTGCATCCCATTACTGCGTAATGCTGTAGTGTGATAAACTATTTAGGTACGAGTTCTAATTCCAAACATGGCAACTCTGTGTGTGTGTCTCTCTGTCTGTGTAGGAAACAATGCTTTCTAGGCTAGTCACACTCACTCCAATTCAAATGCCCTACTTTTGCAAGGCTGCTGATGTCATTCACTGTAAAATACACCTTTGGGAAAGGTGTAGCCCAGTAATCTCCAAGGCACGTCCTATAACTGTGCAATACTGTAGTGTGATAAACTAGATAGGTATGAATTCTAATCCCAGACATGGCAAGTGTGTGTGTGTGTGTGTGTGTGTGTGTGTGTGTGTGTGTGTGTGTGTGTGTGTGTGTGTGTGTGTGTTTGCCTGTGTAAGAAGCAATGTTTTTAGGCTAGTCACACTCACTACAATTCAAATGCCCTACTTTGGCAAGGCTACTGATGTAATTTACTGTGAAATACACCTTTGGGAAAGGAGTAGCCCAGTAATCTCCATGGTGCATCCTATAACTGCATAATGCCATAGTGTGATACACTAGTTAGGTAGGAGTTCTAATCCCAGACATGGCAACTGTGTGTGTCTCTGTCTTTGTAGGGGGTAATGTATTTTAGGCTAGTCGCACTCACTACAATTCAAATGCCCTACTTTGACAAGTCTGCTGATGTAATTCACTGTGAAATACACCTTTGGGAAAGAAGTAGCTCAATAATCTCTGTGGTGTGTCCTATAACAGTGCAATGCTGAAGTGTGATATTGTACTTTAGTAGGGATTCTATTCCCACACATGGCAAGGATGGATGTTTGTGTGTGTGTTTCTTTGTCTGTGTAGGGAGCAATGCTTTTTAGGCTAGTCACACTCACTACAATTCAAATGCCCTACATTGGCAAGGCTGCTGATATCATTCACTGTGAAATATACCTTTGGAAAAGGAGTAATCTAGTAATCTCGGTGGCACGTCTTATAATTACGTAATGCTGTAGTGTGATAAACTAGTTAGGTAGAAATTCTAATCCCAGACATGGCAACTGTGTGTGTCTCTGTTTGTGTAGGGGGCAATGTTTTTTAGACTAGTTACACTCACTACAATTCAAATGCCCTACTTTGGCAAGGCTGCTGATGTCATTCACTGTGAAATGACCATTTGGGAAAGCAGTAGCCCAGTAATCTCTGTGGTGTGTCTTATAACAGCGTAATGCTGTAGCGTGATAAATTAGTTAGGTTGGAGATCTAATCCCAGACATAGCAACTGGGTGTGTATGTGTGTGTGTGTGTGTGTGTGTGTGTGTGTGTGTGTTTGTCTCTGTCTCTGTAGGGGACAGTGCTTTTTAGGCTAGTCACACTCACTACAATTCAAATGCTCTACTTTGGCAAGCCTGCTGATGTCATTCACTGTAAAATACACCTTTGGGAAACAATAGCCCAGTAATCACCCTGGTGTGTCCTATAACACCGTAATGCTGTAGTGTGATATAGTACTTTGGTAGGTGTTCTATTCCCACACATGGCAAGTGTGGATACTTGTGTGTGTGAGTTTCTTTGTTTGTGTAGGGAGCAATGCTTTTTAGGCTAGTCCCACTCACTCCAATTCAAATGCCCTACTTTGGCAAGCCTGCTGATGTCATACCCAGTGAAATATACCTTTGGGGAAGGAGTACTCCAGTAATCTCTCTGAAGCATCCTATAACTGCATAATGCTGTAGTGTAATAAATTAATTAGGTAAAAGTTCTAATCCCAGACATGGCAAGTGTGTGTGTGTCTGTGTTTGTCATTTGTATCTTGTGTGGTAGTGGTTGTGAGTTTGTAACAACTGTACTCATTGTTGAGTGGGCTTTGCAAATTTCTTGTATGGTGGCTCTATTATATGTCGCAATGTCCATCTTACAAGGATAACAGATATGAAATAGCCGAGAGGCTACCCCTACATATAACATCAAGGCCTTGTGAACAAAGTTAGCAATTCTTGTATTATACAGAGAACACTCTCAACCCATGTCTCATACACAAGCACACTTGCCTAGGCAACAACCGCTATGCTGGTAGTACCCTGCATATTGCCCACAGATAGTAACCATGGTCTGATTGCAGTGGACTACAGAGGGCATGGCACCTTGTCCATCTGTACAATAGGCATGTACATGCAGACAGTGTGCCTTCACTATGTTCCCCACTGGACACCTGCAGCACCTTTGGTGCCATCAAATGTGACCCACAAAGGACATACCATGCCTTAAAAACATGCCCTGTATGGAGAGATGCCACTGACACCAGGAATACCTGTATCATTCTGTCAATGTAGGTGCAGGTTCAACCTGCTGTCCATTACCAGTTCCCGGCACATGAGGCCAGGCCAGGCACATCTGATGATAACAATCTGTGTACATAACATGGGCCAGACACCCCAGGTACAGTTCCACATGTCACTGTAGATGCATATGGGACGTGTGCACATCCCAGACAGCATCCATGTCATGGACTAAAGAACACATACATGGCAAGCATTACACAGCAATGGCCACATACAATAGTTACCCAAGTGACTGGATGGTGAATACAATACCCATCTGTGTGGGCCAATCCAGACACTACACCCCTGAGCCACACTGCTGACCATTGTCATGTGGCCTGATTTCAAGGTATACCCTTCACCTAGCCTTCTATAGCCTTCTGCTACAGTCAACCATTACGCACCCGTAAAGCAATGCACGCATGCATGTCAGTACTGGCACCCTGTGTCTGTGTGTGTGTGTGGTGTATGATGCTTTTGACCACATTCACACTCACTACAACCCCCATTGGCATACTAAAGCATGCTGTCTGATGTCAGACACCTTCACATACCCTTTGCTCATATAACCTCCGGATAACCCTTGTGTTGCATGTGATACCTGCACAGTACTGTATTGTGGCGAACAAACTAGTTAGGCAGTGTATTTCTGACCCTGCCAAGTGTGTCAATGTGTGTGAGTCCCTGAGAGAGTGTGGCTGTGTTGGCGCTGACACCTGTTCATGTGGACAGCCTCTTGTACTGCACCTACCATATTGCTACCATATCACTGTTGCAGATGTCCCTCACCATCACATATACGTTTGGACAGCTCCTCAGCATGTAAGCTATGTGGCTCATGTAATAACTACATAGACATATGATAGCAATACATAGTCAGGGGTTTGAAACCCTGTACTGGTAGGTGTGTGACACAAACATGTTTAGATTTTACTCTCCCACCCCCTCCATGACTTACTTTGTCTCTGTCTGTCTCTCTCACTCCCTTTCTGGTGGATGTGGAGAACTACACCTGCTTTGCTTAGGCAGCAGCATGTGTTTTATAAGTGATGCTCATGATCAGCTGATGGCCTCTGCATGGCTTGCAGCCCTCCTCTAGCAGATTGCATGTGGAACAGCTGTGGTAAAATTCCCATAGCCAACTGCATGGAAACAC
This sequence comes from Protopterus annectens, assembly GCF_019279795.1. Taxonomy (NCBI): domain Eukaryota; kingdom Metazoa; phylum Chordata; order Ceratodontiformes; family Protopteridae; genus Protopterus; species Protopterus annectens. The sequence continues at coordinate 1,542,987,473 of NC_056741.1, forward strand.
ACTCCAATATCTAGGAACATCATGTTGGTGTTGGGCCTTTTCATTCACTGTGAGAAGGACCTAGATCTGATGTTTGGCAAACAGCATCACAGATGGATTTGGGATTTACCTCTAACAACATACACTGTGGAAACAGGTCAACACATGGGAGGGGGATGTGCCTGACATGACTACAGATTGTGGCTATTCTGCATTTTGACTAATGTCAGTTTATCAGGGTGTGTGTGTATATGCAGCAATGAAAAGCTAGCAAGTACGGCTGATGTAAGGCAACCAAACTAGTTTGCATCAAAATAAAACGCCAGCACCAAAGATGAGCTGAAATGGGTTTATTGTTGAAACAAGTGAACTAGACCGGTTTCAGCATATAGCTTTCTTCAGTAGTATAGGAAAGAACCATGACAAAAGCCAGTAATTTATACACATGTTTCAATGAAGACAATGCCATCAATTCCTGTCTTAGGAAAAAATCAAATTGTTAACAAAAAATAAATGAAAAATTAAGTTGTTAACAAAAGATTAAAATAAATCAATAAATAGCTAATAAATAATTGATGGTATCTCAAAACTCAACAAGCTACAAAGAATGTATGGTATAGTTTTGAAAATGGAAAACTTACAATTTATCATTTAGTCCTGGGGAAAAAAGACCCCCTAGTTTTATAATCCATTTTCTTTCTTTATTGTTGAGTATATCGTGCCATCCTGTTTTAAATGACTGATTGCCAGTAATGTGATCAATAATAATAAATGAGAATTTGGCCAGACAGTTCAGGATCAGAATGTCTGAACACTTAGGTGATATCAGAAATGCACGTATGACCAATGCTTTGTACAGACATACAATTAATCATCCCACGCCAAATTCTCATTTATTGGCATTTTATTGTGTGTGGATATGGCTGGTCTACGTTTTAATACCTGTCATGACAGTGGTATGTTTGTGAGGAACCCCCCATCTGTAGGGTCATCTGCAGACTGGGCAGTGTGTGGTGCCTTTTACTTCTTGTGTTACTCACAGAGAACCTATCTGAGAACTGCAGAAGCATAGTGTGAGGATTGCAATTAGTACATGGTGACAGCCATGAGAGTTACTGAATATCCCTCATAGGACATATGTCACAACAAACCCTATTACAACAGTAAATGTATGAAGTTATCAAAGCAACATGTCAATATTGGCCATGGGTTTGTGCCTCCAGCCACAACTCTGTCACCGTTGTACATATGTCATGCAGTAAGAGGTGCATATGTTCTGTACACCATTATTTATTGACATCATATCTGATAACAAGCCAGTGAAATATCAGACTGCTGCACATGTTATGTATAGTACGGGTTATATTTGAGGATATAACCTGGGCATTCTGTGGTTGTGTGTACAGTACCGAGGTCTGTGTACTTAGGGTGATTGTCGACAATGTGTGTATCGTGAATATGTACCTTGGCCTGTGTACAGACTGTGGTAGATGTCACTGTTCTTGATCCTGCTCTATCTGATGTTACATGTTGCTCCAGTGTATGGTACCCTATCGGCTTACATGTTTGTAGGGCCAAACACACACATGTCCCATACCACAGACAGGCATTGGACCACACTGTGTAGTGGCCCAGTATATGTAGGGTTAGTGTGTGAGTGGCACATATGAGGATGGTGTTGATCAGACAGTCCATATACCGTAATATTAAGCTAGCTTATCATATGCAGCTGTGGCTGTGTTCACATTGGTTGTGATTATGCACTTTCATACAGATGTCTGTTACTCTGTGCTGTGACATGCCTGTAGAGTCTGCTATATTTGCAGGTACATATGTATTCCCCCATAAGAAATGTAAGCCACTGTTGTGGCAGTCTGCATGTAGTCTGCACAGTGCTTTGGTACATGCCTAGCAGCTTAGTGTACTTACCCAGTGTGATGTTAAGTCCACATATTTGCCAGATGTACTGCTGCTGGGCCACCATAACTGTCATGTATTTCTGGCAAAGCAGTGGGATGCTGTGCAGATGTATGTCACTAACTAGTGGGTAGTATGTGGCCATGTGACCTCTGCACCAGCAGTTATTATGTATCAGGACAGACAGGAGTCTGTGAATGCATAACCTATGGAGGCAAATGTATTCCAGTATTTACATGATATACTCATCCACATAGCTGTTAACATCCACAGGGTCAGGCTTGGTCCACATGTCTTGCAATAAGGGGTTTTGTGTGTACCTCTGGACTGAGCAGAGTGTGTCAGACTGTCCACAATTATTGGCCATGTCCCTGCTGTAGTCCACAGGATCATTACTTTGCTAGCAGTGGTACTCTACTATGATATCCTTAGGATGTATCTCAGTAGCCAGTGGTGCATATGTTAAAAGCAGATGTGACCTCTCACACACGTCTGTTAAGTCAACCCCTATTATAGTAGCAGCAGTCTAGATATATGCCTACAATACATACCTGACGTCCCCTTGCACTAAGAGGTTGGGACTATTGGGCTTTGGTAGGACTCCACTCCATGTTCTGGACATATAATGAACATATATGTATAAATAATTATCCATATAGCTATATAGATGTATACACATATACATATTGACATAGATAGATGGATATGTACAAGTGCATATATATATATATATATATATATATATATATATATATATATATATACACACTCAAATATATACATATACACAGCAATATATGTCTACACATATGCAGATAGAGATACATATGCACATATACTTATGGATATCTACATATATAGTGACAGTAATAGGTATATCAGAATAGATATGTATGCACATATATTTATAGATATCTACATATATATCTACATAAGTAGGCATATCTGTACACATAGGATGTGCATACATATATAGCTATATATATATATATATATATATATATATATAGCTGCACATGGCCATATATATGATGCACTATACAGATGTATATACAGACATATGTATGAATATACATGTGTATGTACATGTAGACATATATCAACATATGTATATGTATATATCCATTTTCCTGTCATGTGTAAAACTCACGGTAGTGTATACCCTCCAGGATGTATCTCACCCTATGTATCTGATATGTGTACATTATGATAAAACAACATATGTGATACAACAGTCATATTAATAACAACTACTACACGATTGTGGAAGTAAAGTCAATTGTTCAATACTAATCAATATGTGTATTGACAGATATATTGGAGAAACAACAGCTGTCTTCACAGTGGTCATGGTGCAGTGGTTAAGTGTTGTGACTATAGTGTACAGGGTCTTGGGTTTAAGACCTGCAAGGGCTGTTCGTTTTGTTACTGGGAAGTACGATGGCTGTCAGATACAGAGTGGTTAAGTCAATTTTGAGCAGCTTTAAGTGCATTTATGTGGGTTTGCGTGAAGCTAAGCGGTGCTAAGCTATGGGTAAATGTACGGGCACTTACACAGTGTAGGCTTCACTTACCCATGCACAAATCAGCTTAGCTGTTATATTGGAGCAATCTTGATACCTGCTAAGCATGGCTTAGCCCTGGTAACCAGTTCACACCACCCAGTCCAATAACATAGCAGGGTAATGACATCTGTAATAAGTGTAAGTAATGCCATGTACAATACATGCACCTATGTGCTGTTATTACAGTGGCAAGGGGTGTGAGTGTCGTGTCTGGGACACAGAAGTATATGAGGCCTGTACAGCACTGTTATCCATGTGAATGTGTTACATATAAGGGTAGTAGCCCAGGTTACGTGCTGTCTCACTAGCATGTAGTGTATCATGGTGGTACTACTGTTGACAGTGCTTTCCCAGGCAAGAGTAGAGCGCTAAATGTAGTACTGACAACAGGCACACCTCCAGGCATAGCTGGACTCTGAGGCCTCCCTGTTGTATCCCTGGTGTGTGAGCTGTGTCACAGTATATATCCCCTAAGGATAATGATCCGACATGTGGAATGTAACTGTAGACTACCGTCTGTACAGCACATGTTAGTGAGGGCTTCCAACATGTAGTTATGGCATACATATTGTTGTCAAACATCTATCTATCAACACATTCATCCTACTGCATAGCTACTTGCCAAGCTGATGACTGTCAGACCCTGTACTGATGTGCAGATGGCAGGTATCCAGATGGGATATGTTACAGGCAACCTATGCTTGATTGACACATGTTTGCCCAGCTGTGTAAAAACTGGCACATATAGGAGACAACACCTTGTACGCACCACATGCCATGGGTACCTCCACTATACTACCACAATCAACAGAACATACTTGGGTACAGTTCTCCATCACAGACACTAACCATGTGCTGTAATACATGTTGCATACATGTCAACTTGATCACCTCAATGGCCATGTGCAGGAGGCACCCAGAGGATTTGCTGATGCATGTCACTCTCACCCTGAGGGTCATCACAGTGGTGTCTGTCGATAGATTGCCTGCTGCCACATGGCAGGTGGCAGGATACCACTGTACACACATCCCCTACACAACCCATCTCTCCATGGACAATAGCTAGGTACACAGCTATGACCTCCTACAGTGATGCACCCCAGTACTGACATGTATACGTGTGCATTACTGAGTATATCAGTGTCTGTGTGTTAGCATACCTGTACTTGGGAATTCCATGAGGGCCTTCACAACCACTGCAACACCCATTGCCACAGTCAGTTGTGGCTGCTGCTGTATGGGACATTACATGTAGCCTGTTATGTTCCTCTCCATGCTGGCTACATGAGATTTGCAGTACCAGCACAACAGTGTTGTACAAATGGGTTGATATGCATGGGATACCCATTGAGTTCTAGCAAGTGTGTGTATGTGTGCATGCCCACACAACTGTAGGGTACAGCATTCCGAGGCCACATACTCCTATTACACTACCCATTGCCCCACAGTAGTACAGATAGTGTTGTTGCTGCCCATAGGTGATACATGACAATGCAACACCCAACAATGCCTGTGGCATGTGCATTAGATGCATATCCCTGTAGTACGATTGTTGGGATATACAATGGGTTGTATCACAGTCGTGGGCAATGTGTGATGGTGGGTATGCCAGAGTGTCATCATGGGTTTCAGGGAGTACATTATCCACTAGGGGATGTGGGTGCTGTGTACACTGTCATTACACCAAGGTACAACCAGTATATGCCCAATGTACCACTTTATGGTTACCACTGTCACCATCAACCATACAGGTAACTGATACCGCAATCCAGCCCAGTTATGCATGTACTGTGTGCAGCCTACCTGTAATACTTTGGACACAAGGTCAAGTTAGTTAGCAGCAATAGGCCCAAGTCTCTCGGACGTGTGTTGCCTGTTATGTGTCTGTTAATGTGTATATGAAGGTATGTCACACTATGTATTGTCCATATACACCCATTACGTCCCCCATTAGCATACTGTACATGTCTGGGGATGTTCTACATATAACATGTAACCTGGAACACACCTCACCCTGAACCCTGTGTGGTGTGTGCAATGAAAGAAACACACTTCAGTAGCACTAAATACCTAGGTAGGGGTCTAGTCCCAGTGTTGCCAAGTAAGAATGTGCGTGTATGTGGATGGGTCTACATCAGGTTGCAAATTATACATGTCCCAGTGGGTCACCTGTCCATGTGGCACAGGCAATAACTGTTATACAAACCTGTGGCATGTGTTCAACTCTACCCCAGATATGTCACAGCCATGGTGTCGCCACAGTGCCATACTCCATTGTGGAATATGACTGCAGACCATCCTCGCCCTGACACATGTACACCTACAACACAAATGGATAAGATTATGGAGACCACAATCAATGTTACTAACAGCTATAATGCATCATTGCTGGACGGCTACACTACCTGACATATATGCGTTAAACTTTACTCCTGACAACATGTTACACTGCAGTATTTTGGTACACTGTAGTATAGTCACCATGTGCATCAGAACCATATTAGCCTGTCTGTGCATCGATGTTATGGATGACAGGGATGTGGCACAGGTATCATCATAATCACAGGGTGTGTTGTTGGTTTGCCAGAGGCCAGGGTGGGCCATACATTTGACACCATGTGTGTGGGTGAGGGGTGTAATGAGGTGAACTGGGCGTGGTGATGTGGTGTGTGTAGGTATGGAGTTGACCTAGGTGTGTTCGTATAGTGTGTGGGTATGCATGCACACAGTTCTGCCATGGGGCTGCCCTACACAGGTGTTCATGGACAGCTGCAGGCCATACTTGGAAGGGTGTACAGTTCACTGCCTCCAGCCATGGACATATGGTCTGTGCCTGCCAGGGGTTCCATGGGAAAATCCAGGTACAGGCCTCGATGTGCTACTCTCCCCTGATGATGACATATGTCTGCTGGAACTAGGTCCCTCCTGGGACTGGCCAGGACCACGTGCTCGTGGTCTGCTGTGGTGTGGTGTGGACAGCACCCCCCCCGCAGTCCTGGTGCTGGTACTGCCACTATGGGAGACCCTTAGGTGTCATAGTTTGTCCACGTTGACTGCCAGCTGTTGGCATTGCTGGCCTACATCTACATGGCCATTGCCGGACTCCCACCACATGTTCAAGCACTGACAAACCATGATCAATGAGGGCCATCATCTCATCAGACCATCTATCCATGAGCTTGGTATAAGCACGGATGGCACCAGAGAGTTCACAGACGTTGTTGCTTTTAGATGTGTGAGCAGCCCTCTGCAGCCTCAGGCCCTGCCTGTTGTAACATTCCATATGTGCCTGTGTGACCATGACAGCCTGAAACATGGGCCTGGTGGTACCAGTTATGTCAGGTCTGAGAAGGGCACAATGACCAGCGACCCTACCATGAGCACCCTGGCACATCTGCCTATTTGGTGCCCTGCCAGACATCTGGCTATGCCTGCTGTGACCAGACACAGTAGGCATGGTTACCACACTCTCCTGTGCACTGCCACCAAATGCCAGCTGTCCCTTCACTATGGCCACTGATGATGGGGTATGTATAGGCACTGAAACTACATTCGGGGTTGGGATGGCGAAAAGGGGGATGTCAAATGATGGCGCTGTTTTGGCTCCTGACAACCCCACATGTGCCTCAACAGTACTATCATCATCTTCGGTGTCTGTATGAAAACCAACATCAGATTGCATGCAGGAGGGACCCTGACCCACCTCATCACCTGTGGGGGGAAACAAGAAACGGACTTTAAGACTTGTACAGCATTGCATAATAGTACACACACACACACACACACACACACACACACACACACACACACACACACAAACCACCTTTAACTATCTACCTGTCCATGACTTTACAGACAGTCTCGCATTTATTCTCATGTGTTCTCCATCCTGCATCACACTTGGTACCATACACTCATTAATACCACTCATTAATGTATAATTCCTCTAAATGCCTAGACAAGTGATCACAACACAAGATCTATTACTTCATTACCGTCCTGACCTAAGTGGAGTGGTTTTACATGGCCTCACTGCTGTCATTCAGTGTTTACCCTGTGCATGTCCAGACATCATGAGCATGGCCCCTATATATAAGGGGCTATTATGTTCACTCCATAATATCATGCACTGTAGTGTCATGTGTAAGTATTGCTCAGTACATGCCAGATATGCTGCTCAATCAACCTATCATGTGACAACTGTAATATATGGATACACTCCCTGGTGTTGTCTAGTAATTCCATAATGCATCTGTAGTGCTGCATATGTGGGTTGTCAGTCAACTCTCTGCTGAATGTGATATTAAGGGTATACCTGGTGTCTACCTTCCTCCCAATGCATGTTCCATGCTACAGACCTTATTGTACTATCAGCAGTTCTGTGATTACATACATGTCAAGTATTCCTGCTGTGTCATGTGTCAGTCCATGCCCATGTACTGCACGATCCCAAAGGGAAGTACTGCTGTATGAACAATCCTACAATCACACATGTGCATACATGGACACCCACACAAACACACACACATGCACACACGTATCCTACATGCATCACCCTCTCCTCCAATTCACCAGAGTGATCCTACAGACAAAATAACCACCCACCAAGACACCCCCACACACACATACAGATGAGGTTCCACAATGAAAGTACACACAGTCCTCCTATTACCCATCTGTCAACATACATAATATCTGGTACACAACAGCATCCAGTGCAGCTATTGTCAATCCATGCTAGCAACAGTATACATGTGTGTGATGCATGTGCTGTTAGTAGATGATGCCCCTTCCACTGGACACCACTGCACCCATGTACACAGTATTGCTGTGCACCTGTTCTGCACCCTGCCATGTACTGTGCACCAAACCTCACAGGTGTACAATCCATTGCTGAATGTGTAGTACTGTGCCAGTAATGTCAGCTCTAATGCTCACAGCCTCTATGTTTTTCAGCAAGACATACCTGGGATGATATGTGGACAGATGTCATTTGTGAATGCCTGATGTCTGGTTTACAGATCTCAACATCAGCGGACCATGTATGACCAGTCCAATACTATTACACTGACAACTGTCAGAGCATACCATGGCTATGGGGAGTGTACACACCCTTATTGATATGATGCACCCTTCCATGATCTGCGATGGGACCACATCACCGCATATATTAACAGTACATGAGCCCGATATGTGACATATGTCCTGTACATTCACATGCAGTGTCTACAGAATGTGTTAGGTGTGTGGATGCTGACTGCGATGCATAAACTCTGTGTGTGCATATGTGTGCACACCCTTATCATGATGGTTTGTTGCACCTATTGTTATGTGTACTACAGCAGTCACTACTCCTGGCATGGGTATACTAGCATGGGCCATCTGCATTTGCCAGTGTATGTTCAGTCTGCTCTACACATGTCCCTCAAATCTGCATGATTGCAAGGTCTTCTCATTGCACATCCCTTGGTGTTCACACACTGCCATCACTATTGCTGTAGGGGTTGGGTTACATCTGCCACAGTTCCTGTACCTGACTGTGTGCAGATACAGCCATTCTTAGCATCCTTAGGATCCCTGCTGCAGTGCACTGGTGTGTCATGCTGACACCCCCTCCCCACCTTCAGCCTTTTTGCAGATGCTTGACAAGTAAGGCCTACACATGTGTGTCAGTTTGCAGTGTCCCATACACTGCACACCCCATGTTACAGCCTAGTTCCAGCTGATAATGTGGACCACAGTAATAAGTTATGCCCTAGTGTAACTCTGTAACAGTTGCCATTGTACTACTGGTATATACACTGTTGTTGCACTGTATACGGGTGATGTTTCGCACAAGTCCCTACTGTAGGCCATGTAGACCATTATGTTACTCCCTGTGGACTCATTCCACTATGACAGGATGTTAGTTATCTTGCAGGTGTCTGACATACCCTTTCAATACCCCATCATGATCACCACTGTGATGCTGTGCATTTAACCAACAATACGTGCACATGCACAGAATACATTCTGGGTAGGTGTGTTAGATGTGTGCATGGAATATACCATAACCATTTCATGTCCGGTGTATTGGCAAGCTTCAACATAAACCATACTCAACAGCTACAGGTTGTTGCCTTGGTGGTGTACAGAAGGAATCTCCATAAGAGGGTGAGAGATGCGAAGTCAGTGGCCACACATGTGGCATTGCTACAGGGTGGGTGCAGCATTACAGTACATCAACAGTACATGTCCACAATACTGCCATGTGTAAACATCTGTTTATCACTACTATGCAGCAACAAACTATATCTAGGGCATGTCCGTTATGCATGTTCTACTTGTACAGATGTGGATGCATATGCAACAGTGGTCTACTGATGTGCCCTGTGGCCTTACCTGCACGCTCCTCAGCCGGTGTGTGGGTAGCACCCACCTCCACAATGGTGTCCAGCAGTTGTTGGCTATGTGGACAAGCAGGTGCCACGAGGCTGGCGAGGAGCTCCTCAACACGTGTCAGGGGGGATGGATGGCATGCCCCCTCATTGCGAGGTGATCCCTCTGGACTATAGCAGCATGCCAATGGGCATTGCAAAGCAGGTCAGAACAATTATACCAGACCTGCTCATAACTGCAGTTGTGCAGTCCAACATCACTGACCCTGTGGACTAGGTCGTTCCACAGGGCAGTCTGCTCCTGCTGCTCATGGGCAGTGTGGCCAAACAGGACAGGGTAGTGCTGGGTTAGGTGGTTTATCACTATGTCGTTCTCAGCACCTGAGTAAGCTGGGAGTCGACCATGTGACATCTTGCCTGAAAGACATAAAGATGGAAACAGGTCTGAGCAACTCATACAGCAAGGTTACCATAGTTCTTAATACACACCTCTGTCACCCCCACCATATCAGTAATAACAAACTGTACACACAACACAATAGGTATGGCTACAGCTTACTTACCAGTGGGATATGTATTGTATCGTTCCACATTTTGTGCTATGTGCTTGTAGCCATGTTCCCTGTGTGGACACTGTAATTGCTGGTCTATTACAGACTATTCACCTGCATGCCATTGTCAGGGCCACTATGGTTCCATATATGCCTGTGGTATGCTTGCTATGTGATTGCTGCACATCTGACATTCTGTGTTATTGGGGATATCTATGCATGCTGTTGGACATGTTCCAGGATTGTGTAGACTATTACTACCCACATATGTTCTATAACAGTGATACAATAGCATGTTTGAGAAATATTTGCCAGCAGAACCAACTCTTCAAACTCATCTGCCCATGTTATCAGGCCACATCATATGTGGGACCCACCCTGGTCCAGCACTACCTTCAGGTGAAATCAACTCAGGGGATGCTTCCCCCACCTGGGGGCACACACAGACATGATCTTGTCCCCCAAGGTCAGGTCCAGGGTCTGTTCCATAGCGGGCTCCACAGACACATGTGGGATGTGCTACATCACCTTGAGGTACCCAGTACACATTCACAGGGTCCACATGCTCCTCCTGCTCAGCCTCCAGGCCAGGCACCTTCAGGACATAGACTGCTGTTGTGAGTAGAAGTGGGTGGGAGGCTTGTTTCCATTGTGTCCATATTGGGGCCCATGGGGCTTCCACATCACAGACCACACACACCATCCAGGGTGTTTACCCTCCACATGTGTCACATACCACACCTGTAGGCTGTCCTCTTTATCTACCAACCCAGACCACCTCCACAACTATACCTGCCATACTTCCCCATATTCCCATTTCCTACTTCATAGACAAGGACAATGTGGTCCTAACAAGGGGTTCACATGTGACATACCTGTTCATGTTGCACACACTGACAGTTGTATATATCTGTGTGTATTGCTATGTGTGCTGTTCCCTCGCACATAGCATGCAGCACTGTGGTGGTAATATAGGGGACATGTATTTACATACATATATGTGTGTGTTTGTATATATGCAGACATGTGCATATAGGTATATATCTATATGTGTGTAGATATATATGATGTATATATGTGTTTATATATATGTCTTTATATATATATATATATATATATATATATATATATATATATATATATATATATATATATATATATATATATGTACACATATACATACCTATATATGGGGTATATTCAGCCACCAGGTCTACAATCTCACAACACCTTCCTGCACAGCTGCACTGTTCTGACTTGCTAAAACACAGACAGGTGCCACATATGGACACAGCCTAATATTGGGGGGATATATGTAGGGCCAGATTGCAAGTAACCCTATTACACACCTATGGCATTCCAGCATGCTACAATACAGGTTAACCTGAGTATCCTGCAAGTAGTGGACTGTGAGACCCACGTGTCCATCATTATGGCATTACTTCCACCACCAGCTATTGGCTTCAGTAATATACATGCTTCCCATTACACAACACACACTATGATGGCTTACATTTTATCAGTCAGTGCTGCTCTGCACAGTTGACGGGTATGGCACACTGCCCATAGGGGCAGACTCTATTGTCCTTAGCAGTTGTTCAACTGAACATCATTACAACAACACCTGATGGGACATATAAATCATTCCACATCATCTATCCCATTATTATGGGCCAGTTACTACAGTCAGTTACATGCATATATACTTCACATACCTGTTGTGGGAATGATGTCTCATTGGGATAGTTTGCTGGATGAATGTTTTTTTTTATTGTGTTTTATATTTTTGCCTTACACTCACTCTCTCTCTCTCTCTCTCTCTCTCTATCTGTCTCGGTCTCTCTCCAGTAAATAGATTGAGCTGTGTTGAATAGATTGCAGCATGTATTTTGTAGGTAATGCATATGATCAGGTGATGGCCTCTGCACCAGTAAGTGTCCTCCACTTGCTATCTGCATGCAGCATGCTGTGTAGTACTTCCAAGTACAATTGTCATGGCAACCCACTACTATAAACCTCTACATCATGTGGGCATGGTTCCTTTACCTTTCCTGTATGGTGGGCATCCTTCCTGTGTGTGGGCAGCAGTGTTACAGACAGCAGGTGGCAATACCTCTTAAAAGATAACTTGCACACTCAGGCCAGCTACATATTTGTATGAGGTTCCAGAACTACAGACAGAGTGTGAGTAGTGTTGTTGCATGCATTGTATAGCACTAGTGTTATAGGTTGTGTGTCTACATACTAGTTTAACATGGAATGCAGTCTGTCTGCAAAGCTCTCAACTGTGAGCCTATCCACATGATGGCCAGGTGTGCCTATTATGTTTTGTCTGTCCACCACACAGGTCTTATGTCAGATATATCACTGGCAGTGTGTGTGTTGAGTGCTATCAGTACATGGCTACATCCATTTCTGATTCTAACTTCATATTCCTGACTAAGGGTATGTTGCAGACTATCCTGTAACACCAGCAACTTGCTTAGTGTATGACAATAGTATTTCACATACGGGCCTGTGTTCCAGCATCTGTCCTCCACCTACATATCAGGCTTTGTCCATATGACATGCTGTCAGGGGTTGTTATGTAGTGGCTGTGAGTATGTCATGCTACCATTCCTGCCATCAGTCCATTGCTATTGTGGCTCCTCCCACATATTGTGGGGTTGATTCCATATATATGTGGGCTTCATCTACACAATACATGTGTGCCCTTATGCACTCCAGAGGCAAGTGTATGTAACAGTGGTATGTGGCCTGTATATCCGTCTATGGAGGGATGCACCATAACTAACCTAGGCTGTTACAACATGTGGGGGTATCAGGGGTAACTGCCTTAAGGTATCTGGATGTACATTACCATACAATTCACCTTGGGTAAATGCAGACCTACTGCTTCCTGCCAGACAGACAGTTCTGTTTGTCAGAATGATTGTGATGGTATCAGTTATGCCGTGTTATGTAACAAATAGATACCATTGTGTCAACCGAGGTCTTTACTCCCAAGGGATTGTGTACAGAGTGTAGATAGAGGCTGCTGGACTATACATCTACATTACTTACTGTTGATTGATTGTTATCTTGTGGCCCAGTCTGTCTTCACTATTCTACTACTCGAAGGCCACGGCCTGGACAGCAACATATGTAAACCTTTCCAGAATACTGTATTAATATAACTGTTTCACAGTTGCATTAGTCTGTTTATATGTATGTCAGAGTCTAAACAGCTATATGACATGACATATACAACTGTAATAATACACAAATAAAGTCTTCCCATGTATGCAAACCTGTGTGTGGTGTTATATCCTTTGACCTCTCTGTGGGTATATGTTGCAGGCAACAATTGTCATTTCTATGGGTGGCATATACAGTGTCCAGTTAGTAAGGTGGCAACTGTAGGCATAGTGGCTGTTCCGTATTGTGTGCTCCTTCTACATATGTATCTTCTTATACATATCTGTGTGTGTGGGTATGTGTAGTTACATATATATCTATATGTATGTATACATACATATATATATATATATATATATATATATATATATATATATATATATATGTATCTGCATATATGTGTCTGTGTATATGTATCTTAGGAATGTTGATTGCTTCCACATTGTACATTCCCTATGGTAGCCAGACTGTACTGCATGATATGTTACTGATGCCAGCCTGACATCATACAGGTGGGATGAAGTACTGTTACATCTTGTGCCCATGTTGGGTCAGGTCCTGGTTATGGGATTTGCAACAGCTGGTACTGTATTGCAGGGCAGATGTGTTTGGCTGTGGGGTGGCAATATATAAACATACAAGACATATGTTGTTTGGGCCCCCTCATCCCCATCAACAGTGCACATGCATAGAAACAGATTTAAATAATTATCAAACAATAGGACATATGTCCCAACATTACAGTGAAGTCATCACGTACCAATTGAGTTGGGTATTTCGTTTATTGTTGCAGATATTGTGGGGGGAGAAAATATGTCAATTAACAACTAGTATATTCCTGCAGTTTGCATTACTTTCCTAGTCAGTTCTGTTATCTGTAACTTACAAGTATTACTACACTACCCTATTGCCTTAGTTTGGACAGTGATATGGCTGTCGACAACTATATACATGAACTGTTTTTTGCAGTATACACCTCTTACCTGGTATACCTGTGGGGGAATTGTTTGTTAACACTAACTAACTGTTTCTACACATACTCTCAAATTTCAGGTTGATGTTTTGAATATAGCTGTCCATCTCTTTTTGCACAGACTCTGGCCATGTCTTGACCACATGCAGGTGAACCGGGACATATGTAGACTATTGCCCTCTTCAATGTTTAGTGACTTACAATTCTCTTATACAGGATTTCCTAGACAGTTATATTATGTAGCACAGTGTGGGTGACAGTGATGAGTAATACTTTATTATTCAGAGCAACTGCAACATTCACAATGCCATACAGTACCAGAGTAAACAGTACCAGTACAGGGTATCAATTATTATTTCTAGACACAGTGTTCATATCTGACGGACCTGTGGGAGCAATGTTTGTTAGCACTACCTGAACGTTGCCACATAAATTACCAGAATCCACATTAGTATTGTGCACATTCATCTCAATCTGTTACTGTACACACTCTGGTCATAGCTTGATAACATGGGAGTGTAGATGGGACATACTTGGCTTATTTCTCTCATAACATTTTGGGGAGTTGCTAGTGTGACAGGTTTGTTCTTATAGATGTATGACAATCAGTTGTATTTCCTGTTTGCTGCCTAAATGTCTGGGATCACCCCACTGATTTTCCAGGGGACAGGGGGACAGGCAGCAGATATGGGCCAATATGCTGGACATTCTGGACATATCTGTACAGTTGTGGGCTATGATTCTGTATGCAACCTACTTCCACTTCCAGGATTCAGGCCATGGCTGTGTCTGCTAACACTAAAAAACTGTCCATCACAGTTGTTTGTGCTATATAGATATTGCTGTATATCTCTTATCTGATTTCTGTGTATAATTCTCCTGTGGTTTTACATTCTGACCTTGTATTACATCACTCTTATGCAGGATTTCCTAGACATTTCCTAGACAGTTATATTATGTAGCAGAGTGTGGGTGATAGTGATGAGTATGATTCTGTATGCAGACTACTACCACTCCCTGAATTCGAAACATGGCTGTGTGTGCTAAAAGAGTTCACGTCTCAGTTGCGTGTGCTATTTGGATTTTCTTGTCTGTCTTTTCACTGTTTTCTGTCTACGTCTCTGTCAGTTTTACTAAATGACCTCTGGGGATTAGACCAATCATATACAGACATTCCTATACATTTTATTTATGCTGCACAGTGTGGGTAACAGTGCTTAATGCAGTAGTACTATTACGTGATTGCAAATATACATTACCAAACGATACCAGAGTAAACACATGCAGTCCAGCAGTTAGACCTTTATTGTCAGGCTATTATGCTTTTATTTACATACAACCTATATGAGACTCTTCCTGCCATATTCTCTGGTGTATGCAGTACTTGCCTTAAACAATACAGGTTTTATACAGGCAATTAACTTACTAATACTTTCATGTTTATTTCCTATGACAGTATATGCAAGAGTATTACTAACCTACCTCACTTTGCAACCTCTCCAAATGACATCCATGGGCCTCCTGGTTCGCAGCCAGCTCACTTGCCACTGTGAAGGACATAAGAGGAATATTTAGCCATACCTATCTATAATATACATGAGCTGGCAATTATTAAACAGGTAGTGGAGTGATACTTACACACAGCTGGGACCTCCCCTGTACTCCTGGCCTCTTGAATCCATGATCCAAGAGATCCCCCATTTGCCGCTTAAGGTCGGCATAGTGATGCCTGACCTGTTCACCAGTTTAGGGTATGGCAATGGCACTGGTGAGGTCATGGGCGAGATGGTCCCAGGCTTCCTCTTTATATTGTGACCCCTGGTACTGGCCCTGCAGCAGTCTCTCCTCATAGTCTTTGACAAGGTGTCCTGCCATGACTCTGGACTTCTGGATGCCCCAGCGCTGTGCGCGAAAGCTCACACCCTCTCCCATTCCAGACATGGTGCCTACAAGGGGAAGCTACAATCAGTTATGAGATGTATTCCCGCCTGTTGGTTTAAATAGGGCTGATTTCCCACACTTTGCTGTGATTGGATGGTTTTGAAAAGGCTAAGCTATGCGCAAACCTGCTTACCTAAGGTTTGCATTGTTTAAAGGGTTATACCAATGGGCAAATTGAGTTAGCTGGCCTAAACATTGTTTGCACCCACTAAGCTGGCCTGTGCAATGCTTTGGTTTGCTTAATATTTAATTTGCATTATATTTGCTTTTTGGCATTGATTTATTATTCATTACATGTTATATATGTGTCTGGTATCCATGATTCATGTCTACGTGCACTGTATGGGGTCCTTGTGTTTATTAGGGGACTTCAACATTTTATTACGATTACACCTCACATCTGGGCTTACTGTACTCCAGTTCACATATTTATGTCATGAAGTAGGTTATAGTACATAAGACTGTATATAGATTCCTTTCTCATGTCCAGTTTGATTTTCCTATAGTGAGGATTTGTTTGGTGAAACCTCAATATTATGTACTGCAGTGATGGCTTAGTGATTAACTACTGTGACTATAGTGTATAGGGTCCTGGGTTCAAGACCTACAAAGGCTGTTTATTTTGTTCCTGGCCAGAATGTTGCATACAGAGTGATTAAGGCACTTTTAAGCACTTGTAAGTGGGTTTGCTCGGGTTTGCGCGAGGGTAAGCAATGCTAACCTCCAGTTAAATATGCTTACAGAGAGTTAGCTTCAATATTGCTTAACCTGTGTGCGCATTGCTTACCCTCGTGCAAACGGGCTTAAACCCATTTACTAGTGCTTATATATGCTTACTCCCACTTACTACTGCTTAATAGTGCTTACACTTGCTTACTTGTGCTTGCTCCTGCTTACCATTGCATTAATTTAGACAGTAATGTCTAATGGTTCTTGGGAAGGTGGGGGATTTGGAAGCTGTATGGAGTTATCATTCATTACACATTTTACCTTCCATTTGAATCCCTGATTCCTGTGTACATATACTGTATGGGGCACATGTGATTATCTGTGGTCTTTGCAACATTATGACACTGACACCTCACATCTGCATTTAATGCAGTACTCCATTTCACAAATATATGTTATTTAGTAGGTTATGCAACTAAAAATATTGGTCATAAAGTGATTTGACATGGAAAATGGAATGTGCTGCAGTGGGACCCGAACTGGGAATGACTGCTTGTAAGGCAAATGTTCTGCCCACTACACTATTGCTTCATTTGCATATATCTTGCTTTTTATCCTCTTTTGCCATTTAAGCTGCATTAACCATAGCTAAGCAATGGGCAAACCCACGCACCCATGGTTAAATTTAATCTGTTTCATAAAAATAAAGTATCTTTATATTTTTTGTGTTAACTATTGCTCTTTTACATGTGGGGGAATGTTGCTGGGCATATGTGTACACCTATGAGTGATCTTGCTCATTCTTTTAGGACTTTCTGCTGTTCTTCATTGCAGGGGTGTGTATATTCTGAGAGCTCTGCTCTCAGACATGCCCCCCTGCACTCTTACATGCTTCATGTAAGATTAGGAGCTCAGGCAGCTCGCCTTCATTAATATGCATGGCGCGCTGCCGTCCTGCTCTAAACGGCCACTTCCGTGCAGGACTAAGCTAGTCCTGCACAGAAGAATAGTAAATCCGGGGGTATGTCAATTTGATATAATTATTTAAACTGTAGATTTTTAGTATTATTTTTGAAGATTGTAAAATGATTTTTCTTAAAATGTTTTGCAATACTTTGGAGCTTTTCTCCCTGTGCCTCCACTGAAAATGGGCTCTTACCCAGTCTGACTTTCCCTGTAATCAAATGTCAGTAAGTAAATGAATACAATAAATAAATAAATGAGGTATTAATATTAAATGTATTTATTGCATCAGGTGGGATAAATCCTAGAGTACTTAGAATAACATATCTGTCCTTCTGCATTTCCTGACTCTCTGCAGCTAGCTGTAGAAGTAAATCTTTAGGTTAATCTTGTTATATTAATATGAAAAACACATTGTTTAATTCTTTGTTAAAAATCTATCCAAAGTAATAAGCCTGGATATTCTCACCATCTGGCCTGTAATCAATGTTTTTCTGTTTAAACAGATGGATTGAATAATGTTGGTTTTCTATATGACGTAAATTCAAAATACTGATGTTTAGCATCATTGAAGACTTCAATATGCAAACAGCCCATGGACTCAAACATCAAAGCTAAGAGTAAACCTTAAAAAATCCATAATGCTTTTAAGAAATTTATCAACCAGGTTTAAAGGTCCATTTCATGGAATAAAAATATTATCCAAGACCTTGTATAAAAATCAACATAATGAAACAAATAACAGCTAAATACCAGTTTGGTTTTCCAGTACCAGAGAACAAGACTAGCATATATGAGGCTGCAGCCACACCCATTGCTACCCCTGTTTTTGGTGGAAAACGTCTTCGTCAAATGTGAAGGAATTATTAAGTAAAATTACTTCCATAATCTCTTGAATGAGGCCAACCTCTAACGTATCAGAGAAGTAAAGCTATTCATAGTTTCTGAAAACCATGTTAAACCAGGTCAATGTTAAATACTCGAACATCCAAAATGTCGAACATTACATGGTCGATACCAAATGTTCGACATCTGGATGTTCGAATATCAAAAAAAAAAAAAAAAAAGAAAAACACATCTTAACAGTGTGAACAGGGGGGCAAGCCCCCCTGCACCCCCCACACCCCTACTTATATATACCGCACTTCAGTGCAGAAAATGGAAATTCTCCCTATCTGCACTGCACAGTGCAGTTGAAAGTCAATCTTCCAACACTTGCAATTTCGAACGTTTGGTCTTGACCATGTAACATTCGAAATTGTGAGCATTTAAAGAATTGACATAGACCCGTTAAACCAATATCATGGGGACAGATGTAAAATAATCCACAATATCAGTAATCACTAAAAAATAGGCATCAGAAAATGTCATTTAAGGCAATGTTTTTTAAAAGTCCCAAGAGTCTTTAAGGATCTATGATGAAGTCATAGTTAAATAATGGTCATATGAGGCCCTAGGCAGCATAGTAGATCCAGGACGCCAGGAGCTCCCCCACCCATGCAGCTATTCTAGTCTCCCATTATTACTTGGCTTTTTCTCTCCAGTTACTATAAACCCTGTTCATGCCTGTCAGTATACATACTATTTTCTTATTTACATCTACAATGATCACATATATTTATTTATTTATTTTTATTTTATTTTACATTTGTTTACCACGTAATGTCCGACTGAGCTGGGAGCCTGTTTTCAGTGGAGACCCGGGGAGAGAAGTTCCACAACATATAATACAATTTAGACAGTAGACTAAAACCAGTATGACTCAGAGCATATTACTCAATTTCAACATACAAACAATTTAGGCAGTAGACTAAAAACAATATGAATCTATTAATATTAGTCAATTTCAACAGAGTAGCTCAGCATTTATTGTATTTGACATTAGAGTGCATACAGTGAGTATGTATATAACATAAAAATAGCTAATAGTTTACATGTGGAACTCAGAGGAAATTAAATATACAGATTGAGAGAGAAATAGAAAAAGATAGAGTTTGTAAAGAGAATAAATTAGTGACAAAGAGTATCCGTGAGTAGAAGACAGTAGACAAAAGAAAAGCAAAAGAGGAAAGAAAGGACTTTAGACAAGGGTAGACAGATACTGATGCAGGAAGAGAGTAAAAGCAATTGTCTGTATGTAGGAGAAAAGGTGAGGTGGTGCTGAGCATTAAGAGTTATCCAGGAGAGCAACAGAGGCACAGCCAATTGTTTTTAAGGTGTACTTTCGGTTTTAGTTTAAATGTAGGATAGGACGGAGTACTCTGCATGTTTACTGGAAGGGAATTCCAGTACTTCGCAATTTTGTTTGAATACAGGGAGTCTCCATGGGCATTATGAGACTGTGTCATTTTGAGCAGTGGTCTGTTGGTGGACCCGAGGGATCTGCTGCTGACATATAGTTGGACCAGGGATGAAAGTGCAGGGTAATCATCTGGGTTTTGAATAATTTTGTGGGTGAGGGTGAACTGGTTTAGTGTTAAGAGGTTTGGGAGTTCGAGACAGTTCAGTTGTTTTAGAGCAATGCAGTGATGAGCTTTATGAGGGAGAATTGTGGTGAACCTATTTTGTTGTAGCAGGACTCAAGGTTTTGGAGGTTAGCTTTGCATAAGTTGGTGATATTTTGTGAAAAATATAAAATAATGGGTAGAAAGTGAGACCTAGCAGTGGCTAGTCTGGTTTGTTGAATTAGATAAGGTTAAGCCCTATGGAGAGCGCCAAGTTTAGCATGAACTTTTTTGATTGCTTGGGATATATGGATGTCAAATTTTAGTCAGTTATCTATGGTAATGCCTAGGAGTTTGGCCTGGTTAGGTGTCTCAAATTTAGTGCCATTTGTGGATAGAATAGAGAGGGGTTGAGCGTTGTTTTTGTTATATTTGTTTGTGAATATAATTAACTTAGTCTTTTTAGGGTTAAGAATGAGTTGGTGGCTAGAAAGGAATGCTTCAGTTTCTTGAAATGCTTTTTGCATCTTGTCTTGGAGATCTAGGGGGGAGGGGGCTGATATGATAAGGGTTGAGTCGTCGACATACTGTATAATTGAGGCTAGTTGTGTTGCAGACATAAGGTTATTTGTAAAGATGATAAAAAGAAGGGGGCCAAGTATGGACCCTTGGGGTACACCAGTGTTAACAGTCAGTAGAGAGGAGAAAGAGTGGTCCCATCTAGTAGCCTATTGCTGGTTTGATAGATAGCTGTGGAACCATGTTAGGGTTGATTGACTGAGGTTGTAAGTGGTAAGTTTATTAAGAAGTAGTTGGTGGGAAATGGTGCCAAAAGCTTTTGACATGTCCAAGAAAATTGCTGAGACTAGTTGACCATTGTGCATAAGGTGGTGAATGTTGTTTGTGAATGTTATTAGGGCAGTGTTAGTACTATCCTTGGGGCAGAAACCATGCTGGCTGTCTGCTAAAAGGTTATTTGATGTAAGGTGGTTTAGGAGTTGCTGCTGAATATATTTCTCAAGGATCTTGGCTATGGGAAGATGGATTGCTATTGTGCAGTAGTTAGTGATTTCTCTAGAAGGGTCACCCTTGTGGAGTGGGATGATGTAAGCTTTTTGTCCAGAGGTGGGGCACATATTGTTCAGAGATGGAGCAATTGATTAGAATTGAGATAGGGTAAGGCAATGGATGGGGCAGCTATTTTTTGGAACTCATTTGGTAGCTGGTCGCCAGCAAGGCAGCAGGGTTTTAGTTTGCTTAGAAGATTTTTTTTATGTAGGATGTTTGAATATGTTTAAAAGAGAAGGATTCTGTTGTGCCAGATACCGGGGAGTGGATTGCGAGTGGTGTGCGTGTTTAGAAGGGTGGAGACAGAGTTAATAAAGTATGAGTTGAACTGTGGGGCTATGGGTTCAGAGGTATTTGACGTAGAAGGAGAGGGGGTGATGGGTCTACCGGGGTTGAAAAGGTAGTCGATTGTCTGCCAAAACTTTTGTGGGTTTAGAATGTGCTTTTATTGGGAGGATTGGAAGTAGGCTTTTTTATCATGGTTTATTTTTTCTTAGTTTGGTTTCCTAGTTGCTGGTAGGTGGTAAGCATGGCTTTGTCTTTGGAGGATAAGTACAGGGCTCTGGCTTTGTCTCTTTGTTTAATTAGTAGTTTAGTATTGGGAGACAGACATGGAAGTTGTTTTTCTTTGGTGCATATTTTTCTAGTGGGGCATGGCGATTTAGGATTTCAAGAAATTTATCATTAAAGAGTTCTACTGCAAGGTCCAGTTGTAGGGATTAAAAAGGTGACCAGTCACAATTTTGAAGTAATTGATCAAGTAAGGCAGGGGAGAAATGTTCTTTGCTGCGGATGTATTTAAAAGGATTGTGAGTCTTGGGTTGAAGTTTATTTCTTAGTAGGAATGTAGGGGTATGGACACTAAGGTTAATAGGTAGACAGCCAGACTGGTGATTCAGGTTTCGTTTATTTGTTAATATCCAGTCCAGCAGTGATTGTTTTGTATTGTGTTTATCTGTTTGTGTGGGACAATCTATAACTTGGGAGAAATTAAAGAGGCTGATGAAATTAGTAGGACTGTCAGAGCAGCAGGAGAGCCAGTCCAGGTTAAAGTCTCCTAAGATTATAGTTTCTTGACTAAAAAAGGAGGAAGACCAGGAGAGGAGAAGTTCTATGTTATGGAGATTGTTTCTGGGGGGGGGGGGGATAATCAGCAAGAGTAATCATTGATTTATGGGCATTAATATGTAGCTGGGTGATGAGGATTTCTGCATTAGGGATATCTGATGATGTACAGTCTAGTTTTTCTGCTTTTAGGAAGTCTTTGAACATGACTGCTACACCACCGCCTCTTTTAGTTAGTCTGTCTTTTCTAATTACATTATAATTGTTGTATGTAATTTCTGAGTCTTCAATGTGTGGTTTTAACCAGGTTTCGGTAATGATTATTATGTCTGGAGAGTAGGTGGCCAGGATAGCGAGAAATTCTGTGATTTTGCTTACAATGCTCCTTAGATTAAAGATAGTTATTAGTAGGTCAGAACCTGAAAACTTAGGCAGGGGAGACTGATAACTGGAATTTGAGACATCTTGGTTAAGAGAGTGTAGGTGGTTTCGTTGAGTAGTGGGTAATGCATATTTTGGGCCTGGGTTGGGATGGATGTCTCCTTGTAATTGTATATGTGTATGGGAATGGAGTAGAAGGTGTTTTAGTTTGGAGATAGCTAGATGGAATCTGAGGTTGGGGGGTGAGCTTGTGACAGCTGTGTGTGTTTAAGAGAGAACAAGAGGGAGTTTGGGGTATAGAAAAGTTGGGAGAGTTATGTCACTATAGTGTAAGAAAGGTTGCTGGTGAGTAGTGTGTGTTTATGAGGGGTGGTGCTGGCTATATATTTCATATATGTGGAAGTCTGAGGCAATAAAGGTAAGGTAGAGAAGGCATGATAGGATGATGATTAAAGGAAGTGTCTTATGGAGGTTCATGTTTGGAGTAATAGTGGGGAGAGGGTTCTCTAAAGATTGTTGGGGTGAGATGGTAGATGGAGTCCTAAGGTAATAAAGAGGTAGAGATGAGGAGTTAAGGTAATAAAGAGGTAGAGATGAGGAGTTAGTGATGCAGTTGTGAAAAAGGAGGTGTGTAAAAAAGAGAAAGTATGGGTGTGGGGATGAATGAGTGGGTGGGGGGAATGAGGGAGGAATTTGAATTTAATTTAAACGTTTTATTTCAAATTTTATAGCTTAAACACTGACAAGTATCTGCTAAACAAAACAATACAGTCTCACTTGAAAACATACTTAGAATGAACAGCAGTAAACCTCTCTGCATTTGAAACTCAAATTAATTTTAATGGCATTGAAGTCTACATTCATAGAAAATGCATCAGGCTAGTGGCACATTATGTTTACCTTTGGGATGTTTTCAAAGCCTGTGCTCCTTGTATACATTTTTAGGACCATGCATTCATACATGTGTTCTTCAATTCACCTTCTTGATTGTATTAAATTATATTCCTTGTATAATATAGCACAACTTGTTAGAGTGCATTCTAAAGGTGTAGTTTTGAATATTTTTTCCCATAATCAATAAAACAAAAACATATGAACCAATAATGACAAAACTATCCATTCCAGGACATTTCAACCATAAAGGGCCTCTAAAACTGCTAACACTACAATCCACCAATATCAGTCAATATGCACAGTTTCTGCAGAAGTAAAACTCTTCTTGATAATTCCACATTAAAGAGAGCTATAGCTAATGAACAATTTGCTGCTGGCAAATAACTTTGCATTTCAGAGTTCCATCTACAAATTCAGTACCTACTGCCCTTAAAGAATAAATTGTCTATGATACATTAAAAAAATGCCATGTTCTGGTAATATTGCAATACGGAACTGCTGGCAAACAGACAATAGGTTCATAGTTACTAAGCATTTCATCCAAAGGCAGGCACATTCAGGAGTGCAGCACCCTATCCCCCTTTATGCTACACAGAATGGAACCCACAACCTTTTGCACCAAAAGCAAGTGTGCTACCCATTTCACTACTGACACTGAACAACACAGGTTTGAGACTCTATGTATTATATTGACATATTGTAATCCTTAGTGATTAATAAAATATAAATAAAATTAAATGAGACCTGCCGGTTGCTGTGGACATTTAGGGAACTTGCCTGCCCTTAATAATAAGGTTCAGGGTTTGACTCTGAGCAAAAACACTTAACTAGACAGTGCTTCTAACTAGGGCATCACACACTTAACAGAAGTCACTAGATCAGGATGTTCTCCTAAGTTCTCATGTGGGGCACTAATGCTTGCTGTGCCTCTGGGAAGATCCCAAATTGTTTTTTGTTGATTTTTTTTTTTTTTGTATTTTTATAATGAAGTTAGGCTCCCTATTCAACACAGGGCTCTAGGCAGCTGCAAGTTCACCTAGTGCTTCATCCAGCTCTGGATGAAGCACAAACATTTTCAGATTGAAGTCCACAAATTAACAAGGTGTTCTGTCTTTGAATCCCCCGCTGCCATAACCAGCCTAAAAGGAAGTATAACAAGCTCCCGGATTCACTAAACCACCATGCAGGACTAAAGTAGTCCTGCACGGAAGTGCCAGTCTAAGAGGAGGATGGCAGTGCGCCATGCATTTTAAGGAAGGTGCGCTGCCTGAACACCTAATGCTACACGGAGTGTGGATGAGTGCAGGGGGTGTGTCTGAGAGCAGAGCTCTCAGAATAAACGTGCCCCTGCAAAGTAGAACAGAAGAATGTGTACATAAAAGAGCTCATAAGTGTCTGCATATCCCCAACAACAGTCCCCATGTATTCAACAGCAACAGTACACTGAAAAGAACACGAAGAAACCATTGTAGTAATGTATTTAAAACTCCGAGTACAGCTAACCGTAGGTGCGCTGGTTTGCCTGTCGCTCAGCTATGGGTAAAGCAGCATGAAAGGCTGAAGAGAATAACAAGGAAGGTATAGCAAATGAAGCAGCACAGCAATAGCGTAGTGGTCAGAGCATCCACCTAAGGAGGAGGTATTCCCGGCTCGAGCCCCACTGCAGGACATACCATTTTCCATGTGTAATCTGTATACGAACAATTATGCACATTTTATTGCTGTATAACCTACCAAATAACATTTAAATGTGAAATGGAGTACTGCAGGAAATGTACATGTGAAGAGTCAGTATTATAATGAATGTCAGCAATAAGCAGGCGTAAGCACAGATGAGTATTAGTAAGCATATATAAACAATAGTAAGCGTGTGCAAGTGCGTATG
Organism: Protopterus annectens; assembly: GCF_019279795.1. NCBI lineage: Eukaryota > Metazoa > Chordata > Ceratodontiformes > Protopteridae > Protopterus > Protopterus annectens. Next base: position 1,543,013,322 of record NC_056741.1, read on the forward strand.
GGCGGGGTGAAGCACCGCCAACACAGATCAAGCAAAGGAGATGCTAACTGCATGTAACACACTGTGACTGGAAGTCAGCAGTGCTAACCTTTGCACAAACCTGCTCACAACTGCTTGAAAGTGCCTGAAGCACACCGTATCCAACAGCCGGTGTCACATGTGGGTCTGTGTACACTAATGGAGTCAGTCGTAGGTATCGCAAAGCATACGTGGCACAAAAGGTTGGCTGGTATGCACACGAAGCACAGTACACAGCAATACCAGTCAACATTACTGGATATGTAGCTAAAGAATTAGAGGTATATGTATTTGTAGGAATGCCCATAACTAAATAGATATATACCTCCCCTCTCTGTAGTACAAATGTATACATACATACATAGACATATAAATAAATACCCACAAATGCAGATATACATATGCAGATACCCATACTTCCACATGTAGTTAGATATATATACAGCATATATATATATATATATATATATATATATATATATATATATATATATATATATATATATATATATATATATATATATATATATATATATATATATATATATATATATATATATATATATATATATATATATATATATATGCACACACACACACACACACACACACACACATATATATATATATATATATATATATATATATATATATATATATATATATATATATATATCTATATATATATATGTGTGTGTGTGTGTGTGTGTGTGTGTGTGTGCGTAGATATATACCTATGATAAGATACAGCACCTAAGAATGACATATGTTCACAGGCAATGCCAATGGAGGTGAGGGGCCCAAGCAAGACACATGTAACATGTAGCATGAACCCCCCCCCCCCAGCTGGACAGAGGAAACATACAAATAAACCCACAAACAATGTAAACAATTCACTGCTCCCCAGACCACAGGCAGGATACAACTGGGGGGGGGGCACAGTGGACCCGTGAAGTCTAATCTTGGAACAGAGACAGGAGCGTCCCTTGTGGGACACCCCAAACATCATCTTGTTATAGGAGGAATCCCATGCAACGACCTATCAAGGCAGGGTATGTACACACCCGGAATACAAGGGTGGGAAAGCCTGATGACCCATGGGTCGAGACAACGTATGAGACGAATCCCGTGAAGTGGAGAGTGGGCAGTGTGCAGTGGTGTGTTTAGACCCGACCTGCACCCAGAGTAAGGATGTGTGCTGTAGAGGAGGTGTGGGTGGGGTAACTATGGGTAGGTAATTATGGGTCTAGGTGTGCAGGTGTTTACTGGAGTGGATCTATACGGACAGCCCAGAGATGTAAGCAATAGTGTTGATTGGACAGAGGTGCCACCCAACGAGCAGCCACACCCACTACGTGTTCCACTGCAGCAATTTATTTTACATGGCAAGCAATGGAATAACCAGATGTAGATGTAAATATGTAGAGGTATGTGTGTGTATATCTGCCCATAGCTACATGGAGATATACCTCTCCCTCTCTGTAGTACAAATGTATACATGCATAGATAGACATATAAATAAATACCCACAAATACAGATATACATATGCAGACACCCATACGTCCATATGTCATTAGATATATAAATACAGCAATATATATATATGGTTCTACCTGACATAGTCGAAACCACACAACACCGACAACGACATCGCCGACACCACATAATCGACAGTGCATTAACACGAAACCTCACATACCCGACAACGAAATAACCGACGGTACACAAACATGAAACCCCATACACTGCACACACCACAATAACAACAATAAAAAACAAAACACATCCCCATTCCACAAACCACACACACAACACAAGCACACCAAAATCCTTACAAACCCACACTAAACCTTACATATACAACTATCGACAACCCTAACCCTAAGGTCCGTCACTATCGCTGACACATCTAACCCGCCCCTAACCCTAACTCACTTTACCCGCCCCTAACCCAAAGTCCATCCCTACCGCAGACTTACCTAAACCGCTCCCTAACCCTAGCTCACTTAACCCGCCTATCCCAAAGTCTATCCCTACCGCACTTACCTAACCCGCTCCCTAACCCTCACTCACTTAACCCGCCCCTATCCCAAAGTCTATCCCTACCGCACACTTACCTAACCCGCTCCCTAACCCTAACTCACTTAACCCACCCCTATCCCCACAGACCGTCAATATCCACACTTACCTGACTCGCACCCTAACGTCCGTCACTACCGCATACTCACACAGCCTTTTCCCATGTCGGCATCCTCGGCGTCGGTGTTGTCATCCGTCGTGTCAGTCTTCTGCATTGTCGATGTTCTGGCACTTGCGATTCGCGTCAGTCTTCTTCATTGTCGATCTTCTGGAGCTCCGGATTCCGTTGTCGGTGTTCTACGCTGTCGACTAAGTCAGGTAGAACCATATATATATATACTCATATACACTCACACCCACACACACACACACACACACACACACACACACACACACATATATATATATATATATGGTTCTACCTGACATAGTCGAAACCACACAACACCGACAACGACATCACCGACACCACATAATCGACAGTCCATTAACACGAAACCTCACATACCCGACAACGAAATAACCGACGGTACATAAACACGAAACCCCATACACTGCACACACCACAATAACAACATAAAAACAAAACACATCCCCATTCCACAAACCACACACAACACAAGCACACCAAAATCCTTACAAACCCATACTAAACCTTACTAACCCTAAGGTCCGTCACTATCGCACACGTTCCTAACCCGCCCCTAACCCTAACTCACTTAACCCCTAACCCAAAGTCTATCCCTACCGCACACTTACCTAACCCGCCTCCCTAACCCTAACTCACTTAACCGCCGCCCTATCCCAAAGTCTATCCCTACACACTTACCTAGCCTGCTCCCTAACCCTAACTCACTTAACCCACCCCTATCGCTCCCTAACCCTAACTCACTTAACCCACCCCTATCCCCACAGACCGTCAATATCCACACTTAACTGACTCAAGCACCCTAACGTCCGTCACTACCGCATACTCACACAGCCTTTTCCATGTCGGCATCCTCGGGCCCGGTGTTGTCATCCGTCGTGTCGGTCTTCTGCATTGTCGATGTTCTGGCACTCGCGATTCATCGGTCTTCTTCATTGTCGATCTTCTGGAGCCAGTTCCGTTGTCGGTCTTCTGCGCTGTCGACTAAGTCAGGTAGAACCATATATATATATATATAAATATATAATATATGAGATATAGGAGTACATACACATATACACAGACAAAGGGTATTAGTAGCCATACATATGTAGAAGTAGTGTGGATGTACTGGGTGCAATGTATATCCCTCAGCCACAAGCCCTGTAATTGGTACCTGTGACATATGTAGTGTGGCAACCAGCCCCACAAAGGGAATACTTACATGACACATATACCCACTCACAATTCAAAGGACATGACACGACACACAGCTATGTATACACAGACAACCTTAATTGTGTACCATACAATAAATTATGCCATTACTGACAGCACATAGAATCTGATGTATATAACCAGTGATGGATGCAAGGCCAACACAAAACAGTAGATGCAGACAGTGTGGATATATGACATACTATGGTGTCCAGGCCAAGCCCTTCAATTCGTACAACAATAGACAAAGGATTTGCCTGCAAGATAGGTAACAATCAACAATACCAGATGTAGTGCAGCAGCCTCTAATTACACCCTGTTTTCAAGCCTGAGGGGGACATTCATTACTTGTGGTAATGTCAATGTATCTGTCACATGTATGGACCCTGACCAACAAATGTTGTGGGAGTCCATTTTATGATAGCAGGAATGCTAGCAGCAAGTAATGATAGGCCATTACCTAACAACCCCTAACCGTATCACAGCAGGACAAAGCCTGCCATATATGTGGAGGACAAAGGCAGGAACACAGGGCCATACTCACAATATTGCTGTTACACACCCTGGAACTTGCTGGTGTAAAAGGATGTGTTGCAACATACCCTTATGCAGGAATAAGACATCAGGAACACAAATGGATGTAGTCATATCCTGACAGCAAGCAACACACACACTGCCAGTGTAATATCCGACACAGGCCCTGTGTGGTGGACAGACAACACATTATAGGTACACCTCTGTCCAGCTAGAGGATAGGCCCACAGTAGTGAACTATGCAGACAGACTGCATTCCAAGGTAAACACACACACACACACACACACACACACACACACACACACTAGTACTATACAAAGCATAACACCACTCTACTCACAGTCTGTCTGTATGTCCTGATCCTCCTAGATATATGTGGTGGCCCTGAGTATGCAGGTTCTCCTGTAAGGGGCACTGCTACCTGCTGTCTGTAAAATGAATGCCCAACCACAGGATAAAGGTCCATCACACAGGAAATGTACAGGGAATGCGCCCACATGATGTAGGATTCTTAGTGGGTGGCTGCCATGACAGTGGTAATTGGAAGTACTACACATGTGTACTCAGATATATATATGGCTATCTGGATAAGTACATGCCCATATATTTCCACCATATGTCCTGGACATGGAGTGTAGCCCTACCCCAGCCCCTGTAGTTCCAAAGTCATAGTGCAAGGGGATGTCAGGTAAGTATAGCAGGTATATTAATAGACTATTGCTACTGTCATTGGGATTGTCTTCACAGGCATGGTGTGTGTGGATGGTGACATCTGCTCATAACATGTGTGCCATTGGCTACTGACAGACATCCTAAGGATATCATTGTACAGTACTTGCATATATAGCAGGCTCGACAGCCATGTCACAGCACAGGATAGGATACACCTGTGTGACAGTGCATAACCGTAACCAATGTGAACTCAGCCACAGTCACATATGGTACGCTAGCATAATAGTACAGTATATGGACTATCTGTTCTACACCATCCTCATATGTGCCACTCACATAATGACCCTACATATACTGGGCTGCTACACAGTTTGGTCTGATGGCTGTCTGTGGTATGGGACATGTGTATGTATGGCCCTACAAACATGCATGGTAAAATGGTACCATACAGTTGGGTAGCATGTAACATCAGATAGAAGGGGAGATAGAACAATGACATCTACCACAGTCTATACACAGGCCAAAGTACATATTAACAATGCACACACTGCTGACATTCACCATCACTACACAGACCTCAGTACTGTACAAACATCCACAGAATGTCCAGGTTATGGCATGAAATGTAACCCCTACTGTACATGTTGTGTAGCAATCTGATATATCACTGGCTTGTTATCAGATATGATGACACTATTTACGGTGTACAGCACATATGCACCACTTCATGCACGACATATGTACAAAGGTTGACAGAGGCGTGGCTGACAGCACATACACAGGGGCCAGTATAGACATGCTGCTGTGATACCCTCATAAATCTACCATTGTAACGGGGTTTGTTGCAACATATGTCCAATGAGGGATATGTAGTCAGTAACTGTCATGGCCTTCACTATCAACAGACTGCTATCCTCACACTACCTTCTGCATTCCACAGATAGATGCATTGTGGCTAACACATGAAACCAAAGGCACAACACTGCCCAGTCTGCAGATGACCCTGCAGATAGGGATTCCTCATATACATGGAACTGACATGGCAGGTATTGCAACATGTATAACAGGCATATCCAGGCAAACACTGTTAAACCAACATTACTCCATATGCAGTATAGCAGCACTTACAGTCTGTAGTCAGGTCAGACACACCCCCCCCCCTATTTCTTGCCCTCTTTCCACAGTGTATGTTGTTAGAGGTAAATCCCCAACCCATCTGAGATGCTGCTTGCCAAATGACAGTTCTATTTCCTGCTCACAGTGACAGACAAGGGCCAACACCACCATGATGTTCTCAGGTACTGGAGTGCGTTTTCATGCAATTAACTATGGGAATGTTACCACAGCTGTTCCACATGCAATCAGCTAGGGGAGGGCTGCAATTCATGCAGAGGCCATCAGCTGATCATGAGCATCACTTAAAATACACATGCTGCTGCCTAAGCAAAGCAGGTGTGGGCCTGCACATCCACCAGAGAGGGAGTGGGGGAGGCAGACAGAGGCAAATACATGTCAGGGAGGGGTGGGAGGGTAAAACTGAAGCATGTTTGTGTCACACACCTACCAGCACAGGGTATCAAACCCCCAACAGCTATGTAGTGCTATCACAGTTCGATGCATTTATTGGATGCGCCACATGGGTTATCTGGTGTGGAGCACTCAGAACATATATGTGATGGTGAGTGACATCTGCAACAGGGATATGGTAGATACACAGTAGGTGATGTACACGTGCCTGTCTGCATGAACAGGTGCCAGCATCAACACAGGCACAATCTCACAGGGAAGCACACACATTAACTCACTTGGCAGGGCCATCACTCATCACTAGTGGGATTGCCACAACACATCACCACATGGGTCATATGGAGGTCGTATGTGCAGTGAGTATGAGGGGGTGTCAGACATCAGACAGCTTGCTTCACTGTGCCCTGAGGGGTGTAGTGCATGTGGATGTAGACATACGCACCATATAACATCCAAACAGACATACAGGGTGTCAGTTCTGACATGCATGGGTGCATGTCTGCGTGGGTGTGTGGTGGTCAACAGTGCCAGCAGGCTATACAAGGGTAGGCGATGGGTATACCTTGGGATCAGGCCACATGACAATGGTCTGCATTGTGTCTCAGGCCTGTAGCTTCTGCATTTGCCCACACAGGTGGGTATTGTTTCCCACATCCAGTCACCTGGGGTGACTATTGTGCGTGGCCAATGCTGTGCATCACTTTCCATGTATGTGTTCCCTAGTCCATGACTTGGATGGTGTCTAGGATGTGCACACCTCCCACATGCATGTACAGTGACATGTGGAACTCTACCGGGGTGTCTGGCCCATGCTGTGAACACAGGTTATCATCAGATGTGCCAGTCTTGCCCACCTGTGTCAGGGAATGGCAATGGTCAGCAGGTTTACCCTGCACTTACATTGATAGCATGCCAGCAGCATTCCCTGATGTCAGTGTCATCTGTCCATATAGGGCATGTTATGTCTGTTGTGAGTCATATGTGGAAGCACAGTAGGGTTGCTAATTGTGATTGGCTGACCTTGATGTCACATGTATGGGTATGGCTTTGCACCCCAGCCTCTCAGCTATTTACATCTGTTATCCCTGTATGGTTGACATTGTGATATATAGTAGGACCACCATAAATGAAATAAGCAAAACCCCTGTACATTGCCCACAGGTGTCACACACTCACACCCACCTCTGCACAGGATATGAGTTACAAACACACACACACACACACACACACACACACACACACACACACACACACCTGTCATGTCTGGGAGTAGAACCCTTACTTAATTAGTTTACTGCACTACACCACTACTTAGTTATAGTACGCACCATGGACATTACTGAAGTGCATCTTCCCCAAAGGTGTATTTCACAATTAATGACATCAGCAGGATTACCAACGTAGGGCATTTGTAATGTACTGTGAGTGAGTAGCCTATAATGCATTGCTCCATACACAGACACTGAAGCACACACAAAACATCCAAAACTGCCAAGGATGGAGATGGAACCCTACCGCCATTCTAAATCACACTAAAGCAGTACTCAGTTACAGGACACGCTATGGTGATTACTGGGCTATCACTTTCCCAGAGGTGTATTTCTAGGTGAGTGACATCAGCAGCCTTGCCAAAGTAGAGTATATGTATTGTACAGAGTGTGAGTAGCCTAAAAAGCATTGCTCTTTACTCAGTCAGATACACACACAGTTGCCAGGTCTAGGGTTCAAATACCTAGCTAACTAGTTTATCACACTACAGCAGTACGCAGTTACAGAACATGGTACGGCAAGTACTGGGCTGTCACTTTCCCAGAGATGTATTTCTTGATGAGTGACGTCAGCAGCCTTGCCACAATAGAGTATATGTATTGTACGGAGTGTGAGTAGCCTAAAAAGCATGCTCTCTAATCAGTCAGACACACAGCGATTCACACGCAGTTGCCAGGTCTGGGGTTCGAACACCTACCTAACTAGTTTATCACACTACAGCAGTATGCAGTTACAGAACACACTACGGCAATTACTAGCCTATCATTTTCCCAGAGGTGTATTTCTAGGTGAGTGACTTCAGCAGCCTTGTCAAAGTTGAATATATGTATTGTACGGAGTGTGAGTAGTCTAACAAGCACTTCTCTCTACACATTCAGAGACAGACAGGCATGCACACAAACACACACTCACACAATTGCCAGGTCTGGGGTTAGTACTGCTACGTAACTAGTCTATCACTACAGCAGTAAGCAGTTATGGGACACGTCATTCATATTACTGAGCTATAGCTCTCCCAAAGGTGTAATTCACATTGATTAACCTCAGCAGGCTTGTCATACTACTGATATGGGGAGGGCAGTGTGTGCATGGGCCATACCCCATTCATGTAAGGGTTGACATGCCACATGCAGGCACACATGGCGTCATATATCACAGGTACATGTATACAGCTACTAGGTGGCTACTTCCTTGTACAGTGTTGTTGCACAGCTGGCATGTGCACCACATAGTCTGTCATGCTGACAGGTACTGGTAGCTAGTATCTGCAGTGGGTTACATCTGCACCTCGTGTGTTGGGGGCCCTTTGACTGTGTGCTGGTTGGGACAGGCCCACATGGCTCCTTGTCACGGTCACCCTCTTCCACACATCTATGCCCATGTACCTGTGGCTTATTATACTGTGTTGTCCTTACATATTTGTCTGTATTCCTATCCACTTTGTGTGCAAGGCAGGAGTGGTGCATACTGACATGTGTCTGCACTGAGAACTGCAACTGCCAGATGTGTCTGGTCCACTGGTGTTTGCGGACATGGTCTTCATGTGTTTAAGTGTGTGAGCATGCCCAGTATGACCTCTCAGTATGTTGTTGACTGACATTGCCTTCATTCCTCTGTGTGTGAGCATGCCCAGTATGGCCATCTGTGTTGCATGTGTGGATCACGTCCAGGTAGTTTGTACTGCGGTGCTTACCTTTGTGTTGTAGACTGACAGGTAGCATGCTGCATCTGCAGGGTATCCATTGGTCATTTGGCATTGACTGTTGCTACATTTCTGCATAGCAGAGGGGGACACCTGACTGTTTCTACTATTCTACACAGGAGTGGGGGGGCACACCTGACTGTTACTATAATTGTATGTTGGATGGGGGATGTGCACCTGACACTTGTACACATTTGCTAGGACTGTACTAGTATGTCAGGTACTCCATTTCAGTCTGTAGTCTTACCTATCCTGCTGGCTAGAGGCATACCTGTGTACTACAGATCCTAGCTTTGTTTACCTACATATTAGTTTCTGACTTCCTAGCCTTCAATGCTTATATCCAACTGGCTGGCCTGCTGTGGTCTGTCTGTGTAGGCCTGGGGGAGGGGTTAGCCATAGGGCACACTCAGAGGCCATAGTACAGCATTTGTTTGTGATTGTCTTCACCTGTCCTGCTGGCTGAGACTGTTGTTGGGTATGTAAACCTTCCTGACTGGCATCTGTGGCTCTTATGGACACCCATGTCACTCAGGCCATTTCTTGCAGTGGGTTTTGTCACCCTGTGTAGTACTGGCTACTATGGTCACTCCAGTATGTGTTACAGATGTCATGATGCCACTATGGGTGTCTACTGTCTGCTGCCTTGACATTCGACCACCCAATTCCCTTGCATGGTCACATCCATACCATAGCTACAGGTAAAAACACTTTCTACTCCATTTCGCAATTGGTAGGTTGACTGACTTACCTTGAGGGTGTGCCAGACTTGAGGATGGTGCTAGAGGGCTGCCTATGTTGGATGCACATAGTACACTCCTGGTTGTGCACAGGTAGTGTAATGTTTGGCATCCCTTTTACTGTCTGTGTGAGTCACAGAGAGGTGTCATTCCCTGGGTCCCTAGTGTGTCAGTGCATATGCTATGCGTTGCCTCTTTGCCAAGGCCAGACCATACTGGGCAAGCCCTCTTCTGCCTACCAAAGCAGGCTCAGGTTGTTCTTCCTCCAAGTTACTCTGTGCCTGTACAAGCCTTGGCATTGGTGGGGGGCTGTATGGCCCTGCCCCATGCTGTTCCTGCTGCAGCTGTTTCCGCAGGATCATATTGTGTAGCATAGCACATACCATAACAATTTGGGTACATGTAGCTGGTGAATACTGCAGGGCTCCACTGAATGTTTCCAGACACTGGAACCGTGACCTGAATTATCCCAAACACACACTCTATTATATGTCTGGCCTGTGCGTGTGCCTCATTATGGCATTTTTGTTCAAGTGTGTGTGCATTTCTGATGGGTGTCATCAGCCATGGCTCGGGCAGGTACCCAGCATCCCCCACTAGGTGACCGTAGGGGATGTCCATGTCAGCAAATCTGTGGTGCAGCTGCTTCAGTTGCCATATGTGTGAATCATCATAGCTTCCAGGGCAGCCAGCACACACATTCAGTATAATGCCCTGGGCATCACATATGACCTGGCAGTTGATGGACGGGATGTCCCTGTGGTTGATGTTGGCCCTACCCTGCTCACCGGGTGGTGCTTTGATGCGTAAGTGTGTGCAGTCTATAGCACCCACTACACCAGGATAGATTGCTATTTGGTGGAAGAGATGCATATTGCTGGTTAACACCTCACGTGTGTTGAGGAAATATCCGTGCTCATTGGCATGTGCTGACATGGCATCCAGGAACTGGTGGAATATTCTGGATGCTGATGCCTGTGAGATGCCCATGATATCCCCAGTTGTGCTTTGGGAGGTACCTGTGGCTAGTATACCTAGGCCTACACATACCTTGGTATCCACTGGGATGGGTTCCCCTCGGCCAGTGTGGTGTGTCAGGTGTGGCCTGTACAGCTCAATAATTTGCTGTAGGAGGTCTCGGTCCACCCTATAGGGCTCCACTATCTCCAGCACATGTAGCCTCTGGTAGGTTACACTGGGTCTGTACACTCATCTCTGTCTCCTCACTGTGGGTTGTTCGGCAGCATTCACATCCTCACCACTCTCAGCCTCTTGTACATGTTGTTCTATGTTGCCTGCTGCAGCCCTTCTCATTTTGTAGGTTTGTTTGTTAAAATTTCCCCGCTTGTATACATTGGTGGTGTAGAGTGTGGAAAAACCAGGGGGGAGTTGTTTGCTTGGTTTATAGTGGTATTTTGGGCTGGGCTGGTCTGCTGCCTGTGTAATTAGCTGATTCTGACATATTTCACCTGGCAGCTCAGCTAGTTCTCCTTGATTACCTCCCTACTGCTGTTTTCCCTTCCCATTGCCTCCCTGTTTCAACCTCTGTGCACGCCGTGCAAACAGAGTGCTCAAATGTGCCCAGAGCTGCTATTTCCTGGTTTAACTTCCTTTTTCTTCCTGTGAACCAGGTGCATGGTGTGCATGCCTGCTTACACTTTGTAAGGAGTGCTAGGCAGCTTGGACACACCTCTAGCTTATCTGTGCTAAGCTAGGAGTAGTCCCGAGCCACAGGGCTCCAATCCACTTACAGTATTCCTTACACCCACCCCATGATGTCACCTATATCCTAGTCTTGCATCCAACTTTTCATACTCTTACACTCTTGGGACCTGCCTCACACCTTGGGGAAATCTGAGATTCACTATCCTTCCCCTCATTTGCATAGGATTGCCTGCTAATGCATAGTTACATGTCCCACACTGAGCCTCCCTCCTTAGCAACCATTACTCACTAGTCACGTTGTCTTATGCCTACCATTGACTTGCATGGCTGAATACTGCTTTTAGTTAGAATGCTTATTTTAGGTTTGTTTTATTATTTTTCCCCCGATCCCATTTGCACGCCGCTGCCCTATGCTTAGACAGGCAAGATCGGCGAACAAAAAATTTATTTATTTTTTTTATTTTTTACACATTTTTTCTATGCCAATGGCCTTCTACTTCGCCATTGGCATGCTTCATCAATGATATGCAGCCTTTATTTGGAGCTATCATAGCTTCATTTTGTAGTTTGCAGAAATGAACTCGGTTACTAACTGAGTACATTTCTGCAGACTGCACTCGTCCAACACTGACAGCTGCCTGCTTCCTGGATCACAAATTACTCTCATTTGCATGGTTTTCACCTGCAAATGAGGGTAATTTGCATACAGGAGCTCAGTCCATGCAGGATTAGCCAAACAGCTCATGTGCACGTCCCGGGAGCTCGTTCCTGGCTCGCACATCGGCCATATTGCCGAAAATAGCCCTTAAACCAATACTACACGCTATAAAGGGCTTCGTAAATCCAGGGGAATGTCTTTGTGGTTCCCAGAAAAGAATGGTATCACAGGATACACAACTTTTAAAAATCAGAATAAATTATCAATCACCTTTTGTAACAAAAGGTTTTGTAACAAAAGTCATTACCTGAATATGCCATAAAAACCTCATTTTTTTTGCAAACAGTATTATAATTACTCTCATTATCTAACAACTGATGTATAGCCTCAGCATAATCTATGGAATTCATAAGAACAAGCTTTACACCCTTATCTGGTTTCATTATTCAAAGGGTAGAATCAGATGCCAAGTTATTTAAAGACCTATTTTTCTTCATATTGAAAGATTAGGTATCACACAGTGCTTCTTGTTCACCAACCATTTCACCTTTAGACTCAAAGCACTGTAATACCGGATGTAAGGGGGTGCTAAAAGTACTTTTCTGTATACATGCAATGTTTCTAAATCCACTAGATTTTTGAATTAATCAGGACAGATTAAACTTCTGGGTATGTAATTTTAGATCAATTAATAATCTGGTTAAATCAAAGTGTTTCCATGTAACAGATGTAAAACCTTTTTTAAAAAGACTACTATATTTAAAAATCTTAAAATCCTCCTGGTTAAAATATGAACAGTACCTGTTAAAGCTGAAAAAATATCCTTATTAAATGTATACTTTGATATTGCTCCATTTCTCTGCAGCCTTGTCCCCTGTCTCTTGTCATCTATTTCTTAGTGTGAGCTTGAGAATATCTCTACTGTACGTGTGTTCTACTCCGTGTTGCTCAGCAGCTATCCATTCAGAATGTCTAAAGGTGGAAAGTCCAAAAAATATTGATCATATGAAGAAGAAGAATGTCCTTCTGAACTTCCTTTATGAGAAATATTTTCATTTTACCCTTGTCTTTTTTCTTCATTTGAAGACCAAATCTATTCCGAGTTTTATTGTTTTTAATATTTTTGTTGTTATTAATGTTAGGAAGTGGATGAACAGTCTCTCAGTAGTAATCATTTTTATATATTAATTCTTTTTTTTGCTTACAAGCCACCTGACACTGTTTTTCAGTCTTGTTAAATGTATTGTTATAATCCTGTGATCTATTAAATAGTAAATCAGATTTAATAATGGATTCAAGGTCATTTGGTTCCGAAATCAAAACATTAAACTTTCTGTTATTCTTCCTCTGTAAGATAGCCATTAATTCAACCCCAGTGCATTCAAATAAGCCCAATAAGTCATCATGTAAAAGGGAATTAACTTCCACAGCATTAAGAAATTTACAAATACAAAGCCCTTTTTGGATGTGGCCCAAAATAGGTAACATTGAATATAATGCCCCATCTGGAGCACCCCAGAGATACTTGGCTAAAAGGATACAAGGCTTAAACAATATGTCCTACATGGACTTAATGGCCTGCCACTGCACTATGTATCCTATAGATTGATAAGAGGTGTGACCTGTGTCTGGCATACATGGCATCTTCCAACTCATACTGATGGATTTACTGCACATCAGCAAGTCAAATGGCATCAGAAATACTTGGTCTATGGATTTAACATTAGCAGAACAGGTTGTAGGGACCAGTATGTCTGACAGAGGATGCAACTGCTGTGGAAGGAAGTTTCAAAGGTGTTAGCCAAATTCCATCTCAAATTGCAGTTGTACTGACAACAGTTCTCCCTGTGAGCCATTCATTAGTTTAACCTGTGCATTTTATCCACTGACAAAAGTAGCCTTTCAGGCATTTTATGACCTGACTGCTGCTGCTACCCTATAAAGCACATCAGTAAGGAAAGACTTTTAAAAATTAGTAAAAAGAGTTTTTGTTTCTTTCATTTCATATTTTATTCTGTGCTGATTGTGAATCCTGAACATCTACAACAATTTTATGACAAGGCTTCTACCTATGGAAAGCATCTGAGTCAGGCAAAGAGTAGTGAAAACCATATTTCTCTCTCTTTCATTTACTGTATTTTGTGTGTTTGAATACAAGCCTGATGTAGTGACTTTCTGACCTGCTAGTAATTCCATAGAAAGCAAGTGTGTATCAGAATGTTGGTGCATTAGCAGACATACTGTTATGTTCCTTTTTCAGCTTCTAGTTTGATATGTGCTGATTTCTGAATGCTACTAGACAAATGCACTATTTTTTTTTTTTTATGAGCGGGCTGTTTGTACATCTGTAGAAGCATGAGTGATGCAAAATTTTAAAATTAGTACACACTGATGTCCCTTTTCCCTGGCACAGCTTTCTTTTTTTAAATATGAGCCAGGAGCTGGGGGCATAGTTCCCCAAGCCAATGTAAGTCAGAGAGGAACACAAATCCAAATAGTAGTTTATCCTGGGAGCTAAAACAGGACTGGAACTGTGGATTTATAGGATATTTGGATGGCTGCAGTGATTTTGCATCACTCATGTTTCTACAGATGTACAAGCAGTTTGGGTTCGTGAAGGGCCGATCTTGTCTCGTGAACCTAATTGACTTCTTTGAATCAGTCTCCAGAGCCGTGGACGAGGGTAAGGCTGTCCACACAGCCTATCTAGACCTTGCCAAGGCCTTTGACACCATCCTCCACTCTGGAATCATAGATAAACCTACTAAGCTGAGCATTAATCCTTACATCACTCGATTGGTTGCCAACTGGCTTACTGACAGAACCCACACTGTAAAAGTAGCTGACTCCAAATCCAGCTCCAGACAAGTGACAAGTGGAGTACCTCAGGGAGTTTGCAGATGACTGCAAACTGGGAGTCATTATTGAATCCCCAAATGATGTGGATAGTCTACAAAAGGGCATTCCAGAAACAGATGCTTGGTACCAGAGCTATGAGCTCAAGCTCAATGCCAAGAAATGTATAGTTATCCCCTTTGGGAAAAAACATGTACCCATGAATTACAACATAGGTGGCATTACACTAAACACTGAAAGTGTGATAAGAGACTTAGGGACACAGGTGGACAGTGGTCTCACCTTCAATAACCACTTTGCCACAACAGTCAGGAAATCCTTCTATGTGACACACCTCATCACTAAGGGCTTTTCATCCAGAAAAAAGGAGGTCATTGTCCTACTGTACTCATCCCTCATTAGGCCCATTATAGAATACAATGCCCCATTTGGTATGTACCTCTCAAGACATCTGCAACAACTAGAAATAGCTCACTAAAAGAATCACAGGCCTAAAGCAGATGCCCTTTGCTGACCTCCTTAAAAAACTCCAGCTATACTCTGTCTCTTATCGTCTACTCCAAGGTGATCTTTGCTTAACATACAGGCCATGTTAAACCCAGAGCTGTTGGACATGCTACACTTAAAGAAATCCCAATTCCTCAGAGCTACACGCTCCAGGGATCTAAACCTTGTCATCACAATAAAAAAAACATGCTGGAGGGATAGGTTCCTGACCCAGAGACTCCCCAGACTCTGGAATAGACTGCCCATACATGTCAAGCAGAGTGCCTCTTTGGCCCTCTTCAAAAGGAACCTTGATTACTGGATGGGAGAAAGGAAATTCACCCCAGGGATCACATCAGTCACCCTGCTAGACAGGGGTCTAGGGAAGTAAATAGTGTGGGAAGAAATAGCCAGGGAATTGTTATGGCTAGGCTTGTATAGGCCCTAGGGCCGATAGCCTAGTACCAACCTATGAACCTATTTAAAAGTAAAATGACACTGTGGGTGGGAATGAAAGTGACATGTTGAAGTGGGCGTGACTTCTGTCACCTTAACTCAGACCTTAATTTTAAACACTGAGATTGTCCCTCTAAGATTCCATTTTGTTGGAATGCAAACAGGACAGAGCAGTTCAGAGGACCAGAAAGAAAGATAAAACATATCTGCTTCTCATGAGAAACCAACAGATGACATTAAAAGACCATAAAATCTGTAGTCTCCCAAATAAGGTGGAAGATTTAAGGAAATAATAAAAGCTTTTAAATAACCCAAGAAAACTGACAAATTCTAACTGATTAGAGATTATTAACAAAAAGAGCTTTATGATAATAAGAAAACACGGTTTAGAGATAGAGTTGAAAGCTTATCATAAATATGAAGAAGTATATTTGCGAAAAAGGATAGTGGATATTTGATGCAGCCATCCAGAAGAGGTGATGCACTAAAACATGAACAGAGTTAATGAATGTAAGGGGGCGGACATAAGGAAATTCTAGTGCTGGGGAAAGCAATCGATTATGAAGAATCTGCAACTTCTCCAGTCAAATAGGTGGAGGACTAACAAATTAGACAGTTCAAGTGCCCTTTGCCTGTATTGATTGCTCTTTTTTTTGCCAAATAGTACTTCTAGGAGCTCCAGTGTTTCCCGTGAAACACGTGAAATTAAACTGTGTTCTTTGCTGGAGAGACTGAGGTCACATAGTCTACTAACCAGCACAATTCTCAAAGTTATTCATCTTGCTTATCCTATTCGATGTCATTGCAGCACATCCTCTAAAATTAAAATGGCTTCCTGTTGTAGCTAGGTCACCATACTTAACTAGTTAATCTTACCTAATCATCAGTGATAGATACTGTCCACCATTATCCAATATGCTAACACCACATAAATCATCATATTTCTTATGCAGTGCAATAGCTTCAGATTACACAGACCTCATTTCTCCCATTCCAGTTCTGAAAAATCTTTTAACTATAACCAGCCTCTTGGAATAGCCATCCATTTAACATTACTACCTTGCAAGACTTCTCTGAATTTAACAAACAAGCTAAAAGAACATCTTAGGAAACAAATATAAATACTCTTATTTTAAGGACAGTGAATGTATCCAACTATCTACTAATTTGCTTCATTTAGCACATGGTGTATTAATTAAGTTTTTTGTTCTTACTTGTATTGGATTTGTAAATATCAATGTATAATTACAAATGCATGTAGATTGTATATTTTACCTGCTCTATTGCACTAGATAGAGCTGAAAAGGTACTTGCAGCAAACCAAAAACACAGTTAACAAAATGTTAAATAAAGAAATAATAAGTCAGATGGTGCTTTATTAATGTCAACCTAGGAGTGTAACAAAACAAGTAGGAGATAAGGACAATAAGGACTTTCATCCACACTTATGGATGTCATCAGATCCCGTTAGCCAGATTGCTAATCATATACCTCAAAATTCAACAACAAACCTGAATTATGCGGTAAATGATGGTCTCACACATTGGTAAACACCAACACTTGAAGTAAGTTGTTGTTCAAAAGCAGAATTTGATAGTGGGGCTTCCTGTCCAGCTTAAGCTTATGACTGATGCATCCTCAACAAGTTCAACTGACCCCATCATTTTGTGGGGATATTTCTTACTTAATTTTGACATTTTAAAATTCATCAAAGCAATTTTGTTTTGTCAATTATAGTGATATTGATCTCTTAAGCATTCATCTGTGGGGTATAATAGGATTTTTAAAACCTTGTTTTACTCCTAAGAAAAAGCCCAGCATACTGCACCTGATATGCTAATTCATGACCATATACTTGACTCACAACAGCAAAGACATTCATATTATTTTATCCCATTTATGGCTCATATGTTCTTTATAGTTCATATTCCACTGTACAGACTAGAGTAAACATATCACAGAATCTCAGTCTTTAGATCACTGTACCAAATTGTTATTTTATGTAAGGTCACCAGCCAGCTAGAATGGAATCGTCATCATCTGATCAGTAACATAAAAGCACATTCTAGTCTTCACCATCAGGAAGATGTCCCTTCTTTAAGGCCACATAGTGAACATTTTGCACATTGTTCACTTTAGGTTACAAATTAGTGCCTCAACAAGATACTCACAACCTAAAACTGGTACAGCAATTCAATATTTACATCAATATTCTCTAAATCTTGGAATTATCTTCCTTTTACCACTCTGATCAACCTAAAAATGCACTTAATTAATATGGACACTTTACTATCGTATGCTTTCTACCTATTCCTTTGTCCATTTCCTGACTCATGCAACCATAGTAACATCAGTGGGTCTATATCAGTTCATCGAAACATCTGAAGTTCGAACACTATATGTTCAAACTTCAAACCACAAACTGCAAAAATATCTAAGTCTTAAAACAGCGATTTTTTTCCCAGGGAAAAAAATCGCTGTTCCAAAAAACACACACGCAACACAAACACACCAAAACAACATTAATCCACACACATACACTCAAAATACATCTAACCCTACACTAAACTGTACATACACTACTACCTATCCACTTACCTTAACCCAAACCCTAACCCTAAGTCCATCACTATCACACACTCACCTGACCTGCGCCCTAACCCTAACTCACCTATCCCACCCTCACACTAAAGTCTTTCACTATCGCACACCCACCTCACCTGTGCCCTAACCCTAACTCACCTAACCCGTGCCCTAACACTAACATCCACACAATCACACACTTACCTGAACCTGACCACCACAGTCCTGATAGTCGCGAAGCCACAGAAACGGCACACCAAATTCTTTCCCTGGGAAAGAATTCGGTGGGCCTTGGCTTCACGATTACCAGTGTTCGAATTTTACAGTTTGAACATCTGGTATTCGATATTCAGCCGTTTCGACAGACTGATATAAACCCACATCAGTAACTACATAACCAAATAGAAGCCTTACTCTATAAGAATGTCATATTAGGAAACTCCATTTTGTTTCACAGAGATCTACGTGGTAAAGCCTTTGCAATTAATTTAGATTCATCTATTTGGTGAAAGATACCTTTCCTCTATGTTCTTGCTACATAGTAAATGATGCTGTCTCTATGCACTGTTATACATACTACTTTGTTTCCTTTGTATGTAAATAGCGCAGTGTATTCAGGTTAGATAGTAAAGCATTTCTGTTCTAACCTGCATTAAAAATCAGTTCTGCCCAGATGCAATTTCCTAGCCCATAAAACAAACATAAATATATATATATATATATATATATATATATATATATATATATATATATATATATATATATATATATATATATATATAATTACTTAAAAATGTTGTTTTTCTACAATTAAGTAGCACTTCATTCTTCCATTGATCCTTTCCTCAAATATTGTTATGGAGGTTGTTTCACTTATCAAACCTACAATAATACATTTTAAAATGCATGATCTAATAGCAGACAGTACACTTATAGCTAAATATTTTACTATGCTTCAGTTAGACATCCTGTCCAACATTACTGTATGCTGTATTCATTTGTTTCCTACATTTTGCTGCCAAATTGCTTAAGCACTTTAATTAATTTGTTAAGATGGAGTAGCATTGTGCTTTATTTCATTTTCACTTAAGCATGTACTATGTTTTATTTCTACTATCTGTTTCACATATTTTTTTCCAGAGATGGTTGGAGTAAAGGTATTAAATTATAACTAGAGTTTACATAAGGTTATTCTATCTGCAGAGACAATTGTAATGAATACATTAATATTTGATTGCTTTTCTAGACACCAACTTACTGTACTACCATCTCACAATATGCAGAAGTGTATAGTTTAAGTTGAAAAAGTTCCTTAATTTCAATTTTACAGAAAGTTCTTTCATACCACTAGGTGGCACTATATTTGATTTAGTTTAAATTGATTCCTAAGACTCACTTTTAACTGTAATTTTCTTTGGCCTGTGCAGAGAGAATTTTGTCTTATTGATACATTTCAGACTCAGTCCATTGTTATTCATTAGCAAAAACTATGAGGCATTATTTGCATCTGTGAGACAATTCCTCTTATTCAAAACATATACGTGGTTTATTTCCTGTTATGTTGTTAGCTTCTGTTGTATTCACCTACTGATTATAGCTAACCTTGATTTTTCTGCTTTGATTTAAAATTTTGGACAAATCAAGCAGATATAAGATTCAAGAGGTGACAGTTTATACTTAATATTACAGACCTCAGTATGTGCATTGCTTATCACGATAGCGCAATATACAGTATTTCTCATTTCCTTGTCAGTTGCACAATTTACATTACTTTATGAAACTAATTTTATGCTATCATCTTTTGTGCGCTTCTGTTTTACATTCCTTCACAATTATTCATATTACCTGATAAAGAGATACTACAGAAGATACATTTTAACATAATCTGACTGCGTAACCCTTGTATATATCAAAAATTAATACAATTTTTGCAGCTGATAGAGTCCTCCATCTTGATGGCATGCACCTAATTATTACGCTGATGTATAATTAAGCAATAACCTATGCCTGGGTGTGGGTAATGCTGGATTTACCCATGGTTGGTGTAGTTTGGTCACAAGAGTGAAGCCGAGTGGCCAAACAAAGACAACCGTGGGCAAATTCAGCATTACCCACACCCAGAAGTGGGTTATTGCTATTATACAATGACATTATTTAAGAAAATAAATACTTACTTTTCTTAAATAATGGCATTGTGTAATGCCTCCTTGCTGCCCTTCCGCAGCTGCCCAGTATACTGCGGCAGTTCTGATGAACTGCCCATGCGTATGCCTACGCAGTACATCAGAGCTGTGTGTGGAAGCAACGGAGAAAGGAAGCTCGCTGTGTTAAAAGAGTTTAACATAGCGCAATATCTTAAAAAAAGCAACGGAGATCTTCCTTTCTCCGTTGCTTTTTTTAAAGCTGTCTCGCTATGTTAAACGAGTTTGCTTTGAGTTGCTTGAGATAAATGGCGTCCCAGAGCTGCAAAACTAGTAGCATGTTCCTCAATGCTAGTTTCACAAACTACAGGGCAACATAATGTTATGTTTATTATTCATATATATGAATAACAGGCATTTTGTAAGAATTAGTAAAAAAAACCCAAATATTTCATACTATAAATATGTGAATCATGCTGTTCAAGATATGGAACTTAGGTTTTAAAAACTTGAAACATTTAAAAGGGCACCCATAGGTTGAAGCTTATATGGGGTATTGTTAATAAGGACAGGTTTGTTGACAGGGTGAATTGAAAGCAAGTAGACATAAAGTACTAAATATATTACCTTCCATTATACCATAATTAAGAGCTAGACCCGTTTGAAAGCTTCACAATGAAGGTACAAAAAGTCTTCTTTTCATTGCTGGTTGTGTTCGGTGTTTATTTATAAAGGAATGGCTAGGACAACATTATATTCAGTGTTTTTATAAAGAAATGGCTAGGACAACATTCTATTCAGTGTTTATTTATAAAGGAATGGCTAGGACAACATTCTATTCAGTGTTTATTTATAAAGGAATGGCTAGGACAACATTCTATTCAGTGTTTATTTATAAAGGAATGGCTAGGACAACATTCTATTCAGTGTTTATTTATAAAGGAATGGCTAGGACAACATTCTATTCAGTGTTTATTTATAAAGGAATGGCTAGGACAACATTCTATTCAGTGTTTATTTATAAAGGAATGGCTAGGACAACATTCTATTCAGTGTTTATTTATAAAGGAATGGCTAGGACAACATTCTATTCAGTGTTTATTTATAAAGGAATGGCTAGGAGAACATTCTATTCAGTGTTTATTTATAAAGGAATGGCTAGGAGAACATTCTATTCAGTGTTTATTTATAAAGGAATGGCTAGGAGAACATTCTATTCAGTGTTTATTTATAAAGGAATGGCTAGGACAACATTCTATTCAGTGTTTATTTATAAAGGAATGGCTAGGACAACATTCTATTCAGTGTTTATTTATAAAGGAATGGCTAGGAGAACATTCTATTCAGTGTTTATTTATAAAGGAATGGCTAGGAGAACATTCTATTCAGTGTTTATTTATAAAGGAATGGCTAGGAGAACATTCTATTCAGTGTTTATTTATAAAGGAATGGCTAGGAGAACATTCTATTCAGTGTTTATTTATAAAGGAATGGCTAGGACAACATTCTATTTTTGCATTCATTTGTGTGCATATGCATGTGCAAAGCACTGCTTCAGTGAGAGCGTGTCTAGTGGGCTGAATACAAGTCAGTAGCACATCAAAGAGATTTTCTGACATAGATAAGCACTATTGAAAGCGATAGTTGCACTGAGCAGTGGTATTTCAATACAGTTAATGCAAACTTTAAATAGATGTTTAGACATCAATAGACAGTACTGAAATCAACAGCTGCTACAAATACTGGCAGTACAATACAGTTGCAATGCATTTATTATTAATACTAATGATGATTGTTTTATCATGAATATGAAACTGGGGTTGCTGCCTTTTATTTCTTATTAACATTATGGCTGAGACTCAAAAATTTACAGCCAAGAGTAAACCCCTTTTATGTCTGGCAGTAGTCATTTCCCAATTCTTAGCTAGCCCTACTGCAGTGCTTATCTCCAAGAGGTGCAGTTCCATGGTGGGCTACCTGACTGGACTACTGAAAATCCTAAGGGTGTATACTATGGGAGTGGCATTTGGTAATTAGCCATATATTCTTCACATGGAAATGTCTGTGACAGGTGTTTTATGAAAGGAATTCACAGCACTGCTCAGCTGTGTAAATCCTTACTGTAAGCCATTGTAATTAATTCAGCCAAAAGCTTATATTCACCCAAAACTTTGACTAGTGGAGATGGTGACAGAGCTAAATACCAGGGAAGTAAGATCATAGGTAGTTTTTGGGGGGTTGTGTCCATTTTTGTGTGTATGTACAGGCATGAATGGTGTGAAGTGAGAGTGTGTGTGTGTGTGTGTGTGTGTGTGTGTGTGTGTGTGTGTGTGTGTGTGTGTGTGTGTGTGTGTATGTCGGCGTGTGTCTGCATGGGTGGTTGCAGAAGAGGGGTTAGTTTGGGGAAAATAAGGTATGTGTATATGTGTGTGCATACGGGTGAATGGGTAGGTGTCTGCGAGTACAACTGGCTGATGATGATTTGTTTGTATTGTTAGCATGTATACATATATACATACATACAAATATTTCAAGCATGGGCATTAATGCCCTTCTAACTTGCCAATATACCAAAACAATTGTTCCCATAATAAGTGTCCAGGATATTCTTAAGAATATCTACACTAGTACTTGCTTTAATGTAATTTGGTGGTCTGTTCCATGCATCAGCTACTCTGTCAGAGAACCAATTAGTACACTTCTCATTCCTATAAGATAGTCTACATAGGTTATCTAATGATTCTCTAGTACTTTTTGATAACCCCAAACATTTTCAAAGGTAGTTATCTCCAAATGCCCTATATACCTGAATAAGATCTCCTCTTAGGTATTTGTAAGAGACAGTGTACAAGTTCAGATATTTTAGTCTTTCATAATAACTTAAATTTTCACATCTATGGATGCTCTTAGTTTATTTCAGCTGCACTCTTTCCAGTTTACTCATGCTTGTTTTTTTATAGGGTTTCCATATTGTTATTTCATACTCTAGTTTGGGTCTAATATAACTAATAAACAATGACTTCATCATTTCTGATTTCCATGTAAGTCGGGGGAGGGGTGGCTGCCATGCCTAAACACTTATCTAAGAAGCAAATCTTGAAATAATGGTGGTAGACAGTCGACACCAGAGGCTATAACTGCAAAAATTAAAAGAACAACTGGTTGTGTGGCAGGCAAATATATGACAGAAGCAATGGATACCATGGCCAATGATGAATAATACCATAATTCACTAATAACTTTAATACAACACAGATTTTGGGGCACAAAACATGGAATACCATGAATTATGGAACTCTAATGTTTGGCATTATTGACTTACTTTATTACTTTATGACATAGGGGCATTGTGCTTAAGACTTCTAGAAAAAAGCCTTGAGGAACACTAGATGACACAAGTAAGCCTTTCTAAATAGTACCCTAATTTACTAAGAGTTAATAGAGCAGTAGGTCATATATCACAATGCCTTTAATGAACAATAAGAAAATAAAAAAAATCTCTACTTACTGGCATTACTAACTGACTGCAATCATTCATGATTTATGAAGTATGTTGAAAAATATCAGGTAACAGGCATACCGATGTGTCCAGTATATATATATATATATATATATATATATATATATATATATATATATATATATATATATATATATATATATATATATATATATATATAATATATATATATCATATCTATATATATGTATATATATATATATATATATATATATATATATATATATATATATATATATATATATATATATATATACACACACACACACACACACATATGTGCATGTGTATGTGTTTGCACATGTTTGGATGTGTGTATGTGAGTATTGGATATAATGAGGGGAATGCCTGTTCTAACACTAAGCATCAGCCACTAGCATTGATAACCACAAGAGTTACAATAAAGGACAGTTAGAATTTGTGGTAATCACCAAGCCTGTCTGAGGAATGCAGTTTTGCTGATAATGAAGTCTTTCCTCTTTATAGCTAATGTGTCTCTGAATCTCCTGTTTTCACGATCCTCTCTATCAGACTGTTTGGCACAGCCTTACTGCTTGTGGCTAAGCCTGTTTCTCAATCCTGGTGTATACATGTAGTCTTTTGATTTAAGTTCATTATTGTATAATATAGATCCGTGGTGGTGGTGCTGCAGTAGCGTTGTTGCCTCACAGTAAGACGCTGACTGGTTCGACTCTCAGCTAGAGCGTCTTCTGCGTGGAGACATGCGTGAATGGGTGTACCTTCGTTGAAGGTTGTGCATTAGGGCTGGCAACTCAGCATGTAAAAATCAACTGCCAATCATTAGCGGACTGGAGTTCCACTGTGGTGACCCCTAACCGGGAAAAGCCGAAAGACACAACAACAACAACATTGTAGTACTACAAATTACTTTTTGGAATCATGTAAAAATAGTGCATGTTACTTATGTATCAACAAAAAATGAAGAGTAAAATGTGAGAGCTACAGCTAGAAGGACATGTTTCCTGTCCCCTGTGTGCGGTAACGTGTACTCTGCACTGCAGTGCTACTGTCAATGTCTACTATGCAAATAGAAGAAAGGAGATAAACATTACATCACAAATTCATATTGGTACAATGTCTGTAATAATCCTCTGCATGCTGTTTTGCTCCCCCATTGGATATTTCAGAATCAGATCTGTCATGATTTCTTAACAATTTTTATTGCAATTATTCAACAGAAAAATGCCAAGTGTTTGAATTTACAGTTATTTTAAAATGTTTTTATTTCTCCACCAGATAAGATTCAAAGCAAAATTTCACAGAGCAACCTGGAAAAGTATCTTCCCTGTGTATTACCCAAAAGAATATCACATAGTAGAGCAACACTATTCGGTCTCTCTAATCTTTTTTTTTTTAATTCAAAAGTACATTCCCAGTAAGTATATATGTGTCTGTCTCATTTTTTTTAGCTCATGGTAAACTAATATTATATGCAGCCAGTTTAAAATGCTATATCTTGCTTCTCTACATTGAGAGAATACAAGGAAAAGTGTCTCGGCTCCCTTATAAAAGAAGTAAGTATGCCACCAATATTACCTTAATGAATTGTTTTACAATATTGTTTGCAAACGTGCAAAGCAAGATTTAACATCTCTAGTCAAGGAAAGAAACTGTGACTTCATAGGGGTGCTGCAAGAAACAACTTAATGGGTGGTGCTTATTGGAAAGTGGTGGGTCTATATACAGCAGCATCAACTTTGATTACAGTTTTAAATAAATAACTGATCACACAATTCAAGTCATACTAAACACTCTTCCAGCAGTAGTTATCCTCTCAAGAAAACATCATAAGATATCCTAAGAAAGAGGAGAAAAAAAAGAGAGAAAGTGGGAAAGGGAATACATTTCAAACTTAAGAGGTCATTATAGTCACCTTACTAATGGCATACTCCTCAGTTGTCTGACTATGAGTAAATTATTGATCACATAAATGCATTTTAATTTAATTTACTGTAACATACACCAGCACTCCCATATCAGATCACTGTCTGTTTTATTGTGATTAAATAACAGCATAGGCTAGTCATTTTCATACACCAGTTATGGGCACTTTATTGATTGTGTACACCTTTTATGGCTGAGTATAATCAAACAAATAAATAAATAAAATAAAGGTATCAGTATTGTATTTCTACTTGTTACCATCAGACTCTTATAATCTAACCTGTTGCAAGCCCCTTGTGCTCACATACACACACATATACACATCTGCAGCTACAACCATTTTTTGAGTGTGCAGAAATCAGAAATGAAAAAATGAATTTCAAGTCACTGCTGCCAAACAAATACAGTGACCCAATTGCACCCATATCTATATTCGCACATAGAATCATGCCCATTAATTGGTGCTACTTTTGGGACATTGTGTCAATAATGACCATAGTAGTATGTTTCTGTTTACAGACACATTCAGTGCAAACCACTGCAACCATCATGCATAGACTCACACACATGCACACATGTACACACATATACATGTCAGCACAAGCTTGCTCATACACATGCACACATGCTGACACAGGTGCCCACCAGTTACAGACATATTGTTGATGGTGTATACCTCAGATGTCTGACTGCAATCAAATGAATAAATATGTAAGTAAGTACATAATAACAGTGTTATATTGCAGCTCATTGATGTCATACATATACAGAGCAATCTACTGCAACACACACATATATACACAAACACATAGTTAATGGTTACACAAAAAATAACATATAGTATTCTGTGGTATGACTGTTTCATTAGCACTATTGTGCAAAAGAACACCAATAACTTCCTTCCCACAAGAGATTTGATCACACAGCACATTAAAGTCTTAATTAATTCAAAACAGAAACTTGTTTGTAAAAATATCCCTGCACTAACACAGTGAGAGTGCAGCTACAATGTTCTTTCACTATTTATTTAGACTGACTTAGACATCATTCGCCTGTGAGAGCCTGAGACAGTGAAATCTGGCAGATTGCTCCTTTGCCTTGCAGCTGACCTGCCTCACACCAAAGTAAAATTTCTGTTCCCAGAACTATCAGTGAATCTGTAATAATGTCTAATCACATTTTTCTTTGTCAGGAACTATGAGAAAATATGGCAAATAAGCTTGATTGGCTGACTTTCTTATATGTAGAAATCTGAATGCCACACAATTGATTGCACATGCATGAAGTTCTCTAAGTCCTAAGAATGGAAAAGTCAACTAGTTTTAAACAAAATAAAAATTGACAAAATAACTTACTTGGTGGAGCTGAAGCCCACTGGTCTATTACTGTCAGCCACCCCTTAATATGTCTGAAACAATATTCTGGAAGAGCACAGACCAAGTACTTACTACATGATACTCCACAGGACAAACTTTATTTCCCAACTCTCTCCTTGTTTATATAGTTTATCATGAACCTCTGATTTCCATTTCATCTGTACAATAGCCCAGTTCCTCACTCATCATTGTATGCCCAAACACAACAGTATTCCTAACAGTCATAAGTTCATAGGTAAGCACCAGGCTAGCTGTCATTGTGGGCCATTTTAAGCTTATCCAATTTCTATGTTTATGCTCAGAATGACTTATCCCATTTGGTTATAGATTGGACTTATCTACCTCATGGTCAATAATTATATATTACCCCTAATGAGAATAACTGGGATCATGCCATAGATAATTCAAGGGACTGCATGCATGGGACAAAGTATTTAGGAGTGTTCCTGTCCATTATTAGCACAGGAGGCAGTACTAGGGTACATTTTCTGTCTCCCATCCATCTATCCAGGTTTTGCTGGAATATGGACAGGGATAAAATTTATTTTATGTTCCACGGCATTCATATCCTCTGTGAGACACTATTAACTCTCATATTCAGTGTTGGCTAATCTTGCATTAACATAAATAAATGTATCATCTATTCCACACACAGGATAAAGATCATATCAAGAATACTAACTTATTTGGTTCAGTCCTGACAAAATGACACTTTTTCTCCCAAAGTTCAGTCAAGTTTCTGTTTCTGAGTTTTGTTTACCACTTTTTTCATGCTACTTACCATATGCTTTAAGTATTACTCTGTTCTTGCTGTTGTTTTCCTTCTCATTCTCCTGCAGTCTTTATTCTGTGTCTCATTTTTTGTAGTATAGTATTCTGTATAGCTCAAACAGCCTTCTCTCCATCTTCTACCGTAATTGCTGGAGGGATT
Source organism: Protopterus annectens (assembly GCF_019279795.1). Lineage (NCBI taxonomy): Eukaryota > Metazoa > Chordata > Ceratodontiformes > Protopteridae > Protopterus > Protopterus annectens. The sequence continues at coordinate 1,543,041,787 of NC_056741.1, forward strand.
ACCCTAAATTGTGAATTTTTCTGCTTCCTTTCCCGCCTCATGGGCTGTCACTTCTACTCTCTAACTTCATAAGTTATGACTTTCTTCACATTTTTGTTAATTCATCTCCAGTAATCCTTTCTGTGTCATTTTTGCATAATCTACAACAATTCTCCTTTGTGTCCCTCTTAGTTCAGGCCCGAAACACAACTTTATTTCATAACAATAATGTTCACACACTTCTCAAAGATCACCACTTGTAGCTTCCACATTGCTACACTGACTGGTTTACCTACCCTCCTCTTGAATAACTTTGACAGACTCTGGCCAAATCCACCTTTGTGTAATTGTACAGATGTTGCTGTGTAACTCTGTAAAATATGATAAGATACACTAACTTTTCTCAAATACATGTAGACTAAAGCAATAAGCAAGCTATCTGCATTTCTGATAAAATACCATGCACAATGAAAAAAATATGATTCACAGACAGTGAGGTAAACACATGGGCTATATTAATGTATTTATAGAAGTGGGAATCCATAGAGCTCTCAAATACTATGGTGCATATGTCAGGTTTATTAGTAGACAGTACAAGATAATCTGTCAAAGAACTCAAGGCTGACATTTGTGTCATCAAAGTAACCTTTGAAGGTGGTAAGGGAACTTTGTTCCATGAGTGGGTGCTACACTGGGATATGAAGTCATCATATCAATGGATCTTGCTTTTCTGTTGATTAATGAGTAGTTCCTGTATCCTTCAGTTTTTTTTTCTTAAATTTATATTGCACCTAAAATGCAGTCTTCTCTTTAGGTCACACCCCAGAGTACTAATGTGAAACTGGTGCATTAATATTAATAATCAATGCCGACTTTTACTACCATTTGAACAACACTAGCTTGTGAGATGAAATAACTAACATGGAGAACATTAATTATGTTTCCCATTACATCAGTTCTGTGCATTTCCAAGCTTCAAGCAGTTTTTGCTTCACAGGCATTTGTAGGACTTCCATAAGGCTTAGTGCCACTTAAATATGTGCATGAAGACCAAAGTTTCTATCACGCAACTTTGACCTCAAAAATCTGGACAATTGAGAGTTATGCTGGCCCACCAAAGCATGCCTATAGGCCCTTAGTCCCTAGTGAAAAAAACTAAATAAATCATTCAGCTTCAGCATCCTTTATGTTAATTCAGCTTCAGCATCCTTTATCTTAATTATTACACCCTTAGCGCCAAGCCTTAACAGCATTTCGATAAAAAAAAATGATGCATCTTTTCCCCATCCAGTTTCTCTCTCCCTCCCACATTCTATACATATATTTCTTATCAAAGAAGGAAAGTACACCTTTGCAGAAATATCTACCTTCTCAAATATAGCCAAAGAATTATTTGCAATACTCTTAACAATATTTCTGACAAACCTAGAAAGACAATTTCCCTTCCATGTTGCCTTATCTTAGAAAAGCAGAACCCCTGTAAACCCTGCCACTTCTATATCACTATAACTAATTCCTCCACATTTTCTCATACTAAGCATCATCTCCCAGTACCCTCTATAAAAGCCCCTACTAGATGACCCATACACCTAAGCACCTTCATTTAGTCAGCACACAAAAACCATACAGCAATTAACAGAAGACCTAAACTAAACAGACATTTGGCTCACAACTATAATTTACTTCTTCCTCATCCAGAGCCACATTGAAACCAGCCCTAAACTACCACATCCCTAACACAACATCCCCAACACAAGTTTGTCTTTTTCATCTCCATACTGACAGTGTACTGTTAAAAGTCCTGCATGCTGCATTAAATGGTTGCAACGAAACTCGCTAATCACAAAGCTCTGTTCTCTTACCTTGCAATATCTCCTTATCTGCAAAGTATGTTGGCTTAGTTTGTTACATTTTACAATATACTTATTTAAGGCATTATCTACTGTACCCTCTAGCAAGTTGGCATGCTATAAAGTAGCTTTGCAGCAAGGAACCCCCCCCCCCTTTTCTTCTATTTCTTAATAGACTGCCTGTTAGTTTCAACAAACTTATGTCTATTACATGCTGGACACTAGAGTGTGTTAAGATATTTCTTACCCAGCCTGTTTTAAGTTATTTCTTACCTGATAGTACTACACAACAAAACCTATTATTCTTACTATGAACTGTACATAGCCTTATTCTGTTAGAGTTTTTAGTGATTGTGTTTGACTCTGGGCTTGGCTCTAGCCACATCTACATAAAGTGCTGTAAACTCTCATAACCCCCATCCCACCAATTAGACCGCTGCAGGAGGTGATATTACCTACTGGGACTTTGGGCCCCATTTTCAAACTGTTTTCTTCCTTGCTGTTGACTCCTTAACTGCTTTCCCTCAGCTTGCTCTGTAAGTTCTTTTACTTGTTTACCTGTTTTAGGTTCATAGATAGAGGTTCATAGATTAGTACTAAACTAACTGCCCTTGCAAGCCATTTTAAGCCTAGCCAATTATTCCTTGTGAGACTCAAACCCCCACACCTTGTGTTTGTAAGACAAACACCTTAACCATTAGGCCACCCTCCCTCCCTTCTGCTCTTCACCCTACAGCTGCACGTGTAATCAACCTTTCCCACTACGGTCCAGGAAATAACCGCTAAAGGACTTCCGTTATGGACTCTACCACAACCTTTTAAGAAACATCTAAGGAACTTCCAAATTATAGCCCCATCAGGATAAAATATAAAGTTTATGTACTGCAATCTTTTACTAGTGCTCACCACTGTGGGGCCTGTGCTTTACCCTGTGCTTGCCAAGCAGCCTACAGAGGTCCTTAACTCCCTTACCTCCTAGGGTAGTAAATAGTGTGGGAAGAAATAGCCAGGGAAATGTTATAGCTAGGCTTGTATAGGCTCTAGGGCCAATAGCCTAGTACCAAGCTATGAAGCTATGAACCTATGCTACCTCAGATATATTTCTACCACTAGGTGGCACTGCTCTCCCAATTACTGATTAAGATCTCATAAATCTATTTTCTTTCTCTCCCAAGCTATCTCCCACTCCATTTCATACTTGCCCCACTGGCCTGCTTTGACTTGACTTGAGCTGTATCTCACCACCTTACTCCCCTCAGCCTCATTTTCCCCTGCTGTCCCTGTACTTCATTCACAAAGCACACTTTTCCGCTTTAGCTGGCTGATTGGTTTCAGCCAGCCACCTTCTCTTTAGCTATTCCTGCTCCGTTCACCCTACCCTGCCCCCAATTCCCACCCATCCTCAGTACTCCTACCTTTATTGAAGCCCTAAACCCCTCCCTCTCTCTATCAACCAGTCACCTCCTCCACAGCCCCATCCCCCCTTTTCTCTCTATCAACCAATCACCTCCTCTACAGCCCCACCCCCTTTTCCTCCACCTGCCTATCTCAGTCACTCCTCTCCCACCTAACTCCCTAATTAATCTCCCACTACTATATCTTTACACTTATCCACTATGCCTGGACTCCTACCTCAAACCATTGTCACCCCAACTATCTGTATTTTAGTCTTACTCCCTTTATATCTCACTACCTCCTACTCCCACAACCCACTCCACCCACCCTTCCTATCCTATCCCCCCACTCCCAACCTCCTTTTTTATCTCTCAAAAACACACTTCCACAACATATCCGCTTCACTAGTTCAACCCAACCCACTCCACTACTTCAAAATAAAATGATTTCCCCCTCAACTAAGTACTACACTCCTAAGCTTCCCACAACTACTAAACACCAAATCAAAAATATTACTATCCTTCCTCAACTACCTCTGCTTAGCTGGATACATATATCCATATCCTGGACCAAACACTACCTGTACTGCTATTCTCCCCACCTCAAACTATAAAGCTAACCATAAATACCTCAAATTCTTCACCATTAATGCACAAAGTTTAAGAAATAAAGTAACCCAATTCCATGCCTGGCTGAACTACAACCAGCCCGACATTGTAGCCATTTCAGAAACATGGCTAAAACCTCACATTAGTGACTCTGAAATCCTTTCTGCCAGATTCCAATCCCTCAGACATGACCACCCAAACAGAAAAGGTGGTGGGGTAGCCTTAATCTACTCTAACCTACTATCCATCACTCCATACCCTAATCCTATCCCCACATTCAATAATGCAGAACTAGTAACAGGGCTGCTAAAAGTAAATAACCACAAAAGCATTTGTATCATTGCTGTCTATATCCCCCCGATAACAACACCACTACTCTGGAGGACATACTCCTCTGGACCTCGACCAATATTAAGCAGGAGCCCTATATACTTGGAGATGTAAACATCAATTGGAATAAAATCTATAACCTCAATACAACCATAGCCAACAATCTATTTATACACAAATTACTAACTCCATCACCAGGCTCAATAAAACAACCCCCCCAGGTACCACACTAGACTGGATCCTAGTTTCCCATCCCAATGAAATCTTAAACTCTGGCATCACACCTGACCCTATAGGAGACCACTTGCCAGTATTTATCTACCAAGCTACCCACTCCTTTCCTCACCTACACCAAGTCATCCACACATGTAACCTCACAAACTTTAACCCGACTACCTTCTCTAACTCCCTGAAACAAACAAATTGGAACCCAAATGTATAAAAAGCACAATAAAGTTCTAGTGGAGCTGTCACGATCCAAAAATTAATATCCTTTTATTCAGACACATAAAAAAAAAGTTTAGGTAGCGCTTTCATCTGCATCGTAGACTTTCATCAGAACACTAATTCTCATTACATTAAACATATATATATAAAAAAAAAAAAAAATCATGCAATTATCAATTAAATATACTTAGAGCCACAGATACAGATAGAAATACATTCATAAATTCCTAAAAAAAAAAAAACCTTATTTAATGTTAATTATATCAAATATAATTGGAACCCACTAAAAACCCTTCCACTAGATAATGCCGTAAGAGTTTTCAACTCCTCCCTCTTAGACATCCTCAACTGCCTAGTGCCAACAAGAACAAAAAGAGTGAAAACCAAATCTGCCCCTTGGCTAACCAAAGATACAAAAAAAAAATCCAAGAAAATACTAGACAGGAAACAGCTAAGATAAATACTCCACCAAGGTTTAATAAAGTCATAAAAATCCACAAATAAATGGTGAAGTAACCAAGGCATAGAATGTCCTAGTTTAAACACAGTCCAAGAATAAATAAAATGTAGGTAAAAGCCAAGGTAAATTTATTCACTCAGGTAAGCACTTTCATTATAAACATATCACTTCTTCAGACCTTCAAACAAAACTTCCTACCCAACTATATTTAAACAGTATTCAAACCAATCAAATCAAACCAATTAACGCTTGAAGTAATTAGTACTTAAAGTAAAACCAGTCACTCTGCAATATGTAAAAGGTCATACTGGAAAAACATTTCAAGTATAGATACATAGTAAACATTGTAACATAAAATGCATTAGTTAAAACAATTAAAATATATATTTAATATGTTTCTCTGTCTTTTATTAAAATAATTTAATTTCATTTGAACAACCTCCTATTCTTCAGAATTGGTTTCAAGGGTATTCTATCATTAAGGCCCTTGCCTTTATTAGCTCTTAATCTGATAATCCACCTAGTTTCAGAGGTCTCTGTATGGTTCCTTATATCACCACCTCTCTCATTAGGAATAATTCTCTCAATAACTGAGAACTTAAAATTATGGTCATTGCCTTCAGAGGACACATGTTTGGCTAACGCATTAGTGGCAACACCATTCCTAATATTTAATAAGTGCTCCCTAATTCTAAATCTTAGCTGTCTGTCAGTCTTGCCTAGATAAAATGCAGCGCATTTCTGACAGACAGCCAAGTAGACCACATGGTTTGTGTTACAATTGACTGCTACACTAAAATCATATATCCGCTTAATGTCTGGATGTGTAAATAATTTCTCATGATTTATGTATATACATTGATTGCATCCACCACAAGAAACCACCACACTTTTACTCCTGCCATATCTTGTCCCTTATTATGATGTCGATAGCATAACATCCTTTTCAAAGATTTCCTGTTCTTAAATATAAAACTTGGATTTTCCCCTATGACTTGTTTGATTTCTGGATTCTGTGTTAACATATTCCAGTTCTTTTTTTATCACACTGGCTGTTTTTGTTTTTGCCACTGAGTATGAGTATAGTTGTTGACCAACATACTTTTTTGGTTTGCAAATTTCAAGTAGTTGTTTTTTAGATGAACAAAGTAGATGACTTGGCTGTTACTGAAGAATGGAGCTGACTGCAGGGCAGGATAAATGTTAGACTATAATTTTATGAGTAATGAAACTTTAGGTTAGCCTATGGTGATAAGTTAATTAAAGCCAGGGTAATGATTTAAGGACAACACAGTGATGGAAATTGTAGGACAGACTTGCTAGCCACTTTATTGTACTACATCTCCATTTTAGTTTGACTGGAGATCTGGATATTGGTGAGAATGTAGCAGACATTAAAATAGAGATGGAAGGAAATAAGCTTTGGCAAGTATAACTCTAGAAGTACTGGTGAAGAATCTTTTGATTTCCAGAGCACACCAAGTTTCTGGTGATTTTTTTATATAATTTTGAATGTAAAGATCAAATTTCATTTGATCATTCATTATGTAACCAAGTAACTTGGTATGAGATAATTTGTCTATCTCTGTTTTACTAAGACAAGATATTTAAATCTGGCTTTGAGTGGTGTTAGGAATTTGAGTAGAAATATTCAAAGTTTAGTTTCTTTGTTGTTTAAGAGAAGCTGATTTTCTTTGAGCCATTTTTCAATGGATTTGAATGCATTTTGAGTGATGGTTTGTAGTTGAAGAAGAGCATCAGATGAGAAGATAAGAATAGAGTCATCTGCCTATTATATGAGGGTAGCTTGTTTAGCGACATATGGAGATTGTTGATAAATATGTTAAAGAAATGGGAAATGAGCACAGAACCTTTTGGAATGTTAGTGCTAACTTGGAGAAAGGGAGAATAAGAAAAGAACCACTTCCCGCATTGTTACTGATTGGAAAGGTATCAAGTAAACCACTTAACTGTTGAATTACATAAATCTAGAGCAGATATGTTTGAAAGTAGTATGGTATGGTATGAGTGACTGTACCAAAAGATGTAACTTGAATTAGGGAAGAGACTAGCATGTTATTACCTCTGGCTTTAAAGATAATGGCTGAGAAGGCTATCAGAGCAGTTATAGTGCTATGGTCCAGATGAAAGCCATGTTGAGTAGGGAATATTAGGTTTAGGGACGTTTGTCAGGATAGATACGGTTTGTAAGGGGGGTGTAGATGAGGGCAGCAATGAAGTCTATGAAATAGGAATTAAAATTATTGGAAATTCTAGAGGGAGAGCCATTTGGACAGGGTGTTGGAATACTAGGTGTTCCAGGTTGTAATTTTTTATAGAAGGCCAACATTTTGGGTTTTTTTTTTGTGTGTGTAATTTGTGTGTCTAACTAGTATTGTTTCTTAGTGATAATAATGTGTTTTTGGGAGGTTTCCAAGGTGTTAATAAATTTGTAGATTATTGGATAATTTACATATTAGTCAACTCTTCCCCCACTTTATCTCTGTTTTACATTAAGATTCTAGTGGCATGAGATAGCTATGGGGCATGTTTGGTTTTAACTCTTGTTCTTCTTATGGGTGCCAGGCTGTTGACAGTATCAAGTACACTGAATTTTAAGACAGCATCATCTAGTGGTAAGGAGTAGAGGATGGACCAACTAAGGGATTTGAAAATGCTGTTGAATACATTTGGGTCAAGGATTGTAAGGTAATGACTTTCTTTGTTGAGGAAATGTTTAGTGTGATGGGTAACTAGTCTTGGAACAGTGATGGGATGATGGTCACTGAGAGAGTCTGGGAGGGTACTGGTAGAATAGTAGCACTAAGGACTGGAAACCTAGATCCAGTCAAGGATGGAGCCAGTGTTTGTAGTTTTGTTGAGGTGAGTAGGAAAGGTAATTCATTTTGAGAATCTGTATACATTGATGCTATTGTAGGAGTAGGTAGTTCATAGGTTCATAGGTTCATAGGTTGGTACTAGGCTATCAGCCCTAGGGCCTATACAAGCCTAGCCATAATAATTCCCTGGCTATTTCTTCCCACTGTATTTACTTCATTAGACCCCTGTCTGGCAGGGCGACTGACGTGATCCCTTGGGTGAATTTCCTATCTCCCATCCAATCATCAAGGTTCCTTTTGAAGAGGTCCAAAGAGGCACTCTGCTTGACATGTATGGGCAGTCTATTTCAGAGTCTGGGGAGTCTCTGGGTAAGTAACCTATCCCTCCAGCATGTTTTGTTCATTGTAATGACAAGGTTTAGATCCCTGGAGCGTGTGTCTCTAAGGGATTAAGACTTCTTTAAGTGTAGCATGTCCAATAGCTCTGGGTTTGACATGGCCTTGTATGTTAAGCAGAGATCGTCTCTGAGTAGAAGATATGTGACAGTCATCTGCGATCTCTGTTAGCCAGAGTCCCTTAGTGTTGTCCTGTACTTCAGAGAAGTAGATGCCAAACAAGAGCAGTCCCAGGACTGAACCCTGAGGTACTCCACTTGTCACTTGTCTGGAGCTGGATTTGGAGTCAGCTACCTTTACAGTGTGGGTTCTGTCAGTAAGCAAGTTGGCAACTCATCGAGTGACATAGGGATTAATGCCCAGCCTAGTAAGTTTATCTATGATTCCAGAGTGGGGGATGGTGTTGAAGGCTTTGGCCAGGTCCAGATAGGCTGTGTGGACCACCTTACCCTTGTCCACAGCTCTGGAGACTGATTCAAAGAAATCAATCAGGTTCAGGAGACAAGATCAGCCCTTTACGAATCCAAACTGCATGGGGTCCAGTGTTTGAAGGTTGCCAATGTCTTTGTTTATAAGTTCCATGATAATACATTCCATGGCCTTGCAGATCAGGCTTATCAGACTGATGGGGCGGTAGTTCCCGGGATCCAAGGTGGATCCCCCCTTGTGGAGTGGGATAGTTGTATGGATCTGCCAATCTATACTGACATCACCAAGAATTGTCATTTAACAAGATACACCCCTGGATTCACTATCCTTCCATGCAGGACTAGCTTAGTCCTGCACAGAAGTGGCCATTTAGGAGCAGGATGGCTGTGCACCATGCATATCATTGAAGGCATGCTACCTGAGCTCCTAAATGGACACAGAGCATGTGCAAGTGCAGGGGGAGTGTCCAAGAACAGAGCTCTCAAAGTATACATGCCCCTGCAATCAAGAACAGCAGTTTAGAAATAAGAATGAGCGAGAATGCTCATAGGTGTCTGCATAGCACCAGCAACACCCCCCCATGTTTATAAGAGCAATAGCTAAAACATTAAATATAAAGACTTTTTTTATGAAACAGATTAAATGTAACCACAGGTGTGTGGGTTTGCCCATAGCTACAGTTAATGCAGCTTGAAAGTCACAAGAGGATACACAACATATATGCAAATGAAGCAGTACAGCAATAGTGTAGTGGGCAGAGCATTTGCCATATGAGCAGTAATTTCCGGTTCGAGTCCCACTCCAGTACATTCCATTTCCATGTCAAATCACTTTATGACCAATTTTTTTTGTTGCATAACCTACTAAATAACATATATTTGTGAACTGGAGTACTGCATTAAATGCAGATGTGAGATGTCATTGTCATAGTGTTGTAAAGTCCACAGGTAATCGCAAGTGCCCCATACAGTATATGTACACAGGTATCAGGGATACAAATGGAAGGTAAAATGTGTAATGAATGATAAATCCATACAGTTTCCAAATCCACCACATTCCCAAGAACCATTTGACAGTACTGTCTAAATTAGTGCGGTGGTAAGCGGGAGTAAGCAATAGTAAGCAGGAGTAAGCATATTTAAGCAGTAGTAAGCAAGTTTAAGCCCTTTTGTGTGGGGGTAAGCAATGCGCACACAGGTTAAGCAATAAGCTAACTCTCTGTAAGCATATTAAACCAAAGGTTGGCATTGCTTACCCTCGCGCAAACCCACGCAAACCTACTTACAATTGCTTAAAAGTGCCTTAATCACTCTGTTTCCAACAGCTGCTGTTCTGCTCAGCAACAAAATAAACAGCCCTTTGCTGGTCTTAATCCCAGGACCCTGTACACTATAGTCACAGTAATTAGCCACTAAGGCATCACGGCAGTACATACGATTGAGGTATCCCTAAACAGATCCTCACTATAGGACAATCAAACTGAACATGTGAAAGGAATCTATATACAGTTTTATGTTGTATAGATGTGAGGTGTCATTGTAATAAAGTTTTGAAATCCCCTAATGAACACAAGGACCCCATACAGTGTATATAAACATGAATCATGGATGCCAAACACATATATAACATGTAGTGAATAATAAATCAATGCCAAAAAGCAAATATAATCCAAATTAAATATTGAGCAATGCTAAGCATTGCACAGTCAGCTTAGTAGGTGTAAGCAATGTGTATGCCAGCTAACTCAGTCTGCCCATTGGTATACCCCTTTAAGCAATGCCAACATTAGGTAAGCAGGTTTGCCCACAGCTTAGCATTCTCAAAACTGTCCAATTACAGCAAAGTGCATTAAACCAGCCCTATTTAAAGCCAACAGGTGGGAATACATCTCATAACTGGTTTTACCTTCCACCTGTAGGCACTATGTCTGGTATGGGAGAGGGTGTGCACTTTTGGGTGCAATGCTGGGGTATCCAGGAGTCCAGAGTCATGGAAGGACACCTTAGGAAAGACCATGAGCAGAGACTGCTGCAAGGCCAGTATCAGGGTTCCCAATACAAAGTGGAAGCCTAGAACCATCTCACCCATGACCACACCAGTGCCACTGGCATAACCCAAACTGGTGAGCAGGTCAGGCATCACTATGCTGACCTGAAGCAGAGTAAGGGGGATCTCTTTGATCAGTGGCTCCAAGAGGCTAGGAGGACAGGGGTTGTCCCAGCCATGTGTAAGTATCAGTGCACTACCTTTTTAATAATTGCCAGCTCATGTATATTATGGATAGGTATGGCTAAATATTCCTCTTATATCATTCACAGTGGCAGATGAGTGGGCTGCATACCAGCAAACCCATGCCTGTAGAGTGCAGTGGTTGTGACACAAGGCAGGTTAGTAATACTCTTGCATATACTGTCATAGGAAATAAATCTAAATGTAGTAGTAAGTTAATTGCCTGTATAAAACCTGTATTGTTTAAGGCATGTACTGCATACACCAGGGAATATGGCAGGAAGAGTCTCATATAGGTTCTATGTAAATAAAAGCATAATAGCCTGACAATAAAGGTCTAACTGCTGGACTGGATGTGTTTACTCTGGTATCATATGGTAATGTAGAGTTGCAATCACTTAATAGTACTGTTGCATTAAGCACTGTTACCCACACTGTGCTACATAAATAAAATGGGTAGGAATGTCTGTATATGAGTGTTGTAATCCCAAGAGGTCATATAGTACAATTGAGAGATTAGATAGAAAACAGTATAAAGACAAACAACAAAATACAAATAGCACACTCAGTTGTGATGTGAACTGTTGTATTTTTTGCACACACAGCCATGGTTCAAATCCTGGGAGTGGTAGTAGGCTGTATGCAGAATCATACCCCACAACTGTACAGATATGTCCAGAATGTCCAGTAAATTGGCCCATATCTGCTGCCTGTCACCCTGTCCCCGTGGCAAATCAGTGATATGATCCCAGATGTTTAGGGAGCAAACAAGACATACAACTGATTGTCAGACATCTATAAGAACAAACCTGTCACTCTAGCAACTCCCCAAAATGTTATGAGAGAAATTAGCCAAGTATGTCAAATCTCCACCCCCATGTTGTCAAGCTGTGACCAGGGAGTGTACAGTAACAGAGTGAGACGTATGTGCATAATACTAATATGGAATCTGGTAATTTGTGTGGCAACATTCAGGTAGTGCTAGCAAGCATTGCTCCCACAGGTCTGTCAGATACGAACACTGCACCTATAAATAAAAGATTAATATCCTGTACTGGTACTGTTTACTCTGGTATTGTATGGCATTGTTAGTATTGCAGTTGCTCTGAATAATAAGGTATTACTCATCACTGTCACCCACACTGTACTACATAATACAACAGTCTAAGAAATTCTGTATAAGAGTGTTGTAATTACAAGGTTGGAATGTAAAACCACAGAAGAGTTATAGACAGAAATCAGGCAGGAGATACACAGCAATATCTATGTAGCATACTCAGCTGTGATGGACAGTGTTTTATTTTTAGCAGACACAGCCATGGTTCAAATCCTGGGAGTGGTAGTAAGCTGTATGCAGAATCATACCCCACAAGTGTACAGAATGTCTAGTTACTCAGCCCATATCTGCTGGCTGTTACCCTGTTCCCCTGGCATATCAATGTGCTAATCTCTGACATGTAGGCAGCATTTCATGTTATATAACTGACTGTCAGACCTGTACATATTTGGAAAATATTAGTGAAAACAAACCTGCCATTGTACAATTCACTAAAGATTTAAGAGGGCAATAGTTGAAATATGTCCCGGTTCACCTGCATGTGATGAAGACATGCCCAGAGTGTGTGCAAAAAGAGATGGACAGGTATGTGCATTACATCAACCTGGAATCTGGGAATATGTGTAGAAACAGTTAGGTAGTGGTAACAAACAATACCCCCACAGGTATACCAGGTAAGAGGTTTATACTGCAGGTAAAACTCAGTTCATGTATATAGTTGTCAATATCCATACCACTGTCCACATTAAGGCAATAGAGAAGTGTACCAATACCTGTAAGGTACAGATCACAGTACTGACTAGGAAAGTAATGCGAACTACAGGAATATACTAGTTAATTGACAACTCCATCCCCCCACCATATCTGCAACAATAAACTAAATAAACAACTCAATGGGTATGTGCTGCATTAAATCTACTGTTGGGACATATGTTCTATTGTTTGATAATTATTTAAATTTGTTTCTATGCATGTGACATGTTGAAATACTCCCACATTGGTGGCATGCTGCCATCAATGTACCTGCATGCTGTTGTAACGAACACTGTGGTCCCATATATGCATGTGTGTTTGCTATGAAACTTTTTCATATTTGGTGTTTGTGTTAATGGGAATATCTATGCATGCTGTTATACCTAATCATTGAATGTGCTGACTATTACTAACCCACATATGTTGATAAGATTTAAACACAATAGCACGTTTGGGAAGGTCGGTCCCAGCTGACCCGCCTGTCCCACCTCAGCTGGCCGTGGCAGCGGGTACCAGCACTTCTGGGGCCCAACCCAGGACCTCCTCATCCATTGGTCCTGAACCACCTTTGGGTGGAAATTCCTCAGGGGATGGGGCTCTCCCCCCCGGGAGCAGGCACAGACAGGACACTGTCACCTGTCACCAGGTCTGGGTCATGGTGTGTAGCAACCTCTGCAGGGAGTTTGGAGATCTGCTATGCCAGCTTGAGGGCTGTGTTTTGGAACTAGAGGGTTGGCCTGGTCCTCCTACTCAGCCCCCAGCACAGCCATATTTGGGGCTATGAAGGTGCAGTGCTGACTGCTCATGGGGGAGGACCTCAGTCCCACTGTTTCCACTAGGGCGCTCATGGGCTTTTGATTTCCAAAAACCCCTCCCCATCAAGGTGTTTACCCCCCACATGTGTCATATACCGCCCCTGTATGTGTCTTCTTTGCCTTGTCTGTAAACCTACCCAACCTACCTCCCCAAATATACCTACTATCCCTCCCCAACATCCCACTCTCACCTGAACAAAAAAGGGCAATCTGTTCCCAAAAAAATCTCACCCTACACATAGCTGTCCATTTCACACGTGTCCACTGGACAAATGTAATCTGGTCTAATCGACGTAACAACATATTGTTGTCCTCGCCCCTTTCTTAGGAGTATGAGTGTCCAAATCTATCTCCAAATTCAGTGTATATGCACAGCTGTTGCTGTAGAAGGAATGGGCAGCTATGGGCCTTCCTTACACTCTTCCTGCACATCCCTAGCTATTTTCCATATTGTCTTTTCCTCTTTGTGCCCCTTTTTTACCACTTTCCTATCAACCATTTTTCATTTCTTTTAAAGAAATTAGCGAGGAAGTAAGTGAGAGTAAGTACTTTTAAACAGCAGTAAGCGGGTTTAAGCCTGTTTGTGCAGGGGTAAGCAATGCCTACACAGGTTAAGCAACTGAGAAGCTAAATCAGTATAAGAAACTGTAACCATCAGTGAGCATTGCTTTCCTCTGCACAAAACTGTACAAACCCACTTACAACTGCTTAAAAGTGCCTTAATCACTCTGTATCCAATGGCCCTTGTTCTGCCCAGCAACAAAATAAACAATCTCTGCAAGGCTAGAATCCAGGAACCTGCACACTATAGCCAAAGTGATTTACCACTAAGCTATGTCAGATATACATAACCCTGCTGTTTTCACAAACATCATCCAGCACAGTCATTTAACAATACAGGAAATGTATTTAAACATGAAGATGTATGTGTATGTGTATATATATTTATATCTAAATAAATAAATATATATATATATATATATATATATATATATATATATATATATATATATATATATATATATATATGTATATATATATATATATATATATATATAGGTTCATAGGTTCATACTAGGCTATCTGCCCTAGGGCATTTATAATCCTAGCCAGAGTGTGTTTGGCTTTTGCCACCCATTTTAAATTAATTTTGCTATGCCCTTTTTTGAGGTTAGTATACTGTGCCTCTGTCTAACAGTGACACAGAAGTGATACCCGGGGTAAACCTACGATCTCCCATCCACTCATCAAGATTCCTCTTGAAGAGAGTCAATGAGGGACTCTGCCTAACCTGGACTGGGATTTTATTCCATAGTGAAGGGAGCCTCTGGGTTATGAATCTGTCCCTCCAGCATGTCCTATTTATTTCAGTGCTGAGGTTCAAGTCTCTTGAGCGCGTAGCTTGATGGGATTTGGATTTTCTAAGGTGCAGCATGCCCATTAATTCCGGATTGGACATGGCTTTATACGTCAGGCACATGTCACCTCTGAGCAGGCGGTATGCCACTGAGTAGAGCTGGAGTTTCTTTAACTGGGCAGCATATGGCATCTGTTTGAGCCCTTTGATCCTCTTGGTAAGGTACTTTTGGGGTCTTTCCAGTTGCTGCAGGTGTCTGGTAAGGTACATCGCAAAAGGGGCATTGTACTCAATTATGGGTCTGATGAGGGATGAGTAAAGAGGCACGAAGACCTCCCCTGATCTAGATGTGAATCGCTTCATGATTAGGTGGGCTTTATAAAATGTTTTTCTAACCACTTTGGCCACATGGTTGTCAAATGTGAGATTGCTATTAACTTGGGGGCCCAGGTCCCTAATTACTTCTTCTGTACTTAATGGATTACCACCTATGTGGTAATTTGTGGGCACTTTGTTTTTGCCAAAGGGGATGACTATACACTTTTTGGCGTTTAGCTTGAGGCCATGGCTCTGGCACCAGTTGTCTGTTTTTATGAGGCCCTTTTGGAGGATGCTTGTGTCGGCTGGAGAGTCGATTATGGTGCCCAGTTTGCAGTCATCTGCAAACTTGGTCAGCCACATTCCTTCCGTGTTGACCTGTATATATAATATGCATTCATCCATAGATATATATGTCTACATATATATATATATATATATATATATATATATATATATATATATATATATATATATATATATATATATATATATATATATATATATATATATATATATATATATATATATATATATATATATATATATATATATATATATATTATATCTATATATGTATATACAGATATATATCCATAGATTTAAAAGAGAACATAAATACATATATGACCACAGGCACCATTAATGGGGGTGAGGGGACCCAAGCTAACTATGTCTTGTACGTATTGATATTACCCCCCCAACAGCAAAACAGGTCTGCCCTGCAATACAATACCAAATGTTGCAAGTCCCATAACCAGAACCTGACACAACATGGGCACAAGACATTAACATTAACAGTTATCCATCCCACCTGTATGATGACAGGCTGGTATCAATAACATATCATGCAGTACAGTCTGGCTACCATAGGGAATGTACAATGTGGAAGCAATACACATTCTAAGATACATACACACACACATATATGCAGATATATATATATATATATATATATATATGTATATATATATATATATATATATATATATATATATATATATATATATATATGTATATACATATATACTGAATGGCGGACAGTGATGGTTATCCCACTCCACAAAGGGGGAGCCACCATGGACCCCAGAAACTACCACTCCATTAGCCTGATGAGCCTGGTCTGCAAGGCTATGGAATGTATCATCATGGAACTTATAAACAATGACACTGGTAATCTCCAAACTCTGGATGCCACCCAGTTCAGGTTTGTAAAAGGCAGATCATGTCTCCTAAACCTAATAGACTTCTTTGAAGCTGTTACCAAAGCTGTAGATGAAGGTAAGGTGGTTCACACAGCCTATCTAGATCTCACCAAGACTTTCGACACCATCCCCCACTCTGCCATCATAGATAAACTCACTAAACAAGGTATAAATCCCAATGTCACAAGATGGATTGCCAACTGGCTCACTGACAGAACCCACACTGTGAAAGTAGCAGATCTCATGTCCGACCAGTGACAAGTGGAGTACCACAGGGTTCAGTCCTGGGTCCTCTCCTGTTTGGTATCTACTTCTCTAAAGTATAGGCTAACACAGAAGGTCTTTGGCTAATGACGTTCACAGATGACTGCAAGCTAGGAGCCATAATCAAAACTCCAAAAGATGTGGACATCCTACTAAAGGGCCTCAATGGGACAGATGCCTGGTGTCAAAGCCATGGCCTCAAGCTCAATGCCAAAAAGTGCATTGTCATCCCTTTTGGTAAAACCTCTGTACCCATGAACTACCACATAGGTGGTAGTCTACTTAACACCGAAAGTGTGATAATAGACCTTGGGACACAAGTGGACAGTAGTCTCTCCTTTGATAATCACATGGCCACAGTAGTCAGGAAATCCTTCTACATGGCACACCTCATCCCAAATGTTTTCTCATCCAGGAAAAAAGAGGTCATTGTTCCCCTCTACTTATCACTCATTAGACCCCTTATAGAGTACAACATCCCTTTTGGTACGTACCTCACAAGACATTTACAACTGGAAAGGCTGCAGAAATACCTCACAAAGAGGATTACAGGTCTCAAACAGATGCCCTATGCAGACCATCTAAAAGAACTGCAGATTTACTGCATCACATATCACCTACTCAGAGGCGATCTCTGCTAAATATACAAATCTATGTCAAACCCAAAGCTTTTGGACATGCTCCATTTAAAGAAATCCCAATCCCTCCCAGCAACACACTCTAGGGACCTAAACCTTGTCACCACAATAAATAGAACATGCTGGAGGGATAGATTCCTGTCCCAGAGACTTCCCATACTTTGGAACAAACTACCTTTCTATATCAAACAAAGCTCCTCATTAGCACTTTTCAAGAAAAGTCTTGATAATAGGATGGGAGTTAGGAAATTGACCCCAGGGGATCACTTCTATGGCTCTGCTCGACGGTGGCACAGGAAAATAATTTTCTTGGGTGGCGAAAGCCAGGGTACCTTTTGGCTAGGCATATATAGGCCCTAGTGCCAATAGCCTAGTACCTACCTATGAACCTATGAACCTATATATGTAACTACACATACACACATAGGAAGATACATATTTAGAGGGTGCACACCATATGGAACCACCAGTATTCCTACAGATGCCACCTTATCAAATGGACAGTGTATGAATCACCCATACAAAAGACAATTGTTGCCTGAAACATATACCCACAGAGAGGTCAAAGGATATAACATCACACACAGGTTTGCATGCATGAGAAAGCTTTATTTGTGTACTATTACAGTTGTATATGCCATGTCATATAGCTTAACTTTGTAATACATACAAACAAATTAATGCAACTCTCAAACAGATCATTTAATACAGTAATCCAAAATCATAACATATGTTGCTGTGCAGCCAAGGCCTTCAAGTCGTTCAACAGTAAAGACAGACTGGGCCACAGGATAACAATCAATCAACAGTAAGTAATGCCGATGGATAGTTTAGCAGCCTCTAACTACACTCTGTACACAATCCCTAGAGGGAAAAGACTTCAGTTGACACATTGGTATGTACCTGTTACATAACAAGGCATAACTGAAACCATCACAATCACACTGACAAACAGAACAGTTTGTATGGCAGGAAGGAGTAGGCCAGAATTTTCCCAAGGTCAAATGTATGGTAATGTACATCTATATACCTTAAGGCAGCTTACTCCTGATATCCATCACATGTTGTAACAGCCTAGGTTATTTATGGTGCAACCCCCATAGACTGACATACAGATGCATACACCACTGTTACATACACTGAACTCTGGACTGCAGAAGGCCACACATGTATTGTGCAGATGAAGCCCACATATATATGGACCCAACCCCACAGTATGTGTGGGGGCCACAACAGCACTGGAATGATGGCAGGAATGGCAGCACGACATAATCACAGGCCACTACATAACAACCCCTGACTGCATGTCATATGGACAAAGCCTGGTATCTAGGTGGAGGACAGAGGATGGAACACAGGCCCATATCTGAAATAATGTTGTCATACACTAAGCAAGTTGCTGGTATTACAGGATAGTCTATAACATACCCTTAGTCAGGAATATGAAGTCAGAAACACAAACGGATGTAGCCAAGTGCCTTAACCACTCTGTATCCAGCAGCCCTTATTCTGTCCAGCAACAAAATAAATAGCCATTGCAGGTCTTGAACCCAGGACCCTGTACACTATAGTCACAACAGTTAACCACTACATCATGACAGCTGTGAAGACAGGTTTTTTTTCCAATATATCTGTCAATACACATATTGAATAGTACTGAACAATTGCTGTGACTTCTACAATTGCGTAGTAGTTGTTAGTGATACTACTGTTGCATCACATATGTTGTTATATTTAAATATACAAATATCAGACATGTACGGTGTGATACATCTGGGAAGGTATACACAACAGTAATGTTTACACATGACAAGGGTATGTATATATACATATACATATGTAGATATATGTCTACATGTACATACACATATATATTCATATATATGTATTTATACACATATGTAGAGTATATCATATATATGGCCATTTATAGATCTCCCTGTATGTATATGTGTATATATATATATATATATATATATATATATATATATATATATATATATATACATCATATATGTACAGATATACCTATTTACGTCGATACATATGTAGATATCTATAACTATATGTGCATATATATCTAAACAGATATACCTATTTATGTCGATATATATGTAGATATCCGTAACTATATGTGCATATATATCTATATATCTGTATATGTGTAGACATATATAGCTGTGTATATGTATATATATATATATATATATATATATATATATATATATATATATATATATATATATATATATGTGTGTGTGTGTGTGTGTGTGTGTTTGTATATATATATATATATATATATATATATATATATATATATATATATATATATATGTATATATATATATATATATATATATATATATATATGTTTACCATATGTCCAGAACATGGATTGGAGTCCTACCTCAGCACCAATAGTCTCAACCTTTTAGTGCAAGGGGATGTCATATATGTATTGTAGGTATATATGTAGACTGCTGCTACTGTAACAGGGGTTGTCTTAACAGACATGTTGTGTGTGGGAGGTCACATCTGCTTTTGACATGTATGCCATTGGTTACTGACAGACATCCTAAATACATCAAAGTACAGTACCAATGATAGCACAGTGATGATCCTGTGGACTACTGCAGAGGTATGACCAATATATGTGGACAGTCTGTCACTCTCTGGTCATTCCAGAGTTGTACACAGATCCTCTTTGTGAGACATGTGGACCAAGCCTGACAATGTGGATGTTAACAGCCATATACATGGGTATATCACATAGATATTGGACTGCATATGCCCACACAGTTTATGCATTCACAAACGCCTGTCTGTCCTGACACATAATAACTGGTGGTGCAGAGGTCATATGGCCACATACTACCCAGTAGTTAGTGACATACATCTGTACAGAATTCCACTGCTTTGCCAGAAATGCATGACAGTTATCGAGGCCTGGCAGCAGTACGTCTTGCAAATATCTGGACATAACATCACATTGGGTAATTACACTAATCTGCTAGGCATGTAACAAAGCACTGTGCCAACTACAGGCAGACTGCCACAACACTGGACTACATTATGTATGAGGGAATACACATGTACCTGCAACTATAGCAGGCTTTACAGGCATGTCACAGCACAGAGTAACAGACACCTGTGAGAAAGTGCATACCCACAACTAACATGAACACAGCCACAGCCACATATGGTACACAAACTTAATATGACACTATATGGACTGTCTGATAAACACCATTCTCATATGTGCCACTCACACACTAACCCTACATAAACTGGGTCATGACACAGTGTGGTGCAATTCCTGTCTGTGTTATGGGATATGTGTGTGTTTAGCCCTACAACCATGTTAGCCAATAGGGTACCATACATTGGAGCAGCATGTAACATCAGATAGAACAGGACCAAGAACAATGGCATCTACCACAGTCTGTGCACAGGCCAAGGTATGTTTTTGCAATACACATACTGTCGACAATCACCATAAGTACACAGACCCCAGTACTGTTCACACAACCACAGAATGTCCAGGTTATTTCCTCAGAAATAACCCCGACTATACATAATGTATCTAGCAGTCTGGTATCTGACTGGCTTGTTATCATTTATGATGTCAATAAATAATGGTGTACAGAACATATGCACCTCTTACTGCATGACATATGTACAATGGTTGACAGACTTTTGGCTGGAACCACAAACACTGGAACCACAAACACTGGGCCAATATTGTCATATTGCTGTGATACCCTCATACATTTACTGTTGTAACAGGGTTTGTTGTGACATATGTCCTATGAGGGATATGACGACAGTAACTCTCATGGCTGTCACCATGTACTGACTGCAATCATCAGACTATGCTTCTGCAGTTCTAAGATAGGTGGTCTGTGAGTAACACAAGAAACATAAGACTCCAAACACTGCCCAGTCTGCAGATAACCCTACAGGTGGGAGTTTCTTCAAACACATAACACTGTCATGACAGTAGACCAGCCATATCCACACACACCCTGTTAAGCCAACATTACTCCCAATGCAGAAGAGCAACACTTACGATTCTGTAGCCATGTCTGCCACACCCCCTCCTGTTTGTTGGCCTGTCTCTACAGTGCATGTTGTTAGAGGTAAATCCCAATACCATCTGTGATGCTGCTTGCCAAACACTGACATGAGGTCCTGCTCACAGTGAATGAAAAGGCCAACACCCACATGATGTTCCTAGATAATGGAGTGGGTTTCCATGCAACTGGATATGGGAATTTTGCCACAGCTGTTCCGCATGCAATCAGCTAGAGGGGAACTACAATTCATGCAGAGGCCATCAGCTGATCATGAGTATCACTTACAAAACACAAGCAGCTGCCTAAGCAAAGTAGGTGTACTTCTCCACATCCACTAGAGAGGGTGTGACAAAGACAGACAGAGATGAAGTAAGACAGGGAGGGGAGTGGGAGAGAAAAAACTAAGCATATTTCTGTCACACACTTACCAGTACGGGGTTTCAACCCCCCAGACTGACTATATATTGCTATCACATGTCTATGCAGTCATTGCATGCAACACAGAGCTTACATATTGGGTAGCTGTCCAAAGGTATATCTGATGGTGAATGACATCTACAACAGTGATATAGGAGGGATAAGGTAGGTGTAGTACACGTGCCTGTCCACATGAACAGGTGTCAACATCAACACAGCTACACTCTCTCAGGGATTCACTCACATTAAAACAGTTGGCAGGGTCAGGAATAGATGTCCTAACTAGCTAGTTTGCCACAATATTGCACCACAGGATTTATCTGGATGATATATGGGCAAAGGGTATGTGAAGGTGTCTGACATCAGACAGCATGTTTCAGTAGGCCAGTGGGAGGTGTAATGAGTGTGAATGGGGTCAAAATCATTATACGCCACACACACAGACACAGGGTGCCAGTACTGACATGCATAGGTGCATTGCCTAACAGGTGTGTAATGGTTGACTGTGCCAGAAGGCTGTACTAGGCTAGGTGAAGGGTATACCTTGACATCAGGCCACATGACAATGGTGTGCAGTGTATCTCAGGGGTGTAGTGTTTGGATTGGTCCACACAGGTGGGTATTGTATTGACCATCCAGTCATCTGGGTTACTATTGTGGGTGGTCAGTGCTGTGCAATGCTTGCCATGTATGTGTTCTATAGTCCATGGCATGGACAGTGTCTGGGATGTGCACACATCCCACATGCATGTTCTGTGACATGTGGAACTGTACCTGGGGTGTCTGGGCCATGCTAAGTACACAGATTGTTATAATCAGATGTGCCATTCCTTGCCTCATGTGGTGGGAATGGGCAATGTACACCAGGGTGACCCTGCACCTACATTGACAGCATGATACAGGTATTCCCTGGTGTCACTGGCATTTGTCCATACAAGGCATGTGTTTAAGGCATGGTATGTCCTTTGTGTGTTACATTTGATGGCACTACAGTTGTTGCTGGCATCCAGTGGGGAACATAGTGAAGGTGCACTGTCTGTAATTATGTGCCTATTGTAGTGAGGGGACAGGGTGCCATACCCATTGTAGTCTATTGCAATCACACCATGGTTACTATCTGTGGGCAATATGCAGGGAACTACCAACAAAGTGGTTGTTGCCTAGCTGAGTGTTTTGTGTATGGGACATGGGCAGAAAGTGTTCTCTGTATAATACAAGAGTTGCCTAATTTGTTCGCCAGATCTTGATGTCACATGTAGGGGTATGGATTGTCAACCCCAGCCTTTCTGCTGTTTGACATCTGTCATCCTTGTAAGATGGACATTGTGACATATACTAGGCCCACCATATAAGTAATTTGCAATACCCACTCCACAATGAGTCCAGTTGTTACACACTCACAGCCACCTCCACACAGTATACAAATGACAAACATAGACATACACACACACACACACACACACACACACACACACACACACACACACACACACACACACACACACACACACACACACACACACACACACACACACACACACACACACACACATGCACACACCGAGTCTCATAGTTGCTATGTCTGGGATTGGAACTCCTACCTAACTAGTACATCACACTACTGTATTACACAGTTATAGCACTTGCCACAGAGATTACTAGGCCACTCATTCTCCAATGGTGTATTTCAAAGTGAATGACATCAACAGGCTTGCCAAAGAAGGGCAATGGAGGTTGTATTGACTGTGAACGGCCTCAAAAGCATTACTCCCTACATAGACAAACAAACGCACACACAAACATCCACACTTGCCATATCTGGGAATAGAATCCCTGCCAAACTAGCATATCAAACTACAGCTTTACACTGTTATAGGATGCACCGTGGAGATTACTGGGTTGCTCTTTCCCCAAAGGTGTATTTCAAGGTGAATGACATTAGCAGGCTTGCCAAAGATGGGCACTGGAGGTTGTAGCAGCTGTGAATGGCCTCACACACACGCACACACACACACACACACACACACACACACACACACACACACACACACACACACACACACACACACACAGTTGCCACATCTGGGATTTGAACTCCTACCTAACTAGTACATCACACTTAAGCATTATGCAGTTATAGGACATGCCACAGAGATCACTGAGCTATGCTTTCCCCAAAGGTGCATTTCAAGGTGAATAATATTAGCAGGCATGGCAAAGTAGGGCATATGAAATTGCAGTGAGTGTGACTGGCCTAAAAGCATTGCTCCCTACACAGACAAATACATACTCACACACACACACACACACACACACACACACACACACACACACACACACACACACACACACACACACACACACACACAAACACACACTCACACTTGCCATGTCTGGGATTAGAACTCCTACCTAACTAGTACATCACACTACAGCATTACGCAATTATTTGATGCACCAAGGAGATTAATGGGTTGCTATGTCCCCAAAGATGTGTTTCAAGGTGAAGACATCAGCAGGCTTGCCATATAAGGGCAATGGGATGGGCTGTGTGTGAGCATGGGCCATAACCCATTCATCTAGAGGCAGACACACCACACTCAGGCACACACAGGTTTTTATTCCACAGATACATGTATACAACTGCTAGATGACTACTGACTTGTACAGTCATGTTGCACAGTTAGCACTAGCATCACAAACACGATAATGCTGAGCAATTCCAGAGGCAAATGTCTATGGTGATTGACATTTGCACATCATGTAGTTTTAGCCAATTGGATGCGTGCTGGGTGGGACAGACCTCATGATGGAAGGCTGTTTGTCATTGTCACTCTCTTCCACACATCTATGTATGTGTACTTTTGGCCTATTATAGTGTGTTGTCCTTGTATATATGTGTGTATTCCTATCCAGTATGTGTGTGGAAAGCATGACTGCTGTGTACTGAGGACTGTATGCACTAACATCTGCATCTGTCAGATATGTATGGTCCACTGCTGCTGTCGGACATGGGCTTCATTTCTTTAAGTGTGTGAGAATGCCTAGTATGACCTTTCAGTATTTTGTTGTCTGACATGGCTTTCATTTCTCTAAGTGTAGGAGCATGCCCAGTATGACCATCAGTACTGAATGTGTGAATCCATTCCAGGTAGATTTGACTCCAGTGCAGGCTCTTGTGTTCTACACCTTCAGCTAGAAAACTGTTTCTGCAGGATATCTGTAGATCAGTTGACAATATGGGGTCAAAATGGGCAGAAGATAGTGAGTTACTGTAAGTATATGTGTCTGTGCTGCTTCTGCTACATGGTCCTGGTGTTAACAGAGATATTCAGACATATGTACTGTTATACACTTTGATGTTTTGTGTCATCAAGTATTGTCAGGTAGACAAGTTTGCTTGCAGTGATGTCCTGGGGAACACAGGGTGAATGCAGCTGTGTCCACTATTGTGGTCAGCTGCCTACATATTCTTGCACACTCATGCCATTCTGGATGGGAAGCTGCAGACACTTGCTGCTGGGTCTGTGTAAGTGGTTCAGCACCTTGGTACAGTGGTGGCAGAGGATCCCATGCTTGTACATCCATCGACATGACAGTATTGCCATATCTTGCTGTGGCGATACCTCACAGCTGTACACATTCACACAGGTTACCAAGAGGCAGGGGTCATAATTCTGGACATTACCCCTACACATTGTGGTTTACGAGCAGGTTTGTAGCCACCCTTTTTTGTGTTTGCAGCCAGGGATAGAATGTGCACACGGCTGAGTTTCGGACTTCACACACTCCATGCCGCCCATGCTCCCACCCCCCCTCTATTATTCTGTCCTCTTCCATATATTATGCAAAAATTTTCTGATATTTTTCCCTATAGTTATCACCTCATCACAGCAGTAATTTGGTGTTGGTCTACAGTTCATGCAGTAGGACATGGTGGACATGTTACTGTGATTTGTCCACATGGCCTTGTATTTGGGTTCTGTGGACTGTGTTATGTTGTTATTTAGGAGTCCATGACATAAAATACATTTGCAGTACGGGTGAGACACAGGCCTTTGGCAAAGGACTGTAGGGTATTTGGTAGTGATGCAGGCCAGCTGTAGCAGGCTGTTGCATTCTGTCAGTCCTACAGTCCCAGACTGCAATACACTATATTCCCCTGGGGTGACAGGGTAGGAGTACAATACTTTCTGTCAGTATTGATCCAGTGGTGTGGACACTGCCAGGGTGCTGCTTACAGCTAGGGACACACCTGCATGGGACACTTGCCCTGCATGCTACATTCTTTCACTATTTCCACACACAGGTGGGGGTCATATTGTATTCATTCCCAACAGCAGGAATAAGACTGGAGAAGTACCTGTGGGTGGTGGTTGGGTGAGCTGGGTGCATGTGTGCTATGGACACTACTTGCATCTGACTCACAGATATGCATGAGCCATTCCACTTATGCTGGCTGGCTTGTGCAGGAATATCAGCTGTTCCTCAATACATCATTACTATGACCTTTGTGGTCTGCCAGTGTTTGGGCAGATGGCATTGGTATTCCCTACTACAAGACCAGATAATGTGCTGCAAACATGTATGTGTAATTACAAGGGTGTGTCCATTTGACAGTTACATATTATACACTGTTTGCCTGGGGTACTTCCCCCTGTGTACTGCTTGTATATCTGGACCGACAGTCATGCCATGTCCATCTTTCAGATGGTGACACATATTATTTCCAAACATTTAAATGCCTTACTGCTTGAATGTGTTATACTGGGAAGCATTGTGTTTGGCACTGCAGTTGTGAGAATTTGGCCCTGTCATTGGCAGTACTGGGCAATGGCCACCAGGACAAACCTCACCATGCATACATACTGACCACTCTCACACAATATACAACACACACCAACCTAACACACACAGACCTACATATTGTACACATGGTATAATCTATCCTGCTACCTTGGCCAGCTCAGGTAAAATGTGCTCCACTCTTATTATACATACACATACATGTTACTACATTTCTACATAGGATTGGGGGGGCCACACCTGTGTGTTACTACATGTCTACATAGGACTTGGGGGGCACACCTTACTGTTACTACATTTCTACATAGGATTGGGGCACACCTGACTGTTACTATGTGTCTACATAGGATTGGGGGGGCACACCTGACACTTGTACACATTTGTTATGACTGTACTGGTATGTCAGGTACTCCATTTCATTCTGTATTCTAACCTATCATGCTGACTAGAGGCATATCAGTGCACTACAGGTCTTAGGTTTGATTGACCTACATTTCAGTTTCTGACTTCTTACCCTTCAGAAGTAACATCCCACTGCCTGACCTGTTGTAGTCTGCCTGTGTAGGCTGGGGGGGAGGGTACCCATAGCCATCAATCAGAGGCCTTAGCACAGTCTTTGTTTGTGTTTGTCTACACCTGTCCTGCTGGCTGAGACTGTTGTGGGTATGTGAGACTCCCTGACTGGCATGTATGTGTCATATGGACACACATGTGGCCCAGCACATTTCCTGCAATGGGTTTTGTCACCTTGTCTAGTACTGGCTTCTGTGGTAACACCAGTATTTGTTACAGATCTCATGCTGCCACTACAGGTGTCTACTATCAGCTGGCATCCCATTCAGCCACCTGATTCCCTTGCATGCTCACATCCATACCATAGATACAAGTAACAACACATACAACTCTCTTCGGCAATTGGTAGGAAGAGTGACTTACCTTGTGGCTGTGCCAGTATTGAGGATGGTGCTGGAGGGTTGACTATGTCAGATCCACATAGTACCCTCCCTATACATGATTAAGCACAGATAGTATCATGTTTGGCATCTCTTTTACTGTATGTACGAGTCAGAGAGAGGTGTTATTTCCTGGGTCCATACTGTGTCAGTGTACGTGCTATGCATTGCCTCTTTGCCAAGGCCAGGGCATACTGGGCATGCCTCCTTCTGCCTACTGTGGCAGGCTCAGGCTGTTCCTCCTCTGAGTCACTCTCTGCCTGTGCAGCCCTTGGCAATGGTAGGGGGCTGTGTGGCCCTGCCTCGTGCTGTTCCTGCTGCAGCTGGTTCCACAAGATCATATTGTGTAGCATGGCACATACGATGACAATTTGAGTATATGTAGCTGGTGAGTACTGCAAGGCTCCACCGGATGTGTCCAGGCACCAGAACCATGACTTGAGCATCCCAAACACACTCTCTGTTATGATGCTGTAGTTCTTGTTCGGGTGTGTGTGCATTTCTGATGGGTGTCATCATCCACGGCTCCAGTGCATAACCAGCATCTCCCACTAGGTGACCATAAGGGATGTCCCCATTGGAAAATCTCTTGTATAACTGCATCATTTGCCAGATGTGGGAGTCATGATTGCTTCCAGTGCAGCCAGCACACACATTCATTATAATGCCCTGGGCATCGCACATGACCTGGCAGTTGATGGAGGGGAAGCTCTTGTGGTTAATGTAGACCCTACCCTGCTCACCGTTTGGTGCTTTGATGCATATGTGTGTGTGTGTGTGCAGACTATAGCACCCACTACCTCAGGATATTCTGCTATTTGGTGGAAGAGATGCATATTGCTGGCCAACGCCTCACGGCTGTTGTGGAAATATACGTGCTCACCGGCATGTGCTGAAATGGCATCCAGGAACTGGTGGAGTACCCTGGATGCTGATGCCTGTGAGATCCCCATGATATCCCAGTTGGCCTTTGGAATATACCTGTGGCTAGTATTCTTAGGCCTATGTATACCTTGGTATCCACTGGGATGGGTTCCTCTCTGTTAGTTCTGTGTGTCAGGTGTGGCCGGCACAGCTCAACAATTTGCTGTAGGAGGTCCCAGTCCACCCTATAGCTCTCCACTATCTCCAGCTCATGTAGCCCCTGGTAGGTCACCCTAGGTCTGTACACTCTTGTCTGTCTCCTCACTGTGGGTTGGTCAACAAAATTCTCATCCTCATCACCCTCAGCCTCTTCCACATGTTGATGTATGATAGCTGCTGTAGCCCCTATCATTTTGTTGTTTTTGTTTGTTAAAATGTCTCCGCTTGTATACACCAGTGGTGTAGAGTATGTGGGAAAAAAACAGAGGGAAAGGTGTTTGCATAGTTTATAGGCTGCTGCCTGTGAAATTGGCTGATTCTGATATATTTAACCTGCCAGCTGTGCTAGTTCTCCTTGATTACCTTCCTACTGCTGTTTTCCCTTCCCATTGCCTTTTTGTTTAAGCCCGGGGGTGCACCGCGCAAACACAGAGATCAAATGTGCATGGAGCTGCTATTTCCTGGTTTACTTTTTTTTTCCTTTAAAACATGGTGCATGGCATGCACACCCGCTTAGGCAATGTAAAGAATGCCATGCAGCCTCAGGCACACTCCCTTGTTGAGCTTCTGCTAAGCTAAGGGCAAACCTGAGCCACAGGACTCCAATACACTTACAGTATGCCTGACACCCCCCCCCCATAATGTCAGCTAACTGTTAGGCTTGAACCATGCTATTCCTGCACTTACACTGTTGGGTGTTGGCTAGCACTGAGGAGAAATCTGGGATTCAGTATCATTCCCCTCATTTGCATAGGATTGCCTGCTAATGCATAGTTACAGGTCCCACACTGAGCCTTCCCTCTTAGCAACCACTATTCACTGGCCATGTTGTTTTCTGCCTGCCATTGAGTATAATGGAAAAATAGTGACCTTTGTTAGATGCTTATTTCAGGTTATTTTTTATATATATTTTTGGCCCGATCCCATTTGCGCGCTGCTGCCCTATGCTTAAACAGCCAAAATTGGCTAAAAAAATAAAAGTTATTTTTTTTATTTTTGCAACTGTTTTCCATGCCAATGGCCATATATTTGGCCATTAGCATGGTTTCCACATAGTATACACACTTTATTTGGAGCTGTCATGGCTCTGTTTTGTAGTTTACAGAAATTGTACTCGGTTACTAATTGAGTACATTTCTGCAGAGTACACTAGCCCTGTATGGAGAGCTGACAGCTTCCTGGATCACAAAATCACCTCATTTGCATGGTTTTCACATGCAAATGGAGTAATTTGCATACAGGTGCTGTGTCTGTGCAGGAATAGTGCAGAAGTGTTCATGCACGTCCCTGCAGCTTATTCCTGCATCGCACGGTGGCCATATTGCCTCCAGAAGCTCTTGCACTGTTCCTGCACACCGTGCAGAGCTTGCTGAATCCAGGGGACAGACTTAGATAGCCAGTGTAAGATATCTTCCAGAATAGATATATTATTTCCTGGGGAATGTACAGGGGAATGATACATAATTTAAAACTTTAAACTAAATGAACATGACATATTAAGAGCTCAGCAGAGTGGAATTTAGGTAGACAAATAACTGAAGGAGAGAGAATAAATTGTTTGGAAAACAGAATGGCAATACTTCCAGCTTTTTTGTTCGGTTAGTTAGAGTGGATGGTACTATCACCTGGAAGTAGTATTTTAGACTATTCATGTGTGACATAAGTCATGTTCCAGTAAAAATGACAATATCTGATGAATAAAGTGAGATCAAGAAATGAAATTCTGCTACTTTGTTAAATATACTTTAAATGTTT
This sequence comes from Protopterus annectens, assembly GCF_019279795.1. NCBI lineage: Eukaryota > Metazoa > Chordata > Ceratodontiformes > Protopteridae > Protopterus > Protopterus annectens. Next base: position 1,543,072,247 of record NC_056741.1, read on the forward strand.
AAGGAGGTGACTTTTAGATGTTTGAAAGAAGCAGACATAGAGGAAAAAGGGTGGGAAGATACAGGTGCAGCTGGTCCAAGATTGGGGTGAATGTCATCACAGAGGGAATATTTTTGACAGGTATGTTGGAGTTAGACTTATATTTTAGTTTTTATAGATAGAGAAGTTTAGCATTTTATGCTTGTAGAGGATGTTGGAAGATAAGTTGAATAGGTTATAGGCTATAGAAATGGTGTGAAAGTGGATATTATTATGATAGGAGTAGGTACAAGTATGAGAATATATTATAAATGAGATGGGTGCGATATAGCATGTGAGGGGGAGTAGTAGGAGGGTTACTATGTAAAGAAGGAGCATGTTTATGCATTGAAGAAATAAGAGCTAAGTGTGGAATGCTAAGGGCTGTCTACTTTACATATATCAACATTTCTTCTGTTGTTATCTGCTGAGTTCATCTTACTATACAAGGCTAATGTTTTCAAAATTTTAACTAATACTTAAATTTTTTTATAGTCATGTATGGGTATCTGTTAATGTTATTGGTTGAACGTTTTTGATGTTCTTCTGGGCTGATCTGAAAATGCTTCACATGATCAGTGTTCTATATTGGTTAAAAATACAAATAAAATATAAATACATAAATAAATAAGTAAAACACATATTTTTATCATTAACTGTGGAATAAAAAGGAACATCTCCTGCTTTCCATGTATGTGCAGACAAATGAATAGGGTTATTGTACTTCTATAACATTCTCATATTTCTTCTCAAAGGGTAGGGAAGGACTACAGCTGAGCAAACAACAGTTTTCCAGGTGAATTAAGAAAATCCTATGCCACGACTGCTACCTTTTGAAAACATGCCTTAGTTAACTGCTAGTCTCTAAGAGCCATGAGGCCTTCTACACATTTAGGTGTGCATGATTTTAAGGTTCAGAAAATATTCTAGATGTGTAGATATGCAGTATGTGTATCTATCTATCTAGCTATCTATCTATATATCTATATCTATATATATATATATATATATATATATATATATATATTTTTTTTTTTATTATTATATATAGATGTCATTGCACCACAGTCTCCCTTACTGATCTGCAGAATTCTTGTCATTCTGCTCTGTAATGCATTTCTGCTAAAATAACCACTTGATGTGTAGCAGCCAAGAGGTAATAACAGTATACCTTTAAGTTGCAGTCACATGATGTACCTACATGCAGTCCCATGAGGAAATCATTGTAACAGTACACCTGTGAGTTAATAAGTATGCAGTTTAACAGTACACCTGTGAATAGCAGTCATATGAAGTACACAGTATAATAGCAGACCTCTGAGGAGAAGTCAGGTGTAACAGTGCATGTGTAAGCAGTCACGTGAAATACATAGTGTAAGAGTACACCTGTGAGTTGCAGTCATGCCAGGTACTCAGTGTAACAGTACACCATTTGGTAGTGGCTCAAGTGAAGCACTCAGTAGAACAGTACACCTGTGAGCAATAGTCACATGAAGTATGTAGCATATTAGTACACCTGTGAGTAGCAGTCATGTGAGATACTCATTGTAAAAGTACACTGTCAACAGCAGTCATGTGAGGTACTCAGTGTAACAGTACACCTGTCAGCAGCAGTCACGTGACATACTCAGTGTAAAAGTACATGGGTAAGAAGCAATCACATTAAGTATGTAGTATAATAGTACACCTGTGAGTAGTAGTCATGCCTAGTGCTCAGTGTAGATGTACAGTTTTGAGTAGCAGTCACATGCAGTATGTCATACAAGGTACTCAGTGTAACAGTACACTTGTGAGTAGCAGTCACATGAAGAATGTCATACAAGGTACACTTGTAAGTAGCAGTCATGAGATGTTCTCAGTGTAACAGTATATCCTTTTACAGCAGTTTCTTAGCAATAAAAATGGAATTATAAAATCATCGAATGGCTAATACAGTCAAGACACAGGGTAACATAATTTGATTTCTGTAGTAGTGTTATACAATAATAAACAGGTTGCAATTAACATATTCAGCAATGTACACATTTCATTTACATAAGGATGATGAAAAGCAGTGTAACGTCATAAATGTAGATAGGATTTATTTACATTATTTTCAGGATAAGATAGGAGAGCTGCAGAGTTGGGGGCTGCTGATAGTCTGGACATCTGAGAGAGAGAGAAAAACTTAGGGAGGGAGTGAACAAGATTACCTGAGTGAAGGCAATGATGTGGGGAGTAGTGCTTGAGAATGTTTTGTAGAAAAGTGCATGTGTGTGGTTTGTGTAATATTTTATGGGCAATTTGAATATGAGTGAATGTAAGGCAATTAGGTAGTTCTAACCAGTTGAGCTTATTTAGTATTAAGCAGTGGTGTGTACAGTAGGAAGCATTAGCTGCAAACTTAGCTGTTTTGTTAAAGCATGCTTCTAATTCAGTTAAAAGGGTGACTTGAATGTTGATTAATATGGGTGATGCATATGGAAGAAAAGGGAAAAAGTAGGTTGATGCTAAGGATTTTCTTGAGGAGTTTGTGAGGTAAGGTTTGTTTCAGTAGAGGAAGTACAGTTTTTGGGGATTTTTTTTTCTGATGGTTTGGACAATATGCAGATAAGCTATTGTTTATTTTTGTGCCTGTTTAGGTGTAGGAGGGTAATCTATGTTTGGATAGTTGGGGTTACTCAGTGGGTATCTGATGGTGTTTAGTGTGCTTTTAAAAAGTTTTGTAACCCCTCTAGCTGTTTTGTGTACTCTGTCGTTTCTTATTATATTGTATATTATATTGTAATTATATTTTGTATGTGGGGAAGGATTTCTTCATCTTTAATGTTTGGCTTTAGCCAAGTTTTATTGATGATTAGAATGTCTGAGTTGTGTGCTGCAACGCACACAGGGAGATCTAGAATTAGTGGGCTGTGTGTCAGAAATGATGGAAGCTGATGGGTTAGATGGGGTTTGGTTAGTTGGTTTGAAAGGATGGTCCAGGGTTTGGGTGAATGCTTCCTCGGAGTGGGAAAATGGAAGTGCGGTGAGAGAAGCTATACCATTTTTTATATTTATCTCTTAGGTCTGATTCTGATATATGGGTCTGGTAGTTCTCTTTGATGTGGCTGTAATTGAAGAGGGACTGTGTTCCTAATGGGTAGAGACTGTGCAATTTTGTAGTTGGTGGATGTTTATTGACTAGGAGTATGCTATTTTTCTTGGAGTTTCTTGGAATGGATTGGAAGAAGTGAGTTAGGTGGGCATGTGATACCACTTTGTAGGTAGAGGAGTTAGGCATTTGGATATCTCAGCGAGTTTGGTTGGTTGTTTTGTTGTAGTGGGTGGGGGTAGGATGATATACGTTTAGGTGAAGTGGGGGTGGGTGGGAATGGTGGAAGGGGAGTGGAGTGAGCTTGAGTGTAGTGAGTGAATATATGGGCTGAGGTGGTGGTACAGCTTCAGTGCATGAAAAAAAAAACATATCTTTAGGTCTGAAACTTATACAGGAACTGGCAATATAATTGGATTGAAGTACTGAGGTGAAATAAGAGATTTAAGTGTGTTATAAGTATGCAAAACACCAAAGTATGGGATTTTTATTTTGGAAAAATGAGAAATGTACTTTTTCTTAACTACTTTTAAAGCTAACCACATTTTAAGCTCAAAGCAGAAATTGTTTGTTCATTAGTTATCAGTAAAAACTTCAGGGCATGGAAAAGGGAAAAAGCCAACCAGAACAGAGCCGCCTATACAGAAAAAGAGAGAGTGTCACAAAAGCAATAGCTGGAAGGAGTAATAAAGAAAGAGAGCAAGATACCTGCAAGAGTAGGGTGTAGTTCTTAATTAGAGACAGACGGGGAAGGGAAAGATTAAGATGCAGTGGAGGCCAAGCAGAGGAGACATTAAATGTGGTTCCATTTTCGGCAGAGCATGACTAATAAATAATAAATCCCCCTTACACTGAGTAAAAAGACAAATCTGTAGGTTGTCACAGGGCTGGATGCTGTAATTATTCTGCTGTAGTCTTTGGGGTGGGGAATGCAGTCCGTGGCTGAGGGTGGACAGTTGTTGTGGAGTAATACACCATACAAGTTGAAGGGAGAGTTGCTGAACAGTTTAAATGCAGAGGTAGTTTAGATGGAAGGTGTTACAACACTGTAAAAGAAAGAAAATTATAGGGGGGTGGGTGCCCACTGTGGATACTACTGCCCCTGTTCAGAAAAAGATGCACACATTGTGAAATAAATGTACCAACTTGGGCATTATAGGTGAGAACTTAAATTAGTTCCAAGTATAATTTTTGTTTTTCATTATTAGTGAAAACTTCAGGGCATAGAAAAGGGAAGAAGCAAACCAACACAGAACCGCATACACAGGTAAAGAGGGAGCATCACAAAATCAGTAGTTGGAAAGAGCAATTAAGAAAAAGCAGGCTTTCAAGATCATTCATAAATTATTTAAATCTTTTGAAACTGTAACAAATCCCACCATACAGTAGATGTTTGGGGAGGGCAAACCCATACCTTTGCTATTTATGTATCCTATCTTTGAGGTCACAGTACCTGCAACTGGAAGCATATTCTGAGGTACTGCAACTTCAGACTTAGCATGATGCACAAAAGATACTACTTAGCTCTCACAGTTTTGAGGAATTCAATTACTGTCCTTAGAATTACAGAGCTCAGTTACAGATGGAGAGCACATTTCTTATGCCCAACTTTACACTGCATGGGTGCAACACAGTGACATAGGCAGGTATATTTAAAAGAAGAACTACCAAAAAAAATCACTAAAAACAGAGGCTTATTAAAGAGTGAAGTAAATTCTGAAGTACAGTTTTGACTTAAGATCTAGTCATCAAAATATATTTTTATGGTGGCAGCTCACACCTAGTTTATCTTTGCTTCACAAATCCAAATATCGTTACATTTGAATCTAATAATTTGAGGGATTAGTGGTTATCAGATATCCCAGTAAATAATAATTATAAAATACCAGTAATACTAACTCTACATTTATATGACAAAACTGGTATGATCTGTGGCAAAAGTGTGGATAATAAAAAAATGAAAGAAGTAGTAATAATTGTAGCGGCATGAGTAGTGGCAGTAGTGTTTGCAGCAGCATCATTAGCAGTAATAGTAGTAACAGCACTAACAGTAGTGGTAGCAGAAAGCTGAGTAGCAGCAGTAGTAGTAGCACTAGTAGTAATGATAGTAGAAAGCTGAGAAGCACTGGTAGTAGTAGTAGTAGTAGTAGCAGTAGTAGTAGTAGCACTAGTAGTAATGATAGTAGAAAGCTGAGAAGCAGTGGTAGTAGTAGCAGTAGTAGTAGTAGCACTAGTAGTAATGATAGTAGAAAGCTGAGAAGCAGTGGTAGTAGTAGCAGTAGTAGTAGTAGCACTAGTAGTAATGATAGTAGAAAGCTGAGAAGCAGTGGTAGTAGTAGCGGTAGTAGCACTAGTAATAGTGGTAGCAGAAAATTAGTTGTAGTAACACTAATATAGTGATAGCAGAAAGTTGAGAAGCAGTGGTAGTAGTAGTACTGGCAATAGTATTTGTATAGTTTCAGCAGTGGCAGTAGTAGTAATAGTAGCCAGAACCAGGTCATGGTCAAATGTGGCCCAAAGAAGAATAACAGACTCCCCTGTTCCCTGAAGCCATACCGCTATCCCATAAGTTGGCTATCTCTCCTCAATCACCATAAAGCACTTCAAACTTGACAGTGTGCATGCTATTTTTTTTTTTACTTTTAGAATATTTAATTTCAAATTTTATAGCAAAATACTGACATACATTTGCTAAACAAAACAAATCAACACAAAACAGACTACCCAGAAAACAGATGCAGCATGAGCACCAATAAACTTCTCTTCCCTTGAAACTCACATTTATTAAAAATGCATCTGACAACCTACTAAACTTCCAAAAGTGTTAGGACTTCTAGTCAAACAGTATACAGTTAAGCACTATAATTAGCATCTATGTGAAGGGAGCATGACTACAATAGAAAAGTATGTGACACATTTGCTAACAGCTAGGGAGAGCACCTTGTGTGGGGCACACATGTCCCCTTTGCAGGGGCAGCTTGGGAGCACTGCCTGGTAAAGTTACTTGCTCAGAGTCACAAAACAGACAAATGAAGGCTGAGATAATCAAACCCTGCACTATAAAAGCAGATCATAGTCTTATTCAATTGCATGAAGTATTGGACAGACAGACTGCTCAGAGCATTTTGCACCCATGTGCCTGCAAAAAAAAGTATTCACAGCTAAAATATTAACTTTAAACTTGTAGACTTCTTGGTGTCCAGTTTATTCACAGCCCAGCAATAAAAATATTGTCAACAGATAACAAAGCAAGGAAAACAAGGATCATACCCAAATAATATGGCTCATATGATGCTATTCCTGTTTACTGCAATCAATTCCTGTAGTTACACCAAAACTACTACCAAGTATCTATGCACACATGCAGCCATCAAATTCAGCCACTTACATGACTGTACACCTCAGATATCTGCTTAAAAAAAAACATGAATGAATGCATTCAAAAAGAGTTGGCCAGAAATGTATCTCAGCTTGCTGCTGTCAAAAAAAAAAACATACAGTGGAACCCATTGCAAACTCACTCTTTCATCCAAACTTAGCTCAAATCGGAGGCAATGCCCAGAAATCAGGAACAGACTTTAAATGTCTATATATTTTGAAAGGCACTAGAATAAAAAAATATTTATATTAACAAACATTTTCTGAAGAACACAATATATGAAACCCATGCCTGACATTACTTAATGACTGCAGTCTACAACAATTTGCCAAAAGACCAAATATTTTACAAGGAATGAACTAAACACCTCTCATCCTCTTTGCTCGGGAATTCTTGACAAAGCCAAAAATAATGAGGAGAAAAGGGCACTAATTTTTTAATATAATTTTCTTTTATGCATTTGCTAACCATGTAATTTTGCTGATCAAAGTGTTCCTTTTCAGGCATGACCCAAAAGTACTGTCTGAGTGACTATCAAAAAGGCATACAGTAGGCAAATAAATGGAGGTGGAAGGATTCAAACAGGATACTTTTGACGACATTAAGCCATCTGTTAATATCTGAGAACCTTAAGTGTCCAACAGGTCTAATTAGCTTGAACAAGAAGTATGAAAATATAATGACTAGTGTTGTTGACTGACTATTATCCTCAATGATTTATCAGAAAATGAAGACATTAAAGAAGGTCTGGTTGATAGGGGAGTGGATTAAGGCTCTGAGCTCTTAATCACCTGTTGCTTATAGAGATAGGTACAAGATTTGACTCTTTTTTGCACAATTTTTGCAAGTTGAGCAAGTCACTTATACAGACAGTTCTCCTGGGACTTTGCTACAAACAAAAAAAAATGACTTGGTATATTAAAAAAATAGCATAAAGCATATGTTGCCTTAATAAGAATAAATATGACAGTCTAATGACTGGTATTACTTACTAATTGTAATTCAATGCTTTACCTGAAATTGTGTTTACTGTCCTCATCCAGGAGGCAGATCCATTCTCATCCCTGGAGGGACCCTATAATCCATACTGCTTGGACACACACACACACACACACACACACACACACACACACACACACACACACACACACACACACACACAATATATATATTACCTTTCCATGGTTTGTGCCTGCAAATCCCTCACAGAACAAAGTTGAAATATGCAGACACATCCTTGAACAATATAACAAATCTCTGCGGACCTCAGGAGTCAAAAACTAGATACTTGTGAAAAATATTTTTTTTATCATTTTTCACGAATTTCTTGGCTTTGTTACAGAGTTCCTTGAAGTTTGCTTGTTTTTTTTTTTTTTTTTTTTTTACACCATTCTTTCCAGCCTTGGTCTCTGAAGAGAATAATTTGTTTTGTTTGTTTTGTAAACCAAGGGAAGTGATTGAGTTTTGTTCTTTTGTATCAAACTGGCATTAAAGTATTTAGGGTAGTGAAGAATACCTCATTAAAATAGCATACAGCATCTTCTAAGGGCAGTGTTATTAGTGGTGTTCAATTATGGGCTTTTAGAGCTGAAAGTTATTTAGCTGAAGTTGGTTACGTTTCTAGATGTTCTATATGAGTGGGGTTTGGGTACCCGAGTATGAGTTCTATGTGTAAAAGCTGGTAAATGATCACTTAGGATATCATGGAGGGCACTGGTGTTGTAGTATCTGTGTGGATCTGAGACCAGAATCCAATCCAAGGTGGAATCACGACACTTGTTTAGTATTTGTGTAGGGCATGTGATAAGCTGGCTATATCTGTGCAGGTTAATACAATTGGCTGGGGTGTTTGCAATTCATTTTTTTTCCAATTAATGTTAGTATCTCCTAGAATAACAATTTCATTAGATATGTTTTGTATTGAGCAAGATAGGAAATATTCGAGAAAAGGGATGTTTTGGCCCAGGGGAATATAAAGTGCTGCTGTGCATATCTGTTTATTTTTATTTATTTGTAGTGATGCTAATAAAATTTCCATGTTGGGAAAGGATGTAATGGTTAAGGAGTTATGGTAGATTAAGGCTATACCCCCTTCCTTCTTTTGGAGTCTGTCTTTATGTAGGATATTGTAACCTGGTGGAACTATTTCAGTGTCTGAAATATGTGGCTTTAGCCAGGTTTCTGTACCAGCTACGATATCAGGGGTGTATTGAGACAGCCAGGCATGAAATTCTCTAATTTTGTTGCAAATACTTCAAATGAGGATTGTTATTTTAAATAAGTTCCGAGTGTTAGTGGGTGACTTTGAGAAGGGCAGGGGACTATGTCTGATACTGGGGGAGAGTGAAGTGCTGGGGTTTGGATGTATGTCGCTGCTTTGAGATAGTAACAAGAGATGATTTACAAGGTGTAAGAAGTATCTGATTTCAGAGGAGGGCCTAGCTAAAGTATGGGGAATTAGCTTGAATTTGGTATTGCATACATTGGTACAATTGAATATGGATGATGAGATGTCAGAGAAGCTTATTACATTGGGTTGTGGTGCTATAGTTAGGGTGGGAGTTCTAGAAGATAATAAGAATTGTAAGCTCTGTATGAGAGTGGCTTGGGTTAGAATGAGAAGAGGAGAGCCGAGACAGAATATGATAATAAGTAGTTGTATGGTACTGGCCATTTTGCAATGTGACTGATACTGAATATAAGATAGAGGTAAAGTGTGTGGTACTAAGATCCTTGGAAAATTAGTTGCTGTTTAAAGTATGATTGACTACTAATAGATGATATATGGGTGTGGCTTTGAATTGGTTGATTGAATGATGGTGAAAAGAGGTGTGGTCTAGATGAGCTTAAATGTTATGAAAGAAGGGGGTGGGTAATAATGGGGTAGGGCAGGAGAGCGGAGGGAGGGAGCTCAAGCATAGTGAGGGCAAATGCAGTGGGTTGAGATCCTGCTCAGCAGCAATTCCAGAAACAATTAGGGAAACCAGCACAGGTCAGTGCACTGGTGTACTATGTTAAAGTAAGGATGAGACACTGCAGTTATGTCTCATTAGATCTTGCTCTGATTTCATTAGAGTTATGGACTGTATGTTGGGTATGTGCTTAACAATTTGCTCTGTAGAGGAGAAGGAATGAATAATTAGATCCTGATAAGGAGCGAAGGACTATAGATGCCAGGGATGAAGCAGTGAAAATAGGAGCAAGGGATAAGCAGAGCTGAGCCAGAAATGTGTGCATGTCACTTAATATTACACTGGCAAGGGATAACTATTACAAATAGAAAGTTATGTGGGCAGGACGTACATATTTTATCTGGCAGGTTGTTGGTCAACATAGGATAATAGTAATAGCATTTTTAATATTATTATTAAGGGAAGCAATAGTAGCTGTAATGGTACTGGCATGAGTAGGAGGAGGATTAGTAGCACTAGTACAGGTTTCAGAATGAGCAGTACAAGTAACAGTAATATTATTATTAGTAAGCAGTACAAATAACAGTAATATTATTATTAGTAATAGTAGCAGGAAAATGTAATTCTGATAGCATGACAACATTTCCATTTTACACCATCATGTTACAGTATAATAACAGAGGATACCAGCGTAGCTAACACTGAGAGAAACCAGCATATGTGGTGAATTGATAAATTGTAGATTCTGCCTTAGCACAATAAAGTTTTATGAGCTTACTTGTTTTTTCTAGTTGTTATGATTTGTATGTCACTGATGCCTCAGCTCCTTCTGACTGCCACCTTACCTAACTCAAAAAAATCTAGTTGCTTGAGACAAGATTAAGGTATGACACTGCCGCATCTTATATGCAACTGTAGGGATTTTTTTTTTATTTATATCACATACCCATCCCCCACCACAATGCGTGAGGTGCAGAGATGTAAAGCTGTTACAGCCTTGGGATCTTTGGGTCTATGAGTCTGACATTTGTAATTGTGACCAAGGTCACTATCTCTGCTTGAGACCCCTGCCTTCACACCAGGACAGATGAACAAATAAAAAAACTACTGCTTTTCCAATCATCCAGATGGCTCATCAAGCAAAAGGTTCATTAGTTGCATTTAAGTCACCTGGATTGTAGTGAGGGTTCCTACCCACTCTGCTGTGGGACCTATGATCTATAGCACTTAGTTTAAAATTTAACATCATATTACAAAATACATATCAAGAGAAAAATATAATGATAGGTTCTCTAATAAGTATGAAGATTTATATTTATCCAGCAATATGTTTGTCCTTTTGACAGACATTGTAACCTCCCTTCCCCATTATGGCAGCATGTCTAACCCATGGAAGATGTGTTTTTGCAGTGTGGTGGCAGAACCCTTTCATACATACATGAGCTGAAGTTCAGAATGAGTGAGTGTTGTAAGAAAGATGAGCTCAGACATTTTATCAATGAGAGTTCATCACTGACTGTTATTCATCCGTATTGCTGCTCCATTGACACTGCAGGAAACAACTCTTGCAATAATTATTATGCTGAAAGCAGAATTTCTGGTTTACAAAATAATTACTGAAGACGTGCATTATGCTTTTTTCACGAGCACGTTTGGAGTGTTATTAAAGTTCAATTTCAATTCACTTTTCATGCTTGTTCCATTACAATTAAATAACTTTCTCTGCAGGCAGAATATTTGATAAAGAGTTATGTCAAAATGTACTATTCTATTCATCTGTAACTACTGAATTTATAAATCTAATGTATATAAACCTAGAATTTCTTAAGTATAAATCTTATTTGTATTGTGTCAGCCATGTTTCAGTAGCCATTCTTCTTTACATAGAGTCTCTCTCCTCTGAAATAATAATAGTAACAGCAATAATAATAATAATAATTATATTTATTGGGAAAAATGATTCAGTTTATGCAGAAATGAAAAGAAAATGACTAATAACATTTTTAGAATGCTAACAGGACTCTGAGCAGGTACACTGAAACAGTAAGTGAATCACCACGGAAACAATAGAGGAGCCAAATGAACAGTGTAGTGCGACTGTGCAGTCTTTTCTGCACAGCAACATCTCTGTCCAGTCCTGCTGCTCCTTGTGACACAAATGATTTAGTAAATGAAACAGACTTTTGAAAGAAACCTGTGATGCTACTATTAAAAAGATCACACATTTTAACAAGAGGTCTGTCATAGCTGCTGTTGCAGTTACATTGCAAAGGTATGATAGATGGATGGTAAAGGATTACACTCTGCATGACTTGAGCAACACATTTGGAACTAGGAGAGGAAACCTAAGTGGTTGAGTGAAGATTGTGAACCAGTCAATGTGCAATCATCAGCACTTTCAAACACGAAGTACCCAGAATTAAGAGGACTATCTGAGGAACAACAAATATCAAGCACATTTTCACAAATGCACATAATGCTGAACATGCACTTCAAATAAAGTAAAAGAAACACTTTTCTTGCTGCTTCCCCTACTTTTATATACCAACTCCAAGGTCTCTCAGCAATGGTGAAAAGGGAACAATTATTAACCCCACTGTAACACATTATTATACTAACTTACTAATTAGTGATCTTTGATTGAGAAAACACACAGGCAGTTCTCAGGCCAAAAGAAAAAGCAGTTGACAAAAATAACTGAACGCATGTCTGTGTGTATATATATATATATATATATATATATATATATATATACATAGATATATCTTTTATCAATGTATATTTTCATTGATGAGTGAAAAAACAGTACAGCTAATTGAAAAACAGTTGTTTGAAAGGTACTGGTTCTTTCACTATGAGAAAGCAGTACAGCGGTGGGTGGGGAATATGCCCTTTCTCCACTGTAGTGCAATTTCAGAGATGGTATATATAATTATCAGGGGAACTATTCTGTATTTTTGTTATCCTTTGTAGATCGATTTTCTATGCTTAGGTGTCCATCACTATTGGTCTACATTTTGCAGTTTCAACCTGAAATTAGTCCCCCACTTACTCAGAGGTTTGGAAAAAACAAGTTGTCTTTCAGAAGCACATTCATTTCTATGCAGTCAGTAATACACTGAAACCTCATAATAAGCTTTTTCTTACTTTATTTGTATTCTTCTGCTTCTCTCCACATGTGCCCAAATTACTTTAATCTGTTCTCTTTGACCTTTTCGGCAATTGGAGCTGTCTTCTGCTCTTATGTCATCATTTCTTCATCTGTCCCACAATGTGCATCCTACCACCTGTCTCAGGGACTTCATCTCAATCACCTGTAGCTTCCTCAGCTGCTGTGCCTTTACTGCCCAGGTTTCTGTATCATACACCAGTACTGGTCACACCATTGTTTTCTACACCTTGCTTTTCAGCTTCCTTGACATTCTTCTGTTATACATTACACCTGACACTCTGTGCCTATTGGCTGAAGCACCTCTTATTCTAACTATGACCTCCTCATTCAGACTTCCTTCTCCTCAACCAGCCCTCCTACATACTTGAAGCTATTAACCTGTTCTAGTATTTTCCCTTCTATTTCGAATCCCAGCTTCTTCTAATTTCCTCCATTACCTACCATTAAAACTGACATCCCATGTACCCTCAGTTTTGCATTCCAATCTCCCTGCCCTTTGCTGAAGTTCTTGCTGTGAGTGTACCTGTAATGGCACATTGTCTGCATACAGCACCTTTGTTAATCTACCCCCTCTGACCTGTTTGCTAATGTAGTCCATCAATTGCATGAGCAACAGTGGGCTCAGAGCTGAATCCTGATGTACACCTACTCCTATTGGGAGCGAATCTGTGAGACTGAACAGGCAATGGGTCCTTGTACATAGCCTCCTGTAATTCTAGAAATGTTTCTGAGACTTCAAATCACTACACAATTGCCCAAGTCAGCTTTCTTAAAAACCTGTCAAATGCTTTCTCCAAGTCTAAGCATGCTCAGTTGGAAATGTAAATTGATAATTATTTTGAAAGCCAGCATGCTTAGAACCACTACTTCTCTACTTTTTACTTTTCACTAGTGGCACTGTTTTTCAACAGGTCACAGTGGAAAGTTCTGTTATTTATATAACTGAAAAATCTCAAGAATTTATTTTCATGAATTTGTAATTTTTTTGTTGATTGGTGTTAGATAGCAGGCATAACAAGGGTAGAGCATAGTATAGCTTGGGTACAAGGACATTTCTTGCCACAGATTGTCATGCAGTTGGTGACAAGAGATGAGTGAGTTTGTGGCAGAGGTTAAATTAAGTATATTGTCAACAGTTGTGTTTGTGTGCGGATGGAGAAGGATAGTTTGGCATCTAAAAGGATTCCTAGATACTTTTGTTGGCTCACATTTAGGATTGCGTGGCAGTTGTTGCCCTTCAGATCGATTGGTTAACCTATTGATAATTTATACGAAGTTCCAGATATCATGACATATGATTTGTTAGAACTGATTATTAGTCTATTGATAATTGTCCCATTTGCAGAGAGGTGACAATTTGTCTTTAAGGGTCTGTTGTTAATGAAAATGGGTTTTACTACAATCTTGAGGAATAGATTTTCTGTGAACATGACTGTATACAAAATGTAGGAGTCAGAGATGATGTCATTAATAAATAAGGAGAAAAGCAATGGCCCCAAGTCTTAAGCCTTGAGGTTCCCTTGTTATTAATGTACCTTGTAATGAAAAGGAGTCAACATCTGGAATCTTCCTTCTTTTAGGTAGCTTTTAAACCACTGAACTACATTTCCCCAGAACTGAAATTCAATAACTAATTCAGCTGCAGAAGGAGATCCACAGTTTTGAAAACCTTAGTCATATCTATAAGCAGGCCTGCAGTAAGTAAGCATTCAGTCATATTAGAGAAGATTTTGTTACTGACTCTGTAAAGTGCAATCAGACTAGTAAAACCATTCATGAATTCATGCTGTTGATCATAGAGGAGCCCGTAGAAGTTAATGTGGTTGAAGGGTTGCTTATATAGTTGTTTCTCAAATAGTTTTTTTGGAGGACAGAGGTCTGGGTTGGTCTCTAATCACTGCATTCTTTGTGGAATTAAACTTTGTGAAGTGGAATAATAGCTGCATATTTGAATGGAGCTGGAACTGGGCTTGTAATTATAGAAAGATTAAAGATATATGTCAAAGTCTTTGCTATATGTGCAACTGCCATTTTGAGAAAGGTCATGTGTAATATGCAGAATGTCGACCCTGTGCTGGTATAAGTTAGAAGTTGTTTTTCAACTAGTTTATGTGATATGCTTTTGAAAGTAAAAGTGGCACTTTATTCAAATTTGTTTAACTCCCCACTAATATTGGGAAGCAGAATTAGCTAAAATGGGTTATGAGAGTGCATAGGTTGAATATGAACTGGTTAGATTGCAATATGAGTCTAGTAGGTAATGTCTGCATTTTGTGAAGGGTAATTGATTAAATGATGCTTTTCCAAATCTAGCTGTGATGATTATTCGATGTACAGTAGTAGTGTTAATTTTTGATTTAATCCTACTTTCTGATGACTAAAGTAAATCTGAATGGAAGAGACTCAGTTGCATTTATTTTTCTGATTATGGTCTAGTGAATATAGTTTGCTACTGCTCTTTGTTTTAGGCCAGCACACCAAAGACGACTAACTCAGAGAACAAAGGCTAACACCTAGAACATACATTATCACCAGATGTTCTCAGGAGGCAAGGACTGTCATACTATTTGATTAGTGCAGCTGCATACAAAGTTGTCTGACTTTGGCATTCCTCCATTACAGAGGACAGTACTGCAGAAAAGTCCCATCAACAGACAATGTAAAGGGCAGCAGTAATATCAAAAATGCAATAGAAAGATCAGAAGAATCCATCTGCTTGTCCAGCACTGAATTAACATTCTGATTAACTGTGTTCCCATTCAGTTATTATGATGCAATGACCAAAAACTCCTGTCTGTCACAAACCTACCAAATCTGCTGGGCATCGTCTGTACTTGTGCCATGTTGCTAAGGCCTGGAACTCCCTATTTCTATCCATCAGGTCAGTACCATCCATAATCTTAGCCTTACTACAGGATCGTACCCAAGAGAATGGCGTGCATTGAAACAGTCACTAAGGCCATTGATGAGGGTAAGGCAGTTTCACAGCCTACCTTTGACCTAGCAAAAGCGTTTACACACCACCCCCCCTTCATGGCATCATAGAAAAGCTTAGATGTAAAGATGTATGTACAAGATGGGGATGGCTGTAAACTGCAAAAGGAGAGAACCCACAGGGTTAGAGTTGTTGTTGCCATGTCAGACTCTAAGCGGTCAAGCGGTGTCCCACAGGTTCAGTCCTGGGCAAAATTTGCAGATGACTGCAAACTGGGCACCATAACTGACACTCCATCACACAGACATCCTAACTGGTGCCAGAGCCATGACCTTAAGCTAAATGCCATTACCACATAGGTGGTAATCCATTAAACACGGAAGAAGTTATCAAGGGACCTCATTGCCAAAGTGGTTAGGAAGACCTTCTACATTGCCCACCTGATCATGAAGGATTTCACATCAGATCAGGTTCACCACCCCTTAGATGAGAGAATACTACCCCCATTAGTTTGCTGCCTCTGTCCAGCAGTGATTTCTCTTGAACAGAGTCAGTGAGGGCTCTGCCTCTCCATGGACTGGGATTCTGTTCCCATCCAGCACATCCTATTTATATCCGTGTTGAGGTTTAAGTCTCTTGTTCTCATGGTTCTGGTGGATTTGGATTTTTTGTGGTGGATCATGTCCATTAATTCCGGGTTGGACATGGCCTTGTATGTCAGGCACAGATCACCTCTGAGACTGAATAGAGCTGGTTTGGGGTATTTCCAACTGCTGCAGGTGTCGGGTAAGTACATTCGAATGGGGCATTGTACTCAATCATTGGTCTGATAACAATGACCTCTCCTGATCTGGATGTGAATCCCTTCATGATCAGGTGGGCAATGTAGAAGGTCTTCCTAACCACTTTGGCAATGTGAGTGTCAAAAGAGAGGTTACTGTCAACTTGGGTCCCCAGGTCCCTGATAACTTCTTCTGTGTTTAATGGATTACCACCTATGTGGTAATTAGGGGTTACCTTGTTTTTCCCAAAGGGTATGACTATACATTTTTTGGCCTTTAGCTTAAGGCCATGGCTCTGGCACCAGTTATTTCTATGAGACCTTTCTGGAGGATGTCTGTGTCTGATGGAGTGTCAATTATGGTGCCCAGTTTGCAGTCATCTGCAAATTTTGTCCCTATGTTTGCCTGCACTTCAGAAAAATAAATGGGGCCCAGGACTGAGTCTGACATGGCACCAGCAACTCTAACCCTGAGTGTTCTGTCCTTGAGCCAGTTTGCAACCCATCTTGTGACATATGGGTTTACATCTAAGCTGGTGAGCTTTTCTATGATGCCCGAGTGGGGTATTGTGTGGAGCGCTTTTTTTAGGTCAAGGTAGGCTGTGTGAACTGCCTTACCCTCATCAATGGCCTTAGTGACTGTTTTGAAAAAGTCGACAATCCAGTGTCTGTAGGTCCCCAATGTCTTTATTTATGAGTTCCATTATGATCTCATTGAGTTCATGGTCCCATTGATGCTGTGTTTTTGCTTTAGAGAGCAGCTCTCACCTGGGCATCTGAGATGTTTGTTGGATAGATATTTCTCCTTTGAACCTGTCTGCCAGTATGTTGGCAATGTCTATGGGTTCAGTGATTTTTGTATCATTTTGGACTAATTCTGAGCATATCTGGGAGTTTCCACCCAGGTTTCTAACATAGCTAAAGAAGGCTTTATGATTGTCTTTTGTGTCATTATTTTCTCTCAAAGTTGGCCTTGGATGATTTTATGAGTGATTTTTGCTAGTATTGATCAGAGATGCCTTCCCATTTAGGGATTTTGCTCTGTCATGTAGTAGCTTTCTCCTCTTGTTGTAGAGTTTGTTTATGCCTTTGGTGGAAAGGGTCTTGATTTTATTAGGGATTGCTTGATCCATACATTCCTGGAGGTGCTGAAGGCATTTGTAAGGGGTTCGTGGGTTGTGGTTTCCACTGGCTCGGGGGCTTTGAAGGATACCACTCCAGTCTTCTTTTGAGAAGTTCTTCACTGTGGTCTTTTGCTGTGGTTGGGGCGGGATGGATCTCCAGTGAGATTAATTTATGGTCTGATCTCACCAATGAGGGATATACTTTGTCCCCATGTTTGTGATGATCATTTCTCCTCTTGTGGGAATGGTGACTAGTTGTTCCATAGCATTTGAGTTTATGAACTCCATGAACCTTTGGGCTAGGGTGTTGGGGCTTGAGTAAAATTTCCCAGTCTTGTTTTTGGGGTTGAAGTCCCAATATATGATGGTGTTTGGAGAGACATTCATACTCTCCAGTGTCTTCAGGAAGGGCTGTGGTGGTTTCCTGGGTTTGAGAAGGTGGTCTGTAGCATGTTACAAACTGTAGGGCAGTTTTACCTGTGGTTAATTGCACCTGGATGGTCTCCGATGCTTAGATGCGTTGCACTAACCTGGAGGTGTGGGTATCCTTTATGAATATGGATACTCCCCTCCTTTTGTGGTCGGTCTCTGATTTTTGGGGCGGGCATGATATGAGGTATAACCTGATAGTGCTGGGGTGCTCTCAGGAGCCTTGAACCAGGTTTCAGTCACAGCACAGACATCGATGTTCTCCATACTGAGGAGGGCTTTGAGGGCGTGCATCTTGAGGTTTAGACTTCTTGCACTTATCAGACCAATGATTGAGTACAACGCCCCATTCAGAATGTACCTTACCCGACACCTGCAGCAGTTGTTAAGACCCCAAAAGTTCCTCACCAAAAGGATAAAGGGGCTCAAACATATGTCATACGCTGCCCGACTGAAGAAACTCCAGCTCTATTCAGTCGCATACCATCTGCTCAGAGGTGATCTGTGCCTGACATACAAGGCCATGTCCAACCCGGAATTAATGGACATGCTCCACCTCAAAAATCCAAATCCACCAGAGCAAGAGACTTAAACCTCAACACGGATATAAATAGGACGTGCTGGAGGGACAGATTCATCACCCAGAGACTCCCTACACTATGGAACAGAATCCCAGTCCATATGAGGCAGAGCCTCACTGACTCTGTTCAAGAGAAATCTTGGTGGATGGGAGATCGTGAATCATCTCTGTGTCACTGCTGGACAGAGGCACAGCAAACTAATGAGTATAGTATTCTCATCCTAAGGGGTGGTGAAAGCCACACACACTCTGGCTAGGCTTATAAATGCCCTAGGGCAGATAGCCTAGTATGAACCTATGATCCTATGAACCTTCCCTCCCATCCTTCAAAACCATTTGAAAGGCTTCTTAGTCAAAATATGTCTTAGTTCTTGATCAACACAAGGATAAACTATATATATAAATGTGAACAAATACCTACTCATACCTTACATCTCCTTACTCTCCCTTCTTCAGTCACTTTCTTACTTCTGTCAGCTTCTCTCACCTGTCTTTCTCTCTAGATATATCAAAGGCCTGTTTTTCCCTCTCTCTTTGTAATGAAATTCCTGTTTGTATTATACTAACTTACCTTTAAGTTGTCTATAAACTGTCTAAAATTTCTCTAACTATTAAATTATTATCCTGTAACTTCCACCTGTTCTTAAATAATGTTTTCATATTATATCTAATTTATGTTTTCATATAATGTCTAATTTACTATAATTATTTAAACTGCAGTTGTTTTTTGTATTATTTTTATATTCTGTAAAATTATCGTTCTTAAAATGTTTTGTAATACTTTGAAGCTTTTCTCCGAAGGCGTCTGCTGAAAATGGGTTCCTACTCAAACAGACTTTCCAGGTAATCAATTGTCAGTAAATACATAAATAAATGAACGTTACCTAACTGTGTCTTTTTGTTCTAATTTCTTTCATTTTTTCATTGTGTAACAAAACAAAACAAACAAAAGAGAAAGAACAACAATTGGTCCACCAAGCTTACACTAGGAGAGTATTTAAAAGAAATAAGAAGATCCTCAAGTAATTCAAAGTCATATTAATTATCTTAAAATTAAAAGCTGGGATGCAGAGATGTTAGTACATTGTACATCACCAACATGGACAGTGGAAATGAACAGTGTCAGTGCTTCTAATATACCACGAGGTCGCACAGAGGGCAAAATATGTTGGTATGCAATGCATGCTAAAATGTGCATAATGACATGGAAATGAAACATTCTGTGTGAATTAGAAACAATGAGTATTCAAATGATGACGTCCAAAATGACAGACCACTTCATAAACAAATAAAATATGAAAGGTGTGCTATGATGCATATGTAATTTGTACACCAAGAGCTGCTGGGTACTGCTAGGACAGCAGGAGTATTTCTGTGGCAGCATGTGATATCTACCATCATTAGAGCCAGTACATCATGACCATCCATGCCAGAGGAGGTAGTGCAAACAGCACATCATATACCTGTAACTCCCAAACTACCAGATTAGGGACTGTTTCCCTGGAGTCACCCAAGGGGATATTCAGGTGGATACATGAAATGCCAATTTATGTGGATACTAAGTTATGTGAATCTTTAGCCATCCTAGCTACAGGAATTGTTCAGCAGCTCACTGGAAACACATTAAGGATATTGCAGCCATCAGCCTAACAGATACTAAACCAGGTCCTGAAAGTTGTGCTGTGGCATTTTCATAGGTGCATACTAGGCTAACAGGGCCCATGTAACCCAAATGCACCCCATGAGTTATTGTGCTTTAGAGGTTATTCTTAAGGGTGTATGTTAGCTAGGGAATGACTTAATGGTCGTATCTGTCAATAAGAGAAATAAGTGCCAGACCTGTGCTGAAGTTTCCCATCCACTGGTCCAGATTATGCTTGAATGGGGTTAGAGAAAGAATCTACTTCACATAGATGAGAAGTCTATTCCAGAAAATGGGAATTCTCTAGGATACATACCTATCCCTCTAACATGTCCTGTTTATGTCAGATGCACAGTTTACTTCATTTGATCTCGTAGTTCTGATGTTGTTCATCCTGCAAGTATACAAAAGGTCCATCAGACCAGGAGACAAGCATGGCTTGTATGCTAGACATAGGGCACCTCTCATTAGTCAGGAAACAGAGTATAGAGTTAGGGCTTTGAAGTGATCTGCATAAGACATTGTTTTTACATTATATTCTTTTTGTGAGGAATCTGTATGGACATTCCAGTTGTTGCATGTGCCTGGTCAGGTACATTCAGAAAGGGTTGCTATACTCATTGGTGGGTCAGATGAGAGCAAATCAGTGGCATAATGACCTCCCTGGAACTAAATGCTATGCCCTTGCTTATAGGCTGAGTGATATAGAATTACTTTCTTACTATCTCAGACACGTGTTGTCCGATGGCCAGGTTGCTATCTACATGAACCCCCAAATCCCTGACTACTGTGTTTACTCTTAGGGGTACTTTATTGATGAGGTAGTCTCCCCAGAGCAGCTGACCTCTCAAAAGGTATTATTATGCAATTCTTGGTATTGTGTTATAGGCCTTGGCTTTGGCACGAGTCATTTATTTGCATTAGCCCTTCCTGTAAGATGTTATCATCTTGGTGGGATTGAATGACTGCTCCTAGTTTACAGTCATCTGCAGACATGGTCAGCCAGAGGTCCTTGGCATTGACCTTGATGTCTGAGAATTAGGTGGCAAAGAGGAGCAGACCCAGCGTGGAGCACATAGGGACTCCCCCAGTGCCTGGCTTCTTCATAGATTTGTCTTGTTGATCCAAACTTCTGGGGTCCTATCTGTGAGCCAGCTGGCTATCCAATGTGTTACATATGGGCCTATGCCTAATTCCTTGAGTTTGTTTACAATGCTTGAGTGGGTTGTGATGATGTGAGGTATTGCCAGCTATGCAAAGAGAGGTAGGGCAGTGAATGTGTAACATATGCCAGCATAGCAAGCTGGAGGTGTGTAAAGAATTATATGTCATTTGTATATCAAACTGATGTGTACAAGTGCTTGTGTTGATGTGTTTGAAAAGCTGCTTGTGTCAAGAATGTACCAACAGTGGGTCTTACTTGACAGAAAAGAAATACATCTCTATGTCGGACTGTATTGTAACTGTTGAAATGAATATAATGTAACAGAGGATACTGGAAGAGAAGAGGTTAATCTCAGTCCAGCTAACTTTGAAAAATAGTCTGAAATTAAATTACCTAGTTTAGGCCATAAAGATTGTATATTATAGTTCTAATTGCAGCCAGAGACAACATGTCTCTAAAAACGAGACTAAAAATCCTACTGTATTGTACTTATGGGTGAACTAATTGCTACCCTTGAAGGGTGGAAGTTTTTGAAATTGTTTTATAGCTTCCAGATGCTATAACACATCTTAGCAAAGCTCTATGTGAGTGTATGATGACACATATGTGCTGGATTCTTTTAAAGTTGCTAATAAAATGGGTAGTGTGGGAACCAGATGTTGGATGACCAGATGTGTGTGATGTCATTCTGTAAGCCAAAACTGAAATGATGTTTTAAAACTAGATGAGACAGAAGTCTCAGGGCAGTCTGTTTTTGAAACCCAGCAATGAAGGATCACTCAACCACTTCTTCTTGCCTTGCTTTAGTAAGTAACCAGGGAATAGTAATTATTTAGATCAGTCAGGGGAAATATAGCAAGATTAATTAAGCACTGTTTTTCTGTATCTGTGTGAATATATCCATCTGTTTTATTTTTAATATTTTCTGTGATTGAAACTCTGGTGTTTATTGTAAATAAATATTTAGCATTTTCATGTTCTTGTATTATTTAGTATTAAATATATTTAAACTTTTCATTGTGACTGATCTTTTAGAGAATATTTTAACCTTTGAGAGTACTTATATTTATTTGGTGACACTTTGGCTACTCCTGAATGCTTTGCTGCATTGGTCAAACACTACCATTTTTATTAGTATTAATTTTACTCAGTATAATTGGATACCCTGGTAAGAACCTTAGAGTAGTGGCTTTGGAGTGTTCTGGTGGAAGTATCTACCTTATAGTCTGAGCAGAGGGGCATAGCTGTTAAATCTGTTTCAGCCTTTCCCAGGTGAGTGTGTGTCTGTGAATATCAAATCTCAAAGAGTGTGTGTGTCAGTTACTTGGAGCAGGGACACAGAGCACTGGTGTCACAGAGAGGGTAGTAGAAGACTTGGCTTGGAACACTCAACTGAGGACTCAGCTCTACAGCTGTAGTTGGTGTGGAGTCTTATTTGAGGCCTGGAGAGAGAGAGGGAAACCCAGTCCCAGGATAGGAGTGTGCTCCCTGTGTGCTCTTAAGGGAAAACATGTTTGGTGCAGAGAACTGTATCTGGAAATAATTTGTGTATCTATTTTTGTTCCAAGTGAACATCTTTCACTGGTGTCAGTGACAAAAATTGAGGCTCCTTGGTTAATGACCCAGAGGAGGGGCTTCACATGGGATATTGTATCAAATGCCTTAGTCAGGTAAAGATAGGTATTATGCACAATTTTGCCCTGATCCATTGCCTTGATGGCCTTCTCAAAGAAGTCCACAAGGTTTAGTAGGCATGAACTGCTTTTAACAAAACCAAACTGGCTGGGGAACAGTGTCTGGCAGTTTCCTATGTTATTGTTAATCATATCCATGACAATTCTTTCCATGGCTTTGCATATGAAACTAGCCAGATTAATGGGTCTGTAGTTCTCAGTATCTGTTGATGGTCCACCCCTGTACAGTGGGATGCCAGTTGCAGTCCTCCGTTTGCATGGCAAAATGCCTGTTTGGAGGCTGTAGTTGAATGGTGAATCCAGTGGCCCTGATAGATCATATTTCAGGCTATTTAGGAGGCATCCTGGGATATTATTGAGGCCCCCTGAAGCTGTTTTTTTGGACATAAAAAGCTTAGCTTTCTTGGACTCAACACTCTTAGTGTCTGTTTAGTTTGATGAGAGAGAGATTCTTTATCTTTTTGCGTGTTATAGCTATGACTTTTTTCTTCTGTTGTGCTTAATTTTGGGTTCCTCCAGGATGATTTGCATTTAGAGTTTGTTTTGGGCTTACTTGTGATAGGTACAGCAGCCTCTCTGCAGAATTTTTGTGAACAATTCGACTTAGGGTGGTGTGTTATCTAGGTTTGGAGAGGCTTGGAATTTTGAGAGGTGATTGCTTAACAAAAGTTAGTTGCCTTGTAATAGTTCACAACTGTTATGTGGTTACAGAGCTTACAGGGGTTACAAAATTGATTTTTATTTCAAAAGAGACAGCTTTTTGAGCTTACCTAAACAGAGAGGACATGACACTGGGTGGGGTGCAGTGTTCTCCCATATTTGAGAGTACCAGATCCAATATGTTCGTACATTTAGTGGATGTATGTTTTTAAAAACATTAAAAACAAAAACAAAAACAAACTGCTACAAAACAGCTCCAAAGCCTAAACTCTTCGAACCCACTAAATTTTTTTAAACACTCAATAAACACGTTTTTCGTCCAACACAAATCATTAGACTTCATCAGAAAAAAGGCAAAGAAACTGTCAGTTAATTTTTAAAATCCCAATATATAAACTCCTCGCCAAATGACGTAATCGGACAATTTATTCTTAAACATATATACCCTTAATAGGTTCTAATACAGGTATATGTTAAAATAATTCATACAAAACTTTACCTAATTACAAATTATCAGCAACAACTCTTCAATAATAAAACAATACTAAAATTATAATTATAAATTATATTACAATCCAACACATATTTACTTGTTTAAATTAATTAGAACATATTATCACAAATATGTTATATTATTAAAAACCAACTACCAAGCCTAAAAAAATCACTTTTGACTTATATTTTATACCTAATTATATATATCTACTATATTCATGCATACTAATGCATGTGTATATAAAAAAATAATGCATATAATAAATCTTCCTAAAATATGTTCATATGTACAAATCTAAAGTTCCAGTTTTGGACAATAAATAAAAAACATGAAATCTGATTCATTTTATTGCTGCTATTAATAATTTCTAAATAAAGTAGTGTTTATCTGTCCAAGCTTTTAAGCTTTAATAGACACATTAATGAACATTTATCATTCAATCCTGGGTTTGTATAAGCGTTAAGCCTAATTTGCCATAACAACTCCATTTTTTCTAATAATAACCCAAAGGGACCCCCTCTCACATCCTGTATAACCTGATCATTAACTTTAAAACTGATCTATGGTCAGGGTAACTCAAAATGTGACTTGCAAGGGCAATTTCTTCTTTCTGTAAATTAATACTTCTAAGGTGCTCATACACCCTATCTCTTAGTCTGCGCTCTGTTTTCCCTGTATAAAAGGACGGGCAACCTTAACAACTTGCTATATATACCAATTCTTTCGAGTTGCAATTAAATTTACCTTTGGTATGTAAAATAAACCCATTAATCTCAATCATACTTCCTAATTTCATTTAATGACAATATGAACAATTGCCACATTGCATCATGCCCCTATTACCTATTAGGGGATTTTTTTTGTTGTTGTTTGTGCAACAATTCTTTAAAACTTAATCCTTTTCGCCAAACTATTTTTGGAGATGTTCCTAATTTTGAAATTAACATATCGTCATCTTTTAATATACCCCAATTTTTGATGATAATTTCTCTTATATTTTTAAAGTCTAGAGAAAAGGTTAAAATACATGACAAATTATAGTCTAATTGATTTGATTGTTGTATAACCCCTTGTGTTTTTGCTTAATATGCAAATCACTCTGGTTACTCAAGCAAATACTTTGTTGCTTCAATATGGGTTTATGTAGTCTGTTGATCCTTTTATATATGACCAATTCCATTAATTCTTCTATTAAATTCAGAGGATATGCTCTATTCAAAAACATCTATTTCAAATTCAAACATTCTTCCATAAAGCATTCCTCCGAAGTAATCATTCATGCTGCTCGTACTAACTGACCCTTAACTATAGACTTTTTTGATGTGTTGGATGTGCACTTGAATAGTGTAAGAATTTATTTGAATATGTGGTTTTCCTAAAGATTCTCACTTCATACCCTTTATACTGTTTATTTTTAATAAGTTCTACATCCAAAAATGCAATAAATGCGGTACTGAAATTATATGTTAGCTGCAAGAAATCTGTAGTATTATTTAATGTTTTTATTAGATTTTCAGCAATATACTCATTACCCTCATTGATCATAAAAATGTCGTTGATAAATCTCACATAGAATTTAATTATGTTTCCATGTGATTCATTCTCGAACTTCATCTGCCTTACTGTATTTGTGTTTCTTCCTACTTTATTACCTTATTTTGCTTTTGCCTCTTTTAACATTTTAAAGTGGAACTTGTGTGTTGAGAGACAGCCTTACAAGACTATCTGCAAATATATAGAGCTGAGTATATTTTTCTGTATTATTCTGTATTATAGAGCTAAATTGTTGCTTAGATATCTGTTGTGTTACTGTTCTGCAAATATACAGAGATCAGTATATATTTTTTTTGGTTTTATAATTTGCACTCTGATTCCTCACATCTCTGTTGAAACTTGTTTCCCCACCCCACCCTCCTGTTCTTGGTTGTAGTTTAAATTTGGTGGCTTTTGCAGTGCCCTCCCCACTGTAGATTTGATCTAGGACACTCCCCAATCCCATCTCTTTACCGCATTCTACCTAATAAACCCTTTCTGCACTTGCTTTTAGTCCTTTTTAATTTAATTATGTTTTTTCAAACTGTGTGTGGACTAATATTGCTACATACTCAAGTGTGCCAGCTTACACTGCATGTGAATTGTTTTTACTACTGTTTTTGCTACTTTTCTGAAAAAAAAATGTATCTGCTTTTACTGTATTTGTGTTTCTTCCTACTTTATTTTCTTTTGCGTCATCTTAAAAGTACTCAATTGTATTTATTACTGCTTGGTGTATCTCATTCTAAGCCTTTTAGTTTAAGCACTTGGGCTTCAGACCAGTTGTTTTACATTAAGAAGGTTTGTGGTCTGCACTGTGGTGGCAGAACAGGTAGCTTACATCCTTCTAAGTTGGCAACTGCTGATTGAGGGCTCAGTGTCTGTTATTCTAAAAGTGTATTAATTCTGGTTTAAGCACTTGGGCTTCAGGCCAGTTATTTTACATTAGAGGGGTTCGTGGTCTGCACTCTTGTGGTAGGAGAGGCTGGACACTGCCCTTCTGAGCTGGAAATTTCTGGTTAAAGGCTTATAGTGCCTGCATATTTGAACTGCTTCTTACTGAAATTGGTACACCTTGTTTGCTGTAGCATAGACTAGATCCAGGCCTGCTGAATCTAGCTTTGTTTGTATAACTTGAGCACTAATCCAGGCATTCTTTAAAGTATTCAATTGTATTTATTACTGCTTGGTAGTAACTTGATTAAAGTGTAGCTATCATTCTAAGTCTTTTGGATTAAGCACTTGGGCTTCAGACCAGTTGTTTTACATTAGGAAGGTTTGTGGCCTGCACTGTGGTGGCAGGATAGGTAGCTTACATCCTTCTAAGTTGGGAACTGATGATTGAGGGCTCAGTGTCTGTTATTCTAAAAGTATATTAGTTCTGGTTTAAGCACTTGGGCTACAGGCCAGTTATTTTACATTAAGAAGGTTTGTGGTCTGCACTCTTGTGGGAGGAGAGGCTGGACTCTGCCCTTCTGAGCTGGGAATTTCTGGTTAAAGGCTTATAGTACCTGCATATTTGAACTGTTTCTTACTGAAATTGGTACACCTTGTTTGCTGTAGCATAGACTAGATCCAAGCTGCTGAATCTAGCTTTGTTTGTATGCTTGTTGTTTGTTTGCTTATTATTTCCCTGAAACGCTAATTCCACCTAAAACATGGCTTTTCAGCGCTTCTGCGGATCCCTAGTTATATCTGCATTGCTTACTGTACTTATTTCCTTGTTTCACTTGAAAGAAAGTTACTGTTTGTCATTTTTGCATTTAAGTTACCTGTAACACATTGCATTTAAGTTACCTGGCACTTGCCCACTAAAGCAGTTATATAAGTCAGCACTAAAAAAATAAAAGCACTACACCCTCACAAACTCCCCTTGAGTACCTTGTTCCCCATTAGCCTTTTTTTTTCAATTATAAAGGAATTCCCAATACTATTCTAGCATGTCCAAAGGTCAGTTGTCAATCTCCTCTCCGGTCCAGCTGGTGAATCTGGGAATCTTGAGGCAATGTTACAACTGCCTCATGTACACAGACAACCCTCTCCTCCTCCCATCAAATTCCAACACATGTGAGAGATGCAACCATGTAGCCATACTGGAGGCTAAGCTCTCTCAACTCAGTACTGGCATAACTAGTCAGGAGGAGAAGGAAACCACACTCACTACAATTCCAGTCTCACATAGACCTACCACAACAGCAAACCAAACACATAAACACAGAAAAACATACTCGGAGGCTCTAAATAAAAATCTGCCTAAGCAGAAGAGACCTCTAAAGCAGGCACCCAAGCAACCGCTACCCCAAAACAAAACACGTACAACACATATCTCACAAAGCCAGTGTGCCAAACAGTCACAGCTCTTAAGGCTAAACAACACACCTGATACACTTGTAATAAGTGACTCTATCATCAGGCACACTGACATCCCACTCACCAGGCTGAACAAGGAGAAGGTCACGGTGAGCTGCCTGTCGGGCGCTAGGATCCGCCACATAACAGAAGCACTCAGGTCACACCAAGGCAAGTACAAATATGACTCAGTCATTGTCCATGCTGGTGTGAATGACTTGAGACGTACCTCCCTGGACTACATGAAAAGAGACCTAGAGGAGCTCTCTGAGCATGTAGCCCAGGCCGGTATGACCCTGACCTTGAGTAGCATCTTACCCTCACCAAGAATGATGCCACAATATGAAGACAAGATGATTAATTTCAACATTTGGCTTAAGTATTGGTGTCATTCAAAGGGGATCCAATGCCTGTCAGCCTGGGATGACATGCTCGAAAAGCCACGATGCTTCGCTAGGGACGGCTTGCACCTGTCACCACTGGGCTTTCAGATATTGGCAAAGGCTCTTGCTATCCCCATAGTGCCTTTTTTAGGCAAAGCTCAAAAGACAAACCCACCTCCATAGGTATCACAAGGGATAAGAAACTAAGAGTAATGCTACTCAACACCAGAAGTCTAAACCTCAAGAGGCATGCACTCGAAACTCTCCTTAGCATGGAGAACATCGATATCTGTGCAGTAACAGAAACCTGGTTCAAGGCTCACAAGAGCACCCCAGCACTACCAGGTTATACCTCATACCATGCTTTTCAGCCCCAAAACTTGGACCGAACCACAAAAGGAGGGGGAGTATCAATATTCGTCAAAGATACCACACCTCCAAGTTGGTGGCACAGCACGAAGCATCAGAGACTATCCATGTGCAACTAACAGTGGGTAAAACTGCCTTCCAGTTTATAGCCTGCTACAGACCACCCTCCCAAACCCAGGAACCCCACTCAGCTTTCCTGAGAACACTGGAAAATATGAAGTTCTCTCCAAACATCATTATATTGGGTGACTTCAACTACCCAAACATAGACTGGGAGCACACCCTAGCCCAAAGGCTCCTAGAATTTATAAACTCAAATGCTTTGGAACAACTTGTTACCACTCCCACAAGAGGGGAAAACATACTGGACATTATCATCACCAACATGGGGACTCTATGCTCCAGACCAGAAGTGTATCCCTCATTGGTAAGATCAGACCATAAGCTAATCTCACTGGATATTCACATCCCGACACCACCCCCTGCCATGAAAACCACAGTGAAAAACTTCTCTAATGCAAATTTCACACTCCTCAAAACTGAGGTGGAATCCTTCAAAGCTCCCGGGCCAGTGGAAAATACGGCCCAGACCGCAGACTCCTTTATAAACGCATTCTATGAACACCTTCAGGAATGCATGGATCATACAATCCCAAATAAAACCAAGTCCCAATCCTCTAAAGCAGACATCCTGTCTGGTGGACCCCAGCCATAAACAAACTATACAATAGAAGGAGGAAGCTACTACATGATAGAGTAAAATCCCAAAAAGGGAAGGTATCTCTGATCAGTATTAGCAAAAAACTACGGGCACTCATACAATCGTCTAAGGCCAGCTTCGAGAGAAAAATTGCACAGGACACTTAGGATAATCACAAGGCTTTCTTTAGTTATGTTAGGAACCTGGGTGGGAATTCCCAGATATGCTCAGAATTAGCCCAAAATGACAAAAAATACACCGAACCCACAGACATTGCCAACATCCTAGCTGACAGGTTCAATGCAATCTTCTCCCCCCCCCTCCCCACCAAAAGGGCAAATATCTATCCCAGCAGAGTGCTGCCCCCCTGACATCTCAGATGCTCAGGTAAAAGCTGCCCTCTCCAAAGCAAAAGACACAGCATCAATGGGACCAGACGGTGTCCCAGGCTGTGTCCTACATGAACTCCAAGAAGAGCTAAACCCAAACATAAAACTACTGTTCAATCTCAGCCTTACTACAGGATATGTACCCAAAGAGTGGCTTACAGCAGCAGTGGTCCCTCTCCACAAAGGTGGTGCCTCAACGGATCCTGGAAACTATTGCTCCATAAGCCTGACTAGCTTGGTCTGCAAAGCTATGGAAAGGATCATCATGGACCTCATAAATAAAGATATTGGGGACCTACAGACACTGCATCCTACCCAATTTGGCTTTGTTAAGGGCAGATCCTGAATCTTAAACCTGGTTGATTTCTTTGAAACAGTCACTAAGGCCATTGATGAGGGGAAGGTGGTCCACACAGCTTACCTGGACCTCGCAAAAGCCTTCGATACAATACCCCACTCGGGCATTATAGATAAGCTCACCAGCTTAAATATAAACCCCTATGTCACTAGATGGGTTGCAAACTGGCTCAAGGACAGAACCCACATGGTTAGAATTGCCGGAGCCATGTCAGACTCCAAACCAGTTACAAGTGGCATCCCACAAGGCTCAGTCCTGGGACCTCTCTTGTTCGGTATATATTTTTCAGAGGTACAGGCCAACATGGTAGGACTGTGGCTGACCAAGTTTGCAGATGACTGCAAACTGGGTGCCATAATCGACACTCCAGCCGACACAAGCATCCTCCAAAAGGGCCTCATAGAAACAGACAACTGGTGCCAGAGCCATGGCCTCAAGCTAAATGCCAAAAAATGTATAGTCATCCCCTTTGGCAAAAACAAATTGCCCACAAATTACCACATAGGTGGTAATCCATTAAGTACAGAAGAAGTAATTAGGGACCTGGGGACCCAAGTTGATAGCAATCTCTCATTTGACAACCACGTGGCCAAAGTGGTTAGAAAAACATTTTATACAGCCCACCTAATCATGAAGGGATTCACATCTAGATCAGGGGAGGTCATCGTGCCTCTTTACTCATCCCTCATCAGGCCCATAATTGAGTACAATGCCCCTTTTGGGATATACCTTACCAGACATCTGCAGCAACTGGAAAGACCCCAAAAGTACCTCACCAAGAGGATCAAATGGCTCAAACAGATGCCATATGCTGCCCAGTTAAAGAAACTCCAGCTCTACTCAGTGGCATACCGCCTGCTCAGAGGCGATCTGTGACTGATGTATAAAGCCATGTCCAACCCGGAATTAATGGACATGCTGCACCTCAGAAAATCCAAATCCCATCGAGCTACGCGCTCGAGAGACTTGAAACTCAGCACTGAAATAAATAGGACATGCTGGGGGGACAGATTCATAACCCAGAGGCTCCCTTCACTCTGGAATAAAATCCCAGTCCATGTTAGGCAGAGTCCCTCATTGACTCTCTTCAAGAGGAATCTTGATGAGTGGATGGGAGATCGTAGGTTTACTGGTATCACTTCTGTGTCACTGTTAGACAGAGGCACAGTATACTAACCTTGAAAAAGGGCATAGCAAAATTATTTTAAAATGGGTGGTGAAAGACAAACACACTCTGACTAGGCTTATAAATGCCCTAGGGCAGATAGCCTAGTATGAACCTATGAACCTATGAACCTATGAAAACATATGCATTTTCCCAAAATGACATCACTAAATTAGCATAACTAGACCCACATGGAGAGCCCATAGCTACTCCTTTCTTTTGGATGTAAAACTGGTTATCGAACAAAATAAAATTATATGACAGTATGATATCAAGGAGCTCTTGCACCAAGGAGATTTTGTCTTCTGGTGCACCTTTCTGTCTCATTCTTGCTGTTGCCCATTCAATCCCTTGCTGATGAGGGATACTAGTATATAGCTCTTTCACGTCTACTGTCAGATAATTATATTATTGTTGGTATGTTAGATTGTTGATTTTATCTAGAAATGCCCAAGAATATTTTAAAATACACTGTTCCATTACCACATATTTTTTCATTATAGCATCTACATATTTGGCACATGCATAAGTGGACAATCTCCTTCCATCAACAATTGGTCTAAAAAGGGGGTCGTTAAGGCTTTTGTGAATTTTTTAGTACCCTGAAAATGCAGGATGCCCTTGGTGACTCCATCACTAAATAATTGAGTGTGTGCAAATCTATTCTTGCTTCAATAAACAATTCATTTAATAAACTTTTAATGAATTGATTCACCTTATTATATTCATTAATTGATGCATGTTCATATGTATCAGTAGTTAATATTTCTTTTGTTTTCCTTTCATAATCTGGTGTATCCATAAAAACCAACCCCCCTCCTTTATTTGGGTTCATTACCCTCACATTGGCTGCCAGCAAAACTTCAAGACTGTCCTTTTCATACTTACTCATGATTGTGTCTTTCTGCTTTTCCCGGTTAGGGGTCGCCACAGCGGAACTCCAGTCCACTTTTCATACTTACTCATATTATATTTATATTCAAATTTTGTTTCACATGATTTCCTAAGATCTAGTTCGCAAATTTTTTTGAATATATACAGAGCATTATGCAGTGGTGGATTAAAACAACTGGCAACCCTGAGTTGGTTGTTAAACATAATTTGACCACCCAAGAGTTTTGACAGTATGTCCACCAATTGTTCTGAAACATGAAAAGATGAGAAATTATAAACAGTAAAATCACCCTGTTTGTTTTTTATAATTGCATCAGAAGCTCTATTGTGTTGGTTCATTGATGTCATCTCCTGTTGTTGTGATTTTTCCTCTTGTTCCATTGTTTCTTCTGATTGCGTCTTGGAAAACCCTGTTTGAAATTTGAAGTTGTGGCCTGTTGGTTATTTCTTATTTCATTGTTGTTATTGCCATTACGAACTCTAATACTTTCACTTCTCCTGA
Source organism: Protopterus annectens (assembly GCF_019279795.1). Lineage (NCBI taxonomy): Eukaryota > Metazoa > Chordata > Ceratodontiformes > Protopteridae > Protopterus > Protopterus annectens. The sequence continues at coordinate 1,543,104,949 of NC_056741.1, forward strand.
TGTTGTCATTATCAGTCTCTCCATTAGGAACTGGGGAGGGGTCTACTTGCTGCAATATATCTCCAGGTGCCTGCAAAGTATTACTGTCTTGGCCCCTATCCCCATTGTACTCATGGTTCACGCTCTGTTGTTTTGACCATATTTGTGATACTGGAGGTGGGGGATACGCTGACCCTGTACTATATTGCAACTGGTCCTGTTGAAGTTTTTTAACTTTAGTTTGTCTTATCTTGTCTAAATGCTGTTCAATGCTTTGAAAACAATGTAGGTATTCATATTTGTACCGTAGAAAATTGGTATGCTGCTTAATCTGACCATCTAGTTGATCAATACATTCTTCCAATTCCTTAGTTGTCATACTATAATGTTTTATCATTATTTGTAACAGTTGCAAACCTTGTTGGTTAAATAGTTTAATCAGTTCCAGATGGAATTCAGACCCTGGCATAAAACCCGTGGGGTAACGCCAGGTTCTAAGGCCTTTAGGCACTATTTCTAGTCTAAGGCATTCTTGAAAGTACTCTATTTCTAAACACAACTTTTTGTATTTTAACATATTATGGTCCAATAAATTTAAAAGTTCCAGTAATGATTTATTCGGTGCCTCACTGCTTGCTGTCACCTTATCAGAATTATTGGCTATGAACAAGCCTATTGGGGACATTAACCAATCTTTCAGATTGGGTACTTGTATTGGACCACTTGCAGTAGCCTGCGCTGACTGCTGTTGCGTTTGTACATTGTTCTGCAATGTAGGCATATCGGCATCAACATTAACACCATTGGCATTGATGTTTAACATGCCAGGTGAATTATCTGTCTGTGGATGTTGAATATACTGCCCAATATTCTGTTCTACAATATCATTGTGTACAGTACCTGTTTGCACTGATTGTGTGAATGTCATTTTAGCCGCTTGCCCAGCTTGTCCTGGCTGCAATGAATTAGAAACGACCATTCAATCCTGTTGCTGCTGTTGTACCGATGCCACTGTATCCAATCTTGCATTCATTGTCTCTACTTTCTGAGACAAAAGTTATATAAGCATAGTTAATTTCTGCAACAAATCCGATTCTCCATTAGAATCCCTTAAGATGTTCAGCGTGTTCTCAAATGAGTTGTTGGCCATAGCTGAAATAAAACTAAAAATGTTAAAAACAAAAACAGAAACAAACTGCTACAAAACCGCTCCATAGCCGAAACTCGTCAAACCCACTAAATTTATTTAAACGCTCAATAAACACGTTTTTCATCCAACAAAAATCGACTTCATCAGAAAAAAGGCAAAGAAACTGTCAGTTAATATTTAAAATCCCAATATATAAACCCCCCGCTAAATGACGTAATTGGACAATTTATTCTTAAACATATATACCCTTAATAGGTTCTAAGACAGGTATATGTTAAAATAATTTATACAAAACTTTACCTTATTACAAATTATCAGCAACAACTCTTCAATAATAAAACAATACTAAAATTATAATTATAAGTTATATTACAATCCAACACATATTTACTTCTTTAAATTAATTGGAACATATTATCACAGATATGTTATATTATTAAAAATTATTGTATGTTATCACATGTATAAATAATTTCTTCATATGTATAGATATCATTACTAAAATATGACATCAGTTTATTGTTTTATTTGTAAGGCTGTATGTACTATATTTCAGTTTTGTATTTTCTGGGTTGAACCATGTCTGTCATTGGTTGGGGGTGGGTATATATAGCCTAATCATGAATATGTTTGTGATGCTGTTTCACTGAGGAAGGCTGGGTAGCCGAAACCGGTCTGAATAATATATTTTATTTATTTACTTTATTTTGTCTACAAGTGCCTTATGTACTCTTTATGCTGGCCTTTGGTGTTTTGAAATGTTCATGGTTTGGCCGTGCATTCCGTACTTGCAAATTGTTTGGTAGCTTCATTAGTATATCACAACCAGCAAAAAGATGTGTGACTGTTTCCAATTCTGTTTTACAAAACGTACATTTGTCTGTTTCTCCCACATGTTCAATGGATTTTTTAAACTAACATGTACGTAGTCCACTATCTTGTGTTACCAATATTAACCTTTTGCTTTTGGTTTAAATTCACCTCTTCTTAACCATTCCTGCCTTTGATCCTGATCCTGTACACTGTTTAAATAAAGCCAATGACCAAGGATATAGTCCGTGTGCACATAGACAGCAGTAAATGCTCTCCTACTTATATTCTATATAGTCTGACATGAGATAGGCTGTGCCTGAAAGGTTCACATCTGAACACTCTCTCATCCACAACAGGGATGTCTGCAGAATTAGACGAAGATGGTCCTTTCCAAAGTGTCTCATCCAGGCAATTATTAAATCAATACTTCCCATTCAAAAACCTGAAAAACATTCTGTTTTCCCATTCCCTAAGTTCAGCATCTCTACAATTGGTGTATGTCATGCATAAAGCCATGGATCACATGCACACACACACACACACACACACACACACACACACACACACACACACACACACACGCACACACACGCACACACACGCACACACACACACACACACACACACACACACACACACACACACACACACACACACACACACACGCACACACACACACGCACACACACACACACACACATACACACACACACACAAAATTTTGACACTGTTGTGGGAAGCAGACAGTTTTGCCTCAATCACTGACATACACATCCAGTGGCTAATTCCAGATGTTGCAGCTGCAGCCATAAAAGGGATGGGCTTGATTTCATGAGAGTGTCTAATCCCCCTGTTTCAATCCAGTATGGTGGATATGTGCACTTTATTGGAGGTGTACAATTGGCATGCAGTGTCTACTAGCCACAAAGTTGAAGTTTGTAATGGACTGTCAGGTGGAAGATGTCTGACAAGCTGTGGTGATGCTGTGTGAACAGCCTGTATTTCTGCAAAGGACTGTAGTGGTGGATGTGGGTAACCCTTCTCCTATGGTAATGCTGCAGAAAGTGGCCCTGCATTATCAGAATGTGCCATTTGCATATTGCAGTTATTGCTGGCCACAGGTGCCCTATTAATGTTAGTCATACGTTTATCTGTTGAGATTGTTTCTTTTGGAGTAGAACATCTGAAAGCAGGAATGCACAGGACACCATTGCCTGTCCATAGAGGTATGCCTCTATTATCATCATGAGGCATGCATAGTACAGTACACTAAAATACAACTATAGCATACATTAACAGACATAGCTAGTCATGCAGGTTACTGCAGTTGCAAATCAGAGTTGCCTGAAAAGACAGCTATAGAGCTGGGTCTTGATCCACTCTACCTTTCAAAAATGAAGTGGAGGGTGCTACACTGTACCTTAATGGGAATTAATAACATAGTGATTCATACTGATGGTAGCATGAATCTTGTATCCAAGCCACATCCATCTGTGAGTGCCCACTCCCCATCCACTGAGTGAGCCCAAAAGCTCTTTAGTCTCAAAGTGCCTTTTTATTGTTGGTGTTCTACCTCCTGTAGTAGACATGTTAGCCACAATATCCATAGCCTCTTCCTTTACATAGCATACCATTTATATAACCTTTTGATGAACCTACTAATGATACTTATTATGACTACCCACAGCAATTTATATCCTGTACTGTTTTCTGTAAGATTTGTTGGTGATCCTGTTTGTTTGTGGCACCTTTGCTCAGAAAGCACACTCCATGTGTGTCAGGGGCTTGCAGTAATGCTTTATTCTCCTGGCTAGAGAACTTTTCAAGACATTCCATTCCTCAAGTAGCCAACTACTGTACATGAACACTTATGACTGAAACATGTCAGTCTCATGTTGTATATGATGAGTATGATGCAGCTCCTTCTTTATGCAGTTGTCTATCAGCTGCAGTTAGTGTAATGCAATGCCTCTCCCAATATCTGTTTCATACCCATGAGCACACCCTCCCCTGATTTATGCACTTGTTTGTCAGCTGCAATTAGTACTATTCACAGCCTACCCCCAGTTTTACATACTCTAGCCATACCTCAACATTTAATCCTAGAAACTCATATTTCTTTTGGCATACCCTTCGCAAAGATGTCCTTATATACTCTCATACAACCGCACAGCCACAGGTAGCTGATACAGTGTCAGTCCATTGTCATATGTCCCATTTACACCTGCATCACAACATCTGCATAACTGTCACTGACATCCACCATGATTTTTTTATTATTACTATTTCCTCAGATACTTTAAAAGATGGCTCCTTCCTTAACTCTGTGAAGCTACAAGTCTTCACAATCCTTACTGTAATTCCTCTTTTCCATAGTTGTGTTGTGCAAAATGATGCCTATGATTTATATCATGCTAACAGTTGCAAATTAGTATAGCATTTATGCTTCCTGCCATTGTTTGTGAATCATTGCTATATTGAGTTGCACTAACAAAACAAACTAGAGCTAGCCTTGCATATTAAGGTAACCATGAAACATCTGACCAGTATGCCTATGCATATGACCTGTGTACACCCATAGCTCAGTGGAGTAATGCTATTTCTGTTCATAGGGCCACAGTGCAATGTTCCAGACATAGAGTAGCATTAAGGTACAGCTCTGTCTCTGTGCACATGGGTCTACCATTTTGTTGCCAAGGCAGACCTAGAAGAGTGGCCATTTCTACACTGGGCATCATAGACTTCAGTGACCCAACATTAAATATAATGGTAGAGACAGAGAGAGAGAGAGAGCAGGATTTTCCTGTTTTTCATCTGCAGAAACTTTAAGGAGTGTCTGCTGGGCCACTATGGTGAAACACTGTGGATTGTGGATGCCTGTAATGAACTTGTCATTGTGGTGAATGATGCCATTAGCATCACCAGTCCTAGGACTTGTAATGGCATCTTTGAAGGTGTACTTAAATTGCACCACTTTGAACTGCTTCATCAGTGGGTGGCAGCTTCAGTAAAAACATCTGAGTTGTACTATAGCACTTTTTTCTTTTCAGTTGTCTTTCCTGTGTTACATGTGTAATTATGGATCATACTTTGTTTTGCAGTGGCAAAAGTGCAACAGCTGAACATGGCTAGATGTAGCAGAAAGAGGGAGCACTTCTAGCAGCAGCATGGTGCATATGGCATCTGTGTCTGTAGCATTTAAAATAAAATATTCCCAACATGTCATACTTAGCAGATTATGACACTATAGTCAGCTCTGTCTGTTCTGGTCAATGTCATGTGCTATGGTCACCAGTGGCACCCAGGATTGCCTTCCAACAGTCAGACAATGGTTCTCCAGCTAGAGTTGACCTTCTGGGATAACTGTTGGCCTGTGTGTCCTCTTCACAATGGACAGAGGTAAACTCTTCTCTTCTGATAATGGTGTAGAAAGGTCTGCCCTAATCTCCCAGTGTCATTTGCAGAGGCTGATTGCTGTCTACATGTACCATCAACTCAATTCCTACCAAAGTAACTGGAACACCTTTTGGCATGTCTATTGGTCATGCAGCAAGCAGGCAACGACCCATCAGAACGCCATCTGTCCAATAACAATGTCTACTTTCTCAAATGATGACTTAGCTTATTGTCTTTTGGATTAGCCTGGATTCCAGCTATGCCAGGAATCCCACCTTATCCCCATCCTGTGTACTGTCTCCCTTATATAGAATTCCCTATCCCTTGTTCACTGTCCAACTGTCAGCATCACCATTTGTCCACCATCTGTATGTTTGTGTCCATTAACTGTCCTTGCACCCCTCTTAAACCTATTGCCCTTGTCTGAATGAGTCTGTGCATCATATGCATTTGCCTAGCCCTGCTAACTGAACTTCTTCCTAGTCCCTTCCAGTGCCATCCCTCACCATCTTCCCCACTTAGTCTTCTTTTGTATATACTAAAAAGGTATCTTTTCCTAAAAAAATTTATTCCTTCCTGCACCTATCATACCCTATCATTACATTTGTGTATTTCTGTATGCTTGCAATTCTCCCTTTTCTATCTGCCACATCACCTCCACATCTGTATTGTGAAAATGGTGGACATTTTACTGTGTACTCCTTCGGTGACCTATCTCGGGGTCCTTATGCTACAATTTGTATCCTGGATATATTCAGCTATGTGGCACTTTTTTTCAGGCATGTGTGCACATTGATATAGCTACATTAGACTGCTTTTATTAGGACATTGGTCCCACTGGCCACATACTATACTGTTGTACTGCTTCAGCTATAGAGCAGCCTAATGCTGCTCCTTCTATTGGACCTACACTTCTCATTAATTGTGTGGCCCTATGCTCAGGATGCCAGTGCTACTCGGCACCTTATATGTATCGTATTATCTCTCTGGGTCTTCACACAGTGACATCATCAAAATCTGTCTGTGGTTCTGAGTTAAGATAGTCAGTTGCCTTGATATTTATGCTTAACAGTAGCTTTCATCTGAAAAACTATAAATATTATAATCTAATGGCCATTGGTTCCATGTTCAGTATTTTTATGGTGCTAAATATAATTAAGGAAATATTGTCTATCAAAAAGTAATATGAAGAATAGTACAAAAACAGAAAATGTGTGACATGCTATGCTCAAAAATACTTTGCAGAATTTGAAGTCATAATTGCGAAAAATGTCAGAATTAAAAGGCCATGTTCACACATTTCAAACTTTAATTCTAACTGATGTTTTATTACATGTAGAGATGCTTAACTAATTACTTATTATACTAGTTTATGAATAAAAGTTGGATGAATAACTTCTTGCACAAAAAATGATTTTATTCATAGACTACAAAACATTTTAAGAGGAGAATGCAGTGTCTTAGTGTAGGAAAATGTGTGAATTTCCCCCTACAATATTTAAATTCCAGTGAAATACACAGGAAAGGGAGAACTGTTAATTCTTATTATAGATATTTACAAGCCGATCACGCCCAAAGTTGTGGCTAGTTGTAAAGTGTTGTCACTAAATTTAAATTATATTTAAATAATCTGAAGACAAAAACATAAATGAAAGGAATCAATGTAAAAAAAAAGAAAGAAAAATAATAATGAATATAATGACACTAACTCCGAATAAAGTAATGTCTTTAGAAATGCAGTCAGACAGAATAAGCTTTTGTGTATCACTGCTTCTTCAGAATAAAGACAATGCAAATCTATATGCCAGTTCATCTGATTCTTTTATACATCAAAATTAAATTCCATTGACTCAGGCATACATTTCAGACACACAGATAAATGTCTATACATTCTTTATAAAATCAGGGAAAATAGAATAAACTTTTGCATAGAAAGAATCGACTTACATTAATCATTAATCAGCCATACATTTCATTGAACATATCTATGCCAGCCAGTTTACCTGCTGACCTGATTTAAGCGTATATATGGCTAATATTTCACCATAAAAGTAATCATGTAAATCTTACTGGTCATTGTCCGACTGGAGTCTGAAGTTCTTCACACAAACTGTCTCTCTCTCTCTTTCTTTTTTTTTTTTAGTCAAATGCTTAAGTCACACAGCATGGCTGCCATTTTGTGTCATTAACATGATGTTTAACCATGGAAATAGAAAATAGCAGTTTCCAGTCACAGCATTGCTAGTTCATGCCGAAAATAGATTTAGTAGCTTACTTACTTTTCTGAATATTTCTTGAAAGTAGGAACGCTTATCTTTTTTCCTTACACACAGTTCCCTCAAGCATGTGTAAATAAACTTTTAGGAAGAATAACCTTCATTGTAACAGTAACAGTCTTTCTTTTATGTGTTATGTTAATTCCAACTCTGGTCTCCCCTAAAAAGATGCCGCTAGCCTAGCAGGGCTAACCTGGTCAACAAAGGATAAATAGATAAAATAAGTAAATATGAACTATCAAGCACATCAACCAAGTCTACATGGAGAAATGTGACATCTAATAAAAGTACCCATCAAGTATTGTAATTTTGTCACTGTACACAAGTCAAGGCTGAAATCAATAGCTCAACAAGGTCTATCCATCCAGTTATTAAAGGAAAATCAGTCAGTCAGATTTGAAAAGGAGGTAGGAAAAAATTTAACCTTTTTTTCTCTACTAGTTTTATTCTATATACGTGATGAAGCTTTTTTTTTTTTTTTTTTTAAATTGCAAAATAACGCTGCCTCTAATTTGATTTAATTTTATCTCCATCTCCCATGGATGTGCTGTCTGACATTTTTTCCTTCTGAATCACAACCTGCTTTGGCAGGGTTCCAACATGTTTATCCCTATCTCTCACCTTGTATAAAACCTCTTCACAAGTCAGAAGTTATCCTGCACTCTGGTTTCCAAAATTTGTATTCTTCCAAAGAGTTATGATTGCTTCTTTTAAAAAACTGTTCTTGTCTTCTCATTCTTTTTTGTTTCCTGGCACAAGAATTCTTTTCAACATTGAAATAAATGCTGCTGTTGAAAATGGTTAGGAAAATGTCACAGTTCTCAGCAGCTGCTTTATACTAAAAACATATTAAAATAATTTTCTTCCAAAGCAATGTATTAAGTATAGTCTGAGTAAGCAAAGCCTCCCAACCCTCTGGTACTCATGTGTGCCAACTCTAACCGTGTCCCTGTCTCAATCCCAGTCTGACAACTTACCTCAAGAAAACCCCTTTTGAAAGCACTATCACTGTTTACATGCAACATGCCTGGTGTTATTCTTAAGATTTTTTTTTGTAAGATTCACCAGTTGGAAAAGGGGAGTATGAGTTCTGCTTTTTCTATCATTGCTAATTTGTCCAAGTATTTTTTTGTAGTGGTTTGTCAACCAGCAGTAATCAATGAAAGTGGTGTCAATCTTTCTGAAGAATGACAACTTTGCCTATATGCATGTGTGCCTGTGGTTCTAGGTTATAACAACACACCACAACAGAAACATCACACATATATATATATATATATATATATATATATATATATATATATATATATATATATATATATATATATATATATATATATATATATATATATATATATATATATATATGTATATAATATATATATATATATATATATATATATATATATATATATATATATATATATATGTATATGTATATGTATGGATCTATTATTTTCCTTTGAACAACATCAGTGTTAAGAATATCAGCATACACGTACCAAAACACAGCATGTTGACACATTGCGCCCATGCTCTAAGGATTACCCCAGAGCACGTTAAACCAGCAGCAAGTGATCTTGTGGGGGGGGGAATCACAACCCCATGCTATACAACCCTTGTGGGGATACACTCACTGTTAATTATATATATACTAACTCCAAGGTCACACAATCCCAGGAGAAAAATAATATTCTCCTATTTAGGAATTTTCAATATTTTGCACGTCGACAATCTGGTGCTGCTGATCAAATAGGATCAACAAAACATTCGTTCATGTTGTGACTCCCCAACACACACACACACACACACACACACACACACACACACACACACACACACACACACACACACACACACACACACACACACACACACACACACACACACACACACACACAAACACTGTCATTCCACTACCATTTACCTTCACTTGTTTGAAACATAACCTCTATGTGTAACTTTGCATGCAAATAAAAATCACCTTTATTGTCCTATTGCATGGATGTCTGTTTGTCTTATGACTTATCTTCATTACTGCTGATGAAACACTTTCAATGAAAATGTATTAAAGACCCCGTTTTTAACCCTATATCGACTAAAGCATTTTTCCTGAAATGCCACTAATTATTTATAAACATTGTAAAAAGTGTGGCTCACATGATTACATTTTTTGAAAAAGATATATCAAAGTAAAGTAACAAAAAATGCAACACTGAGTCCAGATTAAAAACAAAATGTTTAAAAACATGAACAGTCATATAAGTTTTCCTGTAAACTAAGTTATTTCGAATGAAACATGGATGCAGATATGTACACCTATTTTTCCTAGCAGGAATAATGCACAAATGTAATAATTAAACAGAAATTGGTGATATTTCTGTAATATATTACTTAAGCTGATTAAACCAAATCATCCATTAAGGTCTTTAGAATTTTTAAAATATTTTCAAAAATATTAAGCTTAACCAAGAATTAGTAAAACCACCAAGGCAGACTTTCAATTATAACTGCATAAACATTTTATTCAGGATCAACAATAAATATTTAAGTATCTCATAGTCACCTTCTTTTTAAAAGACATTATGAAAATTGCTCCCAGCCTTAAGTCTGGCAACCTGATTCAAAATTTCTAACAAGTTCAAGCAAGCTGCATATTTTGCAATGCTATATTAGCTTTTATTAATATGTCGGTAAGAGTATTTGATGTTATATTTATGTATTTTTTGCTTATGTTGAACATTATTTTACACAGTAAAAAAAAATTACAAAGGCATTGAGAAATATAAAAGAAACTGGTACAGTTTTGAGAGTATGAGGTATATAAATGCACCACCTTCAAAATACATAGACATATTTGCATACCTTTCTATCTATCTATCTATCTATCTATCTATCTATCTATCTATCTATCTATCTATCTATCTATCTATCTATCTATCTATCTATCTATCTATCTATCTATCTATCTATCTATCTATCTATCTATCTGTCTAGGCTCATAGGTAGGTACTAGGCTATCTGCCCGAAGGCATTTATAAGCCTAGCCGGAATGTGTTGGCTCTCGCCGTCCCCTTAGAATAGTTCCCTGTGCCTCTGTCCAGCACAGCCATTGAAATGATCCCCGGGGTAAACTTTCTGTTTCCCATCCACTAATCAAGGTTTCTCTTGAAGAGGATTAGTGAGGAGCTCTGCCTAATGTAGATTGGAATCTTGTTCCAGAGCATGGGAAGTCTCTGGGACAGGAATCTATCCTCCAGCTCGTCCTATTTATTGTTGAGGTGAGGTTTAGATCCCTGGAGTGTGTGACTCGAGGGGATATGTTTTTTTTAGGTGGAACATGTCTATCAATTCTGGGTTGGACATGGCCTTGTATGTCAGGCAGAGATCACCTCTGAGTAGGTGGTATGCAACCGAGTACAGCTGGAGTTTCTTCAGTCAAGCTGCATAGAGCATCTGCTTGAGGCCAGTGATCCTCCTGGTGAGGTACTTCTGTGGTCTTTCCAGTTGCTGCAGGTGTCTTGTAAGGTACATCCCAAATGGGACATTGTACTCTATGATAGGTCTGATGAATGATGCGTAGAGGGGCCCAATGACCTCTTTCGATCTGGATGCAAACCCTTTTGTGATTAAGTGGGCCACATAGAAGGATTTTCTAACCACTCTGGCAATGTGATTATCAAAGGAGAGGTTACTATGTACTTGGGTCCCCAGATCCCTTATTATGTCTTCTGTATTTAGGGGGCTACCACCTATGTGATAGTTTATAGGTACTTTGTTTTTTCCAAAGGGGATGACTATGCACTTTTTTGGCATTTAGCTTGAGGCCATGGTTTTGACACCAGGTATCTGTCTCAGTGAGACCCTTTGGGAGGATGTCTGTGTCAGCCCGAGAGTCAGTTATAGCCCCTAGTTTGCAGTCGTCTGTGAGCTTGGTCAGTCATAGTCCTCCTGTGCTTGCCTGTACCTCTGAGAAGTATATGCTGAACAGGAGGGGTCCTAGGACTGAGCCCTAGGGAATGCCACTTGTAACCGGTTTCAAGTCAGACCTAGCTCCCGCAACTCTTACCATGTGGTTTCTTTCCATGAGCCAGTTGGCAACCCATCTCATGACATAGGGGTTTATGTTCAGGCTGGTGAGCTTGTCTATAATACCTGAGTGGGGAATGGTGTTGAAGGCATTTGCAAGGTCTAGGTAGGCTGTGTGGACCACCTTTCCCTCTTCTATAGCCTTGGTAACTGTCTCAAAGAAGTCCACCAGGTTTAGGATGCATGATCTGCCCTTAACAAAGCTGAACTTGGTAGGGTCCAGTGTTTGGAGATTCCCAATGTCTCTGTTAATGAGTTCCATGATGATGCACTCCATAGCCTTGCAGACCAAGCTAGTCAGGCTTATAAGGCAATAGTACCCAGGGTCCATTGTGGCTCCACCTTTGTGAAGCAGAATAAACATTGCTGTGCACCACTCTGTGGGCACATAGCCTGTGGAGAGGCTGAGTTTAAACAGTGTGTTTAGGTGAGGGGTTAGTTCATCTTTGAGCTCGTGTAGGATGCAACCTGGGACACTGTCCAGTCCCATTGATGCTGTGTTTTTGGCTTTGGAGAGGGCTGTTTTAACCTGAGTGTCTGTGATTTCAGGGGCACTACATTTTTCTGGTATAGTTATGGGCCTTTTGGGGGTGAGATGGGTGTGAAGTTTGCACTTAACCTGTCTGTCAGGATGTTGGCTATATCGGTCGGTTCAGTGTATTTTGTGCCATTCTGCACTAACTCCAAGCAGATCTGAGAATTGCCACTTAGATTCTTGACATAGCTAAAGAATGCCTTGTGGTTATCTTTGGAGTCCATGGCAATTTTTCTTTCAAAGCTAGCCTTAGATGATTTTATGAGGGAACATAGCTTCTTGCTGATACTGATCAGGGATGTCTTCCGTTCTTGGGATTTTACTCTTTTCTGTACTAGTATCCTCCTTCTATTGTATAGCATGTTTATGGCAGGGGTCCACCAGACTGGTTTCCTTTTCTTGGAGGAGTGAGTATTGGTCTTGTTTGGGATAGCATGATCCATGCATTCTTGTAGGTGCCCATAGAGTGCATTAGTAAAGGATATTGCAGCTTGGACAGCATTATCCTTTAGCATGGGGGCTTTGAAACTTCCCACCTAGGTCTTAAGTAACATGAAGTTTGCTTTTGAAAAGTTTTTCACGGTGGTTTCTTTGACCGTGGTCGCTGGCAGAATGTGGATATCCAGAGTGATTAGTTTATGGTCAGATCTAACCAACGAGGGGTTGACATCCAGTGTGTAACACCAGTCGCCCATTTTGTTGATGACCAGGTCTAATATGTTGTCACCTTTGGTGGGGGTGTTGATCAGTTGATCCAGGGCGTTTGAGTTTATAAATTCTAGGAAATGTTGAGCAAGGGAGTTTGTACTTGAGTAGTTCTCCCAGTTAATATTTGGATAATTGAAATCATCCAATATCAGGGTGTTTGGTACCTTTATTTTTCCCAGTGTTTCTAGGAATGAAGACTGGGGGTCCTGGGACATGGTGGGATATCTGTAGCAAGCTATAATTTGAATAGCAGTTTTGCCCATTGTTAGTTGCATGTGGAGGATCTCTGAAGCATCTTGCTGTGCCAGTAACCTGGAGGTGTGGGTATACTTGATGAATATGGATGCTCCCCTGCCTTTTGTATTTCGGTCCAGGTTTTGTGGCCAAAATGTATGGTATGAGTTATAGCCTGGTAGTGCTGGGGTGCTCTCCGGAGCCTTAAACCAGGTTTCTGTTACCGCACATATAACGATTTTCTCCATACTGAGGAGTGCCTCGAGTGTGTGCATTTTGAGGTTTAGACTTCTGACATTGAGTAGCATTACCCTCAGTTTTTTGTTACTTGTGCTATTTATGGTGTTGGGTTTGTCTTTTGAGCCTTGCCCAAAAAAGGCAGTATGGGGGTGGCAAGAGCCTTGGCCAGTATTTGAAAGCCTAAGGGTGACAGGTGCAAGCTGTCTCTAGTGAAGCAGCGTGGCTTGTCAAGCATGTCATCCTAGGCTGACAGAAACTGGATCTCCTTTGAATGACACCAGAAGCTTAGCCAATTGTTGAAATTGATATTTTTTTCTCCATACCGTGGTATCATTCTTTGTGAGGGCAGGATGCTACTCAGGGTCAGGGTCATACAGGCTTGGGCTACGGGATCAGAGAGCTCCTCCATGTCTCTTTTCATGTAGTCCATGGAGGTACAGCTCAGGTCATTCACACCAACATGGACAATGACAGAGTCATATTTGTACTTATTCTGGAGTGATCTCAGTGCTTGTGTTATGTGGCAGATCCTGGCACCCAACAGGCAGCTAACAGTAACCTTCTCCTTGTTCAGCCTAGTGAGTGGGACGTCAGTGTGTCTGACTATAGTGTCACCTATTACTAGTGTGTTGGGTATGTTATTTTGCCTTAAGGGCTGTGTTTGCATGGCTCACTGGTTTTGTGAAGTATGTGTTTCATAGTTTGTGTTGGGGGGGTGGAGGTTGCTTGTATGTCTGCTTTGGTGGTCTCTGTTGCTTTTGCAGATTTTTATTTAAAGCCTCCGAGTATTTTTTCCTGTATTTATGTGTATTTTTTGTCGGTGCTGGTTTCATAGGTCTATGTGAGACTGGTGATGTGATGCAAGTAATTCCCTTCTCCTCTTGACTGCCTGGTCCAGTCTTGGGTTGAGAGAGCTTAGCCTCCAGTTTGTCTGTATAATTGCATCTCTCACATGTATTAGTGTTTGGTGGAAGGAGGAGAGGGTTGTCTATGTACATGAGGCAATTGTAACATTGCCTCAAAATGCCCAGATTCACCAGTTGGACCAGAGAGTACACCTGCAACTGCCCTTTGGACATTACCTGGACTGACTGTAGAAAATATCAGTATAGATAGCATCAACAGCAGAACATTGATGTGCTTCTCTGCCTGTTTCAAGAATTAACCTTCATAACAAGCAACCCCCCAAAAAAAAGTATGTTTTTTGCAGGTGGAAATCCTCCCACCCTAGGTCTATATTACAATGTCGAACTCACAGGAGTCCAAACATTGTAATATCGAACCCAAATGTTCGAAATACGAAAATAGTGAAGCCACAGCACACCAATTTTTTTCCTAGGGAAAAAAATCGGTGGGCCATTTTCGGGGCCTTGCTATTTCCTCCACTGTAGTCTGATCTCAGAGTTGGTATATTTAAGTAGGGGGTGTGGGGGAGGGCGAACCCACATTAGTTTAAGTTTAAAGTGTTAAGTGGGGTTTTTTTGTACCAGAACAGCAATTTGTTTCCCCTGGGAAAAAAAAAATCACTGTTCTGTGTTTTCGTAAGTCTTGGGTTTCGAACTTCATGGTTCGATATTACATCATTCGAACTCCTGTGAGTTTGACAATGTAATAAAGACCCTTCCACCCCTCCCCCAATTCACCCACATTATTTATTCCACCTCAAAGAACACACAATCCATTGGGAAAGGGCTTATACCCCAACACCAGGAATAATCAATGTCAGATTCCATCAACCACCTGTTTTGTCCAGAACTTGCCAACAAAACAGAGGTCAAAATTAAGAAATGTTGATTATTTTAACTAATACCATATATATATATAGATATACTGCTTTTCTAAATTCATTAAGACTGAATGGAATTTTACATCTTCCGACACCTGAAGATTTCCTTGCTGGGTCAGATTTCTCCCGAGTTGAATTCCAGAGAATGAAGATTTGCAATGTAGCTTTATGCAAATGTATATATCTTGAGAAAATAAACATTGCAAAAAAATTAAAATACAGAAGTTCTTTAGCTCATACTTCTGTTCACAGTGGTGGTTTTAATATGCCGTACAGACATAGTAGTGATTTTATATAAAGTAAAGAGTTAATAAATGCATTTTATTATTATAATTATGCAAATACTTTCATGAAGTAGAGTCAGATCCCAACTATCAGACTGATTTTTGTTCATACAGATGTTGTCTTCAATTTACTGCAAAGCAATTTTGGAAATATCATTTAATTTTTGAGATATTTGCATAACTATTATTTGTTTGCAGATTTACAAATATCATGGCCAAATAAACGTAAATTTCTGAAAAGCAGTGCTAGTTATACACCAGCTATCAATGCACAGTTTTTTTTTTTCCGAGAACTAACTATACTTTCATTTGATGGCATGGACTACTGTGTAAAAACTTTCTTGCTCAAGTTATTAATTCAGTTATTAGCATATGTTATATCTTATTTTCTTTGTTTATTTTGTTGTTGACTGGGATAGTCTGACTGGGCAAGATAAGCCCCTTTTCAGCAGAGGCCTAAGAGAAAATCTCTAAGTGAGAGTAAAAATGCATACAGTAATGTTCTAATACACAGAGCTCTATGCAAAATACTACAAAATAAAAATAATGGCGACTATTAACGGGAGCTGCTCTGTTTCTCAGATTCTTGTGTCCTTTACCATCAGTCCAGAGTATTTATGCTTGAATCCAAGCCATCCAAAGCTAACAACAAGAAATTAAGGTTATTTTGAGTTTCATCTACACTTTTTCAACTGCATTTTACTGTTTCACTGCATTAATTTGTGCCTTTTTGACTACTTTTCTGTTTGTGTTTGCTTCAGCATCTGCACTAGTTTTGCACTGAAAGATTGTTTAGTTAGCATAGACTAGATTCTGAATTGCTGAATCTAGCCATTTGTTTGTACACTTAAACTCAAATCCAGCCGTCTTACATTAAGAAGGGCTCCGCTGCACCCTTGTGGTAGAAGAGTGTGGATATAGCTTTGTCTAAGCTGGGGATTGCTGGAGGAGGGATCTTTGTGTGATATCCTATTGGCAGACTAGTCTAAAACTGTTTAATGTTGCTTGTATATAAGCCTCATGTTTATGTGTAGCTGCACACTGTGCAATGAGGGTTAGTGGTGTCCATTATATGGAGTTGGTGTTGATCTGTATAGACACCAATGCCTAGAATCACTTTTTTCCATACACATCAGTCAATGTAACCCTCCCAGGCTTCTCTGCTACTCTACGGGCAAATCAAATGTGCATTCCTGCACTGCAGGCAACTCAGCTAAGCACTAAACAGCTTTGCTGCACTCTTTCATCTCTGATCCTCTGTAGAGTAACTGCCCTTGTTAATTCCACAGCAGAAGATGTTCTAACCTCCACTCTCAAATTAGTTCTTTTAGATTAACGTACTACTAAGGCCAGTCAGTCTACCAGCATTTCTCCAGCCAGCCTGATTGACATGGCCATTTTGAGGTAATGTAGTAATTGCCTCATGTATACTGACAACCACCTGCTCCTAAAGCAAGCAAACACAGTATGTAAGAGATGTGACTATACCATGAAACTTGAATCAGTCCTCTAATGTAACAATAAACAAGACATTAGACAGGTTGTCATCACACAAACCTCTCATCTTATACCCTGAAACTTGAATCAGTCCTCTCATGTAACAATAAACAAGACATCAGACAGGTTGTCAGCACACAAACTACTCATCTTATACAAAATAACGTCAAAACACATAAACCTACATACATGGAGGTACTCACCAAGAGCTTACTAAAAGACCAGAGACTTCCCAAGGGCAAACAACCTACACATACTGGTACACAAAAAGTGTCCACCATTACATATAACAACATACAGATATCAGTATCTCAACAATTAAGTCCCTAAGGCATAACACCTCAAAACCAAAAGTCATGGTCATAGTCAACTAAATAGTGAGACACACAGATATCCCCCTCATCAGGTTGGACAAGGAGTAGGTCATGGTCAGCTGCCTATCAGGTGCCAGGATCCATCAAATCACGCATGCACTCAAGTCCCTCAACAACAATTACTGTTATGACTCTATCATCTTACACGTTGGAGTGAATGACTTGAGATGGACCTCTCTGGACTATATGAAGAGAGACATGACTGAACCCTAAGATTATGTGTCACAGGCAGGTATTTTCCTAGCTGTAAGCAGCATTCTACCTTCACCTGGGATGATGCCACAATACAGACAAAAAATGATTGATTTCAACAATGGTTTAGCTTCTGGTGTCACTCCAGGTCTATATTATGTTCTCAAAAAGGCAATACAGCGAATGCCTTTTTAGTGACCTGTAAACAGCAAACCGCCAGTTACGTGAATGGCCAATTCAGTGATTTTTTTTCCTAGAGGAAAAAATAGCTTGGCCGACCAGGAACAACACATCAGTACAAACATTTCAAAATGGGGGGCTGGGCCCCCCACACCCCCCTAACTAAATATACCAACTCCAAGATCGCACTACAATGGGGAAAGGGGCAAATTCACAATGATGGCCAAGCTTTTTTTCCCTAGGAAAACAAAAAATCGCTGAATTGGCCTTTCGCGCAAATGGTGATTTGATGTTTAATGGCTGCTGAAAAGGCATTTGCTCTATTGCCTTTACAAGAACATAATATAGACCCGTCACTCCAGGGGGATCCAGTATCTGTCAGACTGGGAAGACATGATTGACAGACCACGATGCTTTGTCAGAGATGGCCTTCACCTATCTCCTCAAGTTTTTCAGATATTGGCAAGGATGCTTGTCTCCCCCAAAATGCCTCTTTTAGACTGTACTCCAACTTAAAAAAAAAAAATCCAACAGAGACAAACTCAAGGTCATGCTGTTTAATGCTAATAGCCTAAACAGTAAACTTCACTCCTTGAAAGCACTCTACACCTTGAAAGATGCTGACTTCTGTGAAGTCACTGAAAGTTGTATAAGGCTACAGAAAGCACCCCGACTGTACAAGGCTACAATGCTTTTCACATGTACAGACCCCAAAACAAGGAAGAAAGGATCATAGGTGGAGGTGTATCCATCTTCATTAAATCCAAATACATATCGAGACTGCTGAAACAGTAGAACTCTCTTGAGCTACTCCAGGTACAAATAACTATAGGTAAAATACCCTAGCACATCATAGATAGCTACAGGCTCCACACCAGGAATCAGAAACACACTGCCTACCTGGACTTGCTAGAGTCATTCAATATAGACCCAAACACCTTGGTCATGGGAGGCTTCAACTACCCATCCATCGAATGGGTGATTTACATGAGCACAAACATGATCACTCTGAGGTTCCTGGACTTTGTTAATTCAAATACCCTGAAACAGTTAGTTTGCACCCCCATAAGGGGCTCAAATGTGCTAGCACTGGTACCAACATGGGTTTCACTACACTATCCTCTGTGTGTTAACCTCACTGGTAAAGTCAGACCATAAAGCTGTCTCATTTGAAGTAAAGATCAGACCTGACACTTCCACAGGAGCAAAAGAACTGAAAAAATTCTCCAAAGCAAACTACAGCATTCTAATAGATAGAATAAAAGGTTTTAAAGCCCTTGCTAATACAGTCAAAAATGACTCCTATGTAGAGGTGTACACAAACACCCTATATAGCTACTTAAACAAATGTATTGACTCAACTCTATCTGACAGGACTAAAACCAGGTCTTCTAGTAAAAATAAGCCACCCTGGTGGACTGCAAGTATAAATATGTTATATAACAAAAGAAAGAAACTGACATCTAAAAAGAGAGGGAATTCACTCAGCAGACAAAATACCCTCTACAGCTTAAACAAGAAAATCAGAAACCTTTTAAAGTCATCTAAAGCTAGTTATGAGACTAAATTAGCATCTCTAGCTAAAGACAATCATAAGCCATTCTTTATCTACATCTAAAACCTAAAAGGGAATGCCCAGCTGTGTGCCGAACTTATAGTGGATGGTACCACTCACACTGAACCTGAAGAAATTGCCAACCTGTTAGCTGACAAATTTGATGATAATTTCAACTGCCTGCCTGTCCCCACCAGCCATACTTCATAGCATTCCTGACACCAGTCCTCTACCGAGTATCTTCAAAGAACAGGTTATGCAAGCACTCTCCAAGGCCAAAAATATGGCCTCTTTAGGACCAAATAACATCCCAGGCTGTTTAATAAATAATTTAAAACAAGACCTATGGAACCACTTAGCAGTATCTTTAACCACAGCCTGAGCACTGGCTTTTTACCAGTGGAGTGCAGAACAGCAACCCCCCTTGCATAAAGGGGATCCATCAACTGACCCTGAGAACTATAGACCCATTAGCCTTAACCAGCTCTAGCCACAAGGCCATGGAAAGAGTCATCATGGTCTTTATCAACCAGGACATGGGCACCATTCAAACTCTTGACCTGACCCAGTTTGGTTTTGCCAAAGGTAGATCTTACTTATTAAACCTGGTGGACTTCTTTGAGAATGTCACCAAAGCCCTGGATGACAGGAAAGCAGTACATACAGCCTATCTTGATTTAGATAAGGCATTTGACATAATTCCCACTCAGAGATCATTGAGAAATTCTCTCAGCTGATGATTCACCCATATATCACTAGATGGAAAGCCAACTGTCTCACTGATACAATGCAAACTATCAAAGTTGGCGGTGTCCACTTCCACCAGTAGACCAGTTACCACAAAGATATGTACTGGGCCCTCGACTGTTTGGAATCCATTCCTCTGAAGTCCAGGCAAAAGTAGATGGCCTGCTGCTTACCAAATTTGTAGACAATTGTAAACTGGGCACAATCATAGAGTTTTCATTTGATTCTTCAAATTACCTTATTTACCCTGCTTAGTTCAAGTTCATAAGTTGTTGTTTACCATTGATTTTGTCCCTAAGACCATCAAGAAACATTAACTCCTTACAATGGGGTTTGAAAATTTCACTACCCATCCAGGTTTCCAAACTAGTTTTAAACCTTACCACTGAAGCTTGATTCCATATTTAACAAGGCAGTTTTTTCCAAATTCTTGGAATAAGCTATGTGATTTAATTATTTCTCTTTGTAGTTGTGCCTAGGAATAATATGGTTGGAATGGAAGTCTATATTTAATAATGTCCATATTATTTCATCCCTGAATGCTAAATAAGTTAAAAATTACTCTACTCCTAAAATGTCTGTAGTGAAGTATGTGCAGATTCAGTGTAATGCATCTATCCTTGTAACCCGATTCACAAACTATTGGAGTCTGCTAATAAACTGACATTGGACTGACACTAGTGTTTGAAGCTGGTGGATGAAATAACTACAGAAGGAGCTGATATACTAATATAGGTCTCATATAGGTTTTATCTCTTAAACATATTGCTTTTAACATTAGCTCCATTTGCCTTAAAGCTTTTCATCTGATATTATTTGCATGTCAGTCAAGTGTTATTCCTAGATCTTTATATTCACTGACTTCTGCCAAAACTATTACATCTGAAGTTAATTGTTCTCTTAAGAAACAGTTGCCAAGGAACATCACGTGACCTTTTTATTTGCTAAATTTCAAACCTATGTTGGATACCCATGATAATGTTGTATCTTTCGGCTTTTCCCGGTTAGGGGTCACCACAGCAGAACTCCAGTCCACTAATGATTGGCAGTAGATTTTTACATACTGAGTTGCCAGCCCTGATGCACAACCTTCAATGAAGGTACACCCATTCACGCATGTCTCCACACAGAAAACGCTTTAGCTGAGAATCGAACAGGACAATGTCTTACTGTGAGGTGACAACACTACCGCAGCACCACCACCATTATATTGTAAATCCGTATGCATTAAATCACAATGATCTTTGGAACCTGCAAGAAAAAAGTCTTTCAATCATCTGTGTGTTTACTGAACTAGCAAAATTTAATAACAGGAAATGTAGAGAAAGCAAGACTAAAAAGACAAGGACCCAAAACTGAACTCTGTGGGACTTATTGACAGAAAATTAAAATGAATATCTTGAAAGGTTACTCCCTGGTTACAACCTACAAGCTAATTTGTGATCCAATTTATCAAGTAGGGATTAAAGTTATACCTCTCCAGTGTGTTTATAATTGCATGATAGCAAAATATGAAATGCTTTGGCAAGGAGCAGATAAATATTACCATGACTGAAATCCATATCAAACTAGCTTTGTGAGTGTTGATCTTTTGGGTAAGAATCCATACCAAAATAAATCCAGTTGTCAAGATGCCAATAATGGTCTTGCTAAACTAAATAAGGAACTTCAGATCCTGATCAAATCATCAAAAGTCAGATGGGAGATAAAAATAGCCACCCAGGTGAAGGATAACAACAAAGTCTTCTCTCATTATTTTAAGAATGTCAAAGACAATGCTCAACACTGCAAACAGCTAATAATAAGTGATATTGCATACTCAAGCCCAGAGGATATAGTCAGTCTAATAGTGGATATATTTAGCTCAGACGTCTTCCTCTGTTTAATATTCTGAGTCCACTTCCATAGACACCCCCTACTCAAATCACCCAAGTTCAAGTTTGAAAGGCAATATGTACAGCCAAGAATACTATGTCTGTGGGGTCAGATAACATACATGGATGAATTTTGGTGAGCCCGAAACATAGCTTGTCAGATCCCATACAGAAATTATTCGATATCAGCCTCAAAACAGTCTTCATAGCTGATGAATGGAGGACAGTAGCAGCCATTCTTTTACACAAAGGTGGGGATTCAGTGGACCCAGGTTACTAAAGATCCATAAGCCTGACTAGTCTGTAAGGTTATGGAAAGGATCAGTATGTTATTAATATGTAAGTATATAGGTAACTTATAGGCTCTCAACCAAACTCTGTTCTGATTAATCAAGGGCAGACTCTGCCCACTTAACCTGGTTACTGAAGCAGTGGATGAGGACAAAACTATGCATGCCACTTATCTACAACTTGCCCAGGTGTTCAACACAATCCCAAACACAGGTGTCATAAATAACTCTCCCAGCTAAGTATCAATCCCTGTGTAACTCATTGGATTGCAAACTGACTTACAAGAAGAAATGAGGAAGTCAGTATGGTCAGCTATACCTCCTTCAAAAGAGTTGGTTTAGTTCTAGTTTGACTCCTCTTTGGCATTTACTTCTCAAAGGTTAAAACGAATATTAAGGGTTAACAACTAAGTAATTTTCCAGATGACTATAAAATTGGTGCCATTATAAACTCAGTGGAACACACTAATATCTTCTAAGAGAGTCTGTTCCAAAAAATAGCTGGTAACAAACCCATGGACCAAAACTAAATGTCTTAAATTGTATAGTCATATCCTTGTGCAAGCATGACTCCACTTGCAATTATCACATTGACAACACACCCATTAAAACTGATCCACAGTTATGGATCTTGGAATCCACATTTATGTATTAATAAAGTCCTCTTAATGTAAAATGAACTGTTTTTGAGCTCAAGTGCAATAACAAATACTCTACAACAAATGGCAAAACTCCTTTTGTATGAGGAATCCCTGGAAGTTCTGAGAATTGTTCTTCAATACAAAAAAAATGTGCAAAAGTAGGAAAACTTTTACAAGCACAGAAACAATTTGCAAAACTTAGAAATATTTTGACAAAATCAACAGAATATAAGAAAACTCAGAACAGCTTTTTCAGCATCTGAGGAGGTTAGGAAATATCAGGATACTGTTAAAATGACCTAAGTGCAGTACAGTGACAAACAGATGACGTTTCCTTAACAAGTGCAGGCTGAAAAATAGTGATAAATTCAAACAAATCAATAAATGCACCACAGAACTTGTAAATAGCCTTGTGATAGAGCAAGTATAAAAAATATTTACATCAACTTTGTAGATCCACAGAATTTGCATGTCCTCCCTGCGGTCATGTGGGTTTTACTCCAGGTGCTCCAATTCCCTCCCACATTCCAAAGACATGTAGTAGGTGGATTGGACACTCTAAATTGGCTGTAGCTGAGTGTGTGTGTGTGTGTGTGTGTGTGTGTGTGTGTGTGTGTGTGTGTGTGTGTGTGTGTGTGTGTGTGTGTCCGTGCATGTGTGTGTGTGTGTGTGTGTGTGTGTGTGTGTGTGTGTGTGTGTGTGTGTGTGTGTGTGTGTGTGTGTGTGTGTGTGTGTGTGAGTGGTGTGAATGAACTACTGTGGCAGGACTAGCCACCCAGTGGTATAAACCTTGGCTCGAGATGATTGTCACTGCAGAAGTGAGACTCCGACTCAATGTACAAAAATGGGGAAAGGGGTTGAGGATGGATGGCTTTAAATGTAACCCAGGTTTCTTGCAGTCAGAGGCAGTCACCGGTGACCAAGCCAAACACAGGGTAGCTCTGAATAAATGAACTTAATCCTATGCAGACTGTGTAAAGAGATCCATAAACAATGTTCTGATTCTTAGAGGACTTCCCAGCTAAAGTAGGGTGCATATATTGGAGTGCAGCTCTGAGTCCACTCCTTCTCATACTAGTGAAGAAATACATCAACAATTAGGATGGAGAGGACAAGTCAACTATATGTAGACAAAGTGCTCTGCGAGCAGACTCTGAGCATGAATAAAAGATAGGAGGCTGAAATGGAAAAGCAAAGGCACATGGGATGAAACTGATGAGGCAGTGTTCATTGCAGTATATAGGAAAACCAGAAGAAGCTGAAAACTGAGACAGAAGTGAAAATAGTGAGAAAGGTTAGCAGCTTCAAGTATCTGATTAATGTTGCTGATAAGAAGGGAAATATAACTGAGGATGTCAAATATAGTAACAGAGATGCTGCAGTGTATGACAGAAGAATGCCAAAGAAGCTGATATGTGAATGTTTAGAGAACAGTGGTGTGAGAAAATGGTTGAGTATGACACAGAAACTAGACACTGGAAGCAAAGCAGCCAAGAAAGCTTGAGGTGTCTGAGATAAAGTTCCTGAGATGAGTAGCTGGATACACACTGTTAGACAGACAAAGAAATGAAGACATCAGAGCTGAAACTAAAGTACACCCAGGTGCAGACAATCTCAAGGAGATCAGATCATGGTGCTTCTGTGCAGAAAAGCAGAAGATAAATTGTTAAGTAGACTTAGCAGGGATAAGAAGGTAAGAGGAGATGAGAATGCCCAGCCAAGACATGGATGGATTCTGTGCTAGAAGTCCCTCAAGAGTTGTGCATGACTATTGAAGAAGATAGAAAAAAGTGGCACTGAATCACAAGTGATGGTGAAAGTTGATACAACACCCTGGGAATGAAGACGACGATGATGATGATGATGATGATGATGATGATGATGATAACAAAACATTTCACCTTGCACCATGATACTATGACTGTTAGAACATCAGTGTTGCGCCTGATATTCTTTCACATAGCATTGTCCAAACTGTGGATTCCTGGGTCCAGAAATTTATGTCACATCACCTGCCACTCCCCTTAGTCAATAGTGACATTGGCAGTGCTTTTTACTAATCTGTTTGTTTATCCATCTACCTCTTTATATTTGTCTATTTAAATATATATATATATATATATATATATATATATATATATATATATATATATATATATATATATATATATATACATATATATATGGGTTCCCTATGGTAGACCGACAGCTCGGAAGATCGACAATCACATCACCGACGCCAGAAGACCGACATAGCAGATAACCAACAACTTGTAATCCCGACAGCGAAAACATCGACATGGGAAATGTATGAGCACGACTAGGTAAGTGTGTCATAGTGAGGGATTTAGGGTTAGGTTACGGGTAAGGTAAGTGTGCGATAGTGAGGGATTTAGGGTTAGGGTGCGGGTAAGGTGTGTGTGCGATAGTGAGAGATTTAGGGTTAGGGTGCATGTAAGGTAAATGTGCGATAGTGAGGGACTTAGGGTTAGGGTGCAGATAAGGTTAGTGTGCGATAGTGAGGGACTTGAGGGTTAGGGGCGGATTAAGTGAGTTAGGGTTAGGGTGCGGGTAAGGTAAGTGTGTGATAGTGATGGACCTTAGGGGTAGGGTTTGGGTTAAGGTTAGTGCATAGATAGTTGTGTGTAAGGTGTAGTGTAGGTTTTTAGGTTGTTGGTGTGCTTGTGTTGTGTGTATGTTGTGTGGAACAGTGGTTTGTCGGGCATCTGAACTTTCGTGTTTTTGCGGTTTCGTTCTTGTGGTGTTGGTGTTGTGGTTGTCGGTGTCGTGTCATATCGATTTAGTGTAGTAGACCTATATGTATATATGTATATATATATATATATATATATATATATATATATATATATATATATATCTGACTCTGATCTCTTTGGATTATGTTCAGATTCTGCATAGGATAACAAACAAAAAGAAATGAAATGAAGTAATATGACAGCAAAGTTAAAACACAGAGCATGAATAGCAACAGTAATTACTATTTATAACAACAGCTGGAGGAATTAAATTTCCATGATACTCAGAGGATGCTGAATATTAAAGCACATAGCAGAGAGTAGCAACATTGGATAAGAGAGGTGGTAGCCTCTATATTTTTCATAGCAGAGGTAGACAATGCACCTATAGTAAATCTGATAGATTTAGAAAGTAGTGGGGGTACAAAGGGTAACACCGTAAGGGGACAATAATTAAAGCATTGAATGGAAAATAAGGAGGAGAAGGCGTGGAGGTAGGTATACTGCAGTAGAAAGGCATTATCGCTGCCTTTCAAATTGCAGTAATGACTTAAAATCAGTTATACACATTTTGTAAATGTTTTCCAAATATCTATTCTTTTTAAATTTACCAGTATTAATTAACGTTAATTCAATCTATACTAAAGAACTACTTCACATTGTTAAAACTGTCAGCCATTTTGAACTGATTCTGTAAAATGTGTACTGTAGGTTAAATTTTACATTAATGGCTGTGGCACGTTTTCATTGAGGCAGTGACAGGTTAATTTAAAGATGGTCAGTATTCGCAAATGCAACTAATTGATAAAGTGCTGTACAACACCCAATCTGTGGTGGTCATATGTGTTGCTAAGCTAACACTGAATAGTAATATTATGAGACATGAATGAAACATTTAACCATCTCTATATATACAGCTACGGACTATTTCCTTGATTTCAGCTACAACAATATCTTTGACATAGAAAGGACATGTGCAGTTACCAGTAATTAACTATCTGCAAGCCTTTTTTTGTATATTAAAGAAGCAGTTAATACAAACCCCTAAATTTCTCAACTATATTAAGAATAAAGAAGATAGCTACGGATTAACCAAGGATGTCTTTGATGTTTGAAGGAGAGGATGATATAACAACATATATACTAAAGCAGTTTTTTGAAGCTAATTCTGAGCCATTTTCATGATATAGCTCTGTATCTAGAAAATATGTTTGTAAATCTTTTTCTTGAGGATGTTCAAAATAAGTGTAATTCTGCTGAAATAAAAAGTGTTAGTTGTTGAAATGCACAAATGTAATGTGGGTTCCTTCAGCAATGAGTGGTGTGTGAGCATGGTGGTTTGTGACAGTACTGATATTAAGCTTTGGCAATGTGTTCTCCATTCAGGTGCAGACAATTAAATCAACATAATTGTCACTGAACAGTCGAAATTGTTGAGATGACCTCACTGCAATACAAATTCCTTCAAAAAGAAGTAATCTATGAGAACAGCAAATTGCATCGATATCCTTACTAAGGTAGGATGATGTATCCTCTAGTCAGGTATGACAGCTCTCTTTGGTAAATAATTTAAAAACAGTAATGAATGTGTATTTAATCTTTGCACTAATGATTGCTTTTCTTGTTTGCATTAACAAATTCCACAGTCATGAGTCTACCTTTTATAAAAAGAATATTGAAACCCATGGGTTTCTTTGTTGGACTAAAAGGTGAATATTGAGTAGTTTGACAAATGATCAATTTAAAAAACAAAGATACCCAAGGATCTATTCTCGGCCCTATGCTCTTTAACATCTTTGTCAATGATTTCCACTCAGCCATCCCAAATACTAAAATAGTACAATATGCTGATGACTCCACTTTAATCTGCAAAGCCACCAACCTCCCAGAACTTCAATCTTACACACAAACTGCCTTCTCTGCCACTGAGGACTGGATGTTGAAAAAACATTTATCTCTAAATGCTAACAAATCTAAAATACTACTCTTCACTCCTTCAAAATCCTGCCCACCTGATAATAATTCTTTCCAAATCAGAAGCCACAACAATTCTACTATAGAAATAGTTCCCTATGCTAAACTACCTGGGGTCACCATAGATGAACACCTAAAATTTGACACACATATTCAACTAAACATAAAAAAAAACATCAAAAACTTGGCCTACTATATAGAAACATCCACCATCTCACTCCTTCTACTAAAACCCTTGCCACGACCTACCTTCTCCCCACTCTAATATATGGTGCACCCATACTAACTAACCTATCTGCCTCAATCTCTTCAAAAATGGAAAGTTGTTACAATAAAATCTACAAGTTTGCCATAAAAGCCAAACACACCTCCCACCATTGCTCTTAACTGGCTAGAACTTCCCAACCATCTGGACTACCTCCAACTTACTACTGTCCATAAGCTATTCTTTAACCCTACCATATGCCCTGCTCTTTCCAACTTCCTACAACCTTACACTCTTAATAGGCCACTTAGATCTTCCCACCTAAACCTTCTCACTGCCTACAAACCAACCCGCCCTGCTGGACGGCACCTCCTGTCCTTCTCCCTAGCCAACAAATGGAGCTCTCTCCCTTCTTGTCTATGAACTATTGAAAACACTAACAACTGCAAATCACATCTCCATTCGTACTTATTCTCTAAGTGGAAGTGCAATTGCGCTTTACTCACCTGACCTTCTTCTCTTCTCACTTTAAATCATATTTTCCCTACTTCCCCTTTGCCTGCTACTTAACTCCTCTAGAATTGACCTCTTAACACCTCTAGAAATGACTCTCTCTTCATCATTATTTCTTGTGCATTTCATACATATTGCATTTAGTTTTCATTCCCTGTTCTCCTCTCCCATCATTTGTACCTGTTCTGGCACCCAAACAAGACACATTTTCTATATAAACTCTGGAATTTTTTCCTTGCAACATATGACCTATCTGCTAAATTACTAATGTACTAGTTCATGTCTCCATTCTGCAAAGTATTTGTACCACTTCATGTCTCTGTTCCCAAAAGTGTCTGCACTCTCAATTGCTACTATAACTTGCTTATCTTGTGCATCTGCATCCTGAGGGGTACTTTATCTGAATGCTTAATGCTTACTGTGTAAAGTGTAGCTTTAACAACGTACCAGTTCATGTCTGAATTTTGAATAGTTACTTAATCCACAAACTCAATGTCTACTATGTAATGTGAAGCCTTACCAATTTACTTGTTTATGTCTATATTTTTTCTATACCCTCTATATCAATTGTATTTTGCTTAGCTTATGTATCTGTATCATGAATTGTAACTTTATCCAATATCTAATATTTTTACTATGTAATGTTGGAGCTTTTCTTCCTGGGCCTCCACTGAAAATGGGCTCTCAAGCCCAGTGGACCCCTCCCCCCAGTCACCAAACTGAAATAAATAAATAAATAAATAATGAGAAACTATTCTGCATTGGACACACTTTGCATGTGCTGCTATATGCCTGGTGTACCAGCTGCCCACATCCAGAACTGGTCTGGGAACAGACTGTGCATTCTGACTTGTATATGAACTACAAGGAGCAAGCAGTACACAACTTTCCATAAAAATATTCTCGAGTAAGGAGAGTAAGAGATATAATAAGAGAGAAGGGCAATGCTAATGGCGTTTGAAACTCAGTAGCAGATATATCCAGCTGAACCTTTGCAGAATTCCAATATGTTTTAGGAAGGGTTGATATTACCCATTATGTCATGGATAGAGCTTTGAGGTTTTTTTTGGAGAGCACTGACCTCTTACACTCTCTCTCTTTCTTTCAGCTTTTCCCAGTTAGGGGTTGCCACAGCAGATCACCTTGCACACTCATGATTGGCAGTGGAGTTCCCACTTACCTCTTACACTAAGGAAGTTATATTTGAATGGGTTGTGGTATGTCTCTATTTCTGTCTGAAAGATAATTGCATATTTTGTTAAGCCAGTTACTGCCCAAAACAAAAAAATTATTACATGGCTGAATAAACTTCACTGGTGTAGTGTCTGTGAAACATTGTGACTAGAAATGGGGAAACCTTCTGAGACTAGAAAGGTATGTCTTAGTCATGATCTGTTTTGAAAATTGTCTGGTGATTATTATAAAAAGACCCAAAATTAGTAGCATTTTATACTTTGTTTAACCAGATTTACCCTTTCTTTATCAATTTATACCATAAGGTATTACAGGAGTTTAAGAACAGAGGTCTGTGGCTATACATAAAGATAGTAAAGTGTAAGATGTGATTATGAACATGATGTTGTGTAATGGATATCTGGCACTCAATTGACTGCAGTTTTAGTGAGTGGCTTTTCAAAATTGTTTCTTTACCATAAGTGGGCAAAAGTCAATTCACTTCTATTATTCACAATAATCTTTCTGCTAGTACAAGACAGCTATAGACTGCAGGTTGGGTTCTTCTCTTTTTTTCTTCTGCACACTTTAACCATGGACTTGGTATAAATAAGTTCAAGTTACATGCAGATAGCAAGCTCTTCCACCTGATTAATTTTTTTTTTCCTGTTCATGAGTTACATTTTGTTTGATATATGAAAGGCACTAAATAAAACATGATTTGCTTCTATTGATTTAAATTACCATATATGAAGCTGTGACAATATACTACTATGTACTGTATAATTATTTATTCATCTACCCTTTAAGGATTTTTCTGTACTAAATAAAAAAATTAAAAATGAGTAGAAAATATTACTTTTAGCAGCAACATCATTTTAGTAGGGAATACATATATATCTGTCAGCCACTTTTAATAGATGAACAATGTCTTAACCATCATCAGTTAGGACCAGATCAAAGAAGTTATTTTCAACACAAGATGCCTTGACAACAAATTGCCTGATTTTAAAACTCAGCTACAACTTTAACACATAAACACTTGTGTGTTAACTGAGACTTGGTTTTAGTATGAGAATAACACTCCATTAGTACTTAGGGTTTGTACTTACCACTCATTTAGGCCTGCTGGAAACTGTAAGTGACATAAATGCCACATTGGGTCTCCCCTGAAAAGAAGCTACTGGCCTAGTTGGACCAACTTGCTTAACAAAGGATAAATAAAAATAGATAAATTACAATAAATTTCCATAGTTCTCAAGTACCATATTGCCTCTAGATAAAATTCTCAGAGACCAACAAACTGACCTCATTGAACTCTATAACTTACCCTTCACAAGACAAATTTACAGCTTATAGCCTGCTAGGGGGCACTATCCACATCTCTTGATGATGATTTATTATTTCTAATTCTACTTAAGGAGCTACATTATTGTCAGAAATGCATTGTTATTAGGATATATCAGTTATTCATCACAGAACTGGTGCACAAATACCGCCAAAGTTGGGTATGCCCAGAGATTAATAGATTTAATAAATTAAAATTCCCTGGAGCAAAAAAATAAAAAAAAAAACAAAACAAACTAGAGGACATGCTTTTCTTTAATGGGTCCTGCCTTATACAGATACAGTATTTAACACTCCTTTAATTTCTCCAACTGTTTTTAAGTCTGACCATAAACGTATGAATTTCTCTTCCAAAATTTCTGAAACTTCTGTAGTTAGTAAGTCTGATTCTAAGGATTTCCAGATGACATATGTCCTCATACATTACCAGGCCAAATAATGACATAGCTATTTATACAAAGGAGTTCTAGTCCCACATAGATAAACGACTAGATCAGGCTATCCATACTACTGCTAAATATAACAAGGTATTTAAGAAAACGCCACCCTTGTACAGCCCCCACGTACACACATACACAAATAAACTTGATAAAAGAGGGGAAAAATTCTCATAGTAAAGGCTGAATCAAGAAAATCAGTTATGAGCTAAAAACAAAAATAGGAGCTATAAAGGCAAATTGTAAACTTTAATTAGCTTCTGAAGCCAAGGATGGTTATTCTTTAGTTACATTAGGAAAGTAAGAAATAACACTCAAAAGTGGTCTGAACTCATCCAAAATG
Organism: Protopterus annectens; assembly: GCF_019279795.1. Lineage (NCBI taxonomy): Eukaryota > Metazoa > Chordata > Ceratodontiformes > Protopteridae > Protopterus > Protopterus annectens. The sequence continues at coordinate 1,543,136,537 of NC_056741.1, forward strand.
ACGGCACATATTCAAACCCAGTACAGACATAAAATAACTAGCAGAAAAAATAAATTGTGTAAGCTTTACCACTGAAATAACCATCTTAATTTCACATATTCACTTATCCCTTCACCCCTTAAAACCATAATGCATCATATACCAAAGATGCACACTAAACAAAAACACACTACTACTACTATGGGGCCTTACCAAAGATGCACACTAAACAAAAACACTACTAGTATGGGGCCTTTTAATTTACCTGGATGCTTAACACATTGCCTGTTGTACTTTCATTAAAAATCTTTAAACTGTGCTTAAGCTTCAGGATTTGTCCCAAAAGTGTGACATACTTTGTATTAGTGCCCTATGTAAGATAGGCTCTACCAGGGACCCAAAAAAAGTATTACTCTGATGAATCTGATTTGCAAAGTCATGAAATGCATTACATCTGACCTCATGAATTATGATATCTAAAAGTTTATCAGGCTAGATCAGTGTGAGTTTGGCTAACTTAATATGAGATCCTGCCTACTCAGTTTTGTAAACGTCTTTGTTAAAATGACATAGGCCATGCATAGTCGTCATTCTGTTCATACAGATGATTTGGCTCTGACAAAAGCAATTAATACTATATCCCATACTTGTATCATTAATAAGCAAAGTTCCTTAAAAATAAACCCATAAGTGGTAAGATGTTAACCATCTGCCTAAAATGTAGAGTCCATACACTTAATATGGCAGATGACTTCTCAAAAAGTATGAAGTTAACTAGTGGTATGGACCAGGGCTCAGTACAGAAAACCCTCTTTTTCGATATTTTTCTCCAGTATCCAAATAAGGAATTAGGACCTTTGGTTAACTAAGTCAGTAGCTAACTGCAGGTTGGACATTATTGTCAAAGCTCTCTCTCTCTCTCTGATTATTCATTCATTACTGCAGGCACTATCAATCTTAAATAGCTGGTGTAATGAAAGGGGCTAAAATTAAATCAAAGATTGTTACATTGTCTTATGTAATAAACATCTATATCCCTCAGCTTGAAGTCTAGCCAATAAACCACTCCAAAATGATAATATATTCAGGGACCTTAGAACCCACGTTGATGATTCCTTCTACTCTGGTCATATGTAGCAGCAATAGTCATAAATTCCTTCTGTTTAGCACAATTAACATCTAAAGACATGTCCTCTAAGTCCAAATAAGTTATCATTTCTTTGTATTCAGCCATAATTAGACCCATTATTGGGTAAAGCATGGCTTTGGGATATACCTTTATAGACATATTTAGCAACTGGAAAGGCCCCAAAAGTACCTATCCAAAAAGAATGTTGAGTTAACATCATTGAGTTACCAGGAAAGTCTTTAAGTGTTATCCCTTTACTTCATTTCTTGGGGGCAGATTTATCTATGCATGTTACTAAGGTCCTTCCTTCCTTGACCTTCTGTATCTTTGCAAGTCAAGTAGCTCCACTGATAACAGAACAAGAGACTTCAGTCTCCACCACTGCATAAACAAAATCCCCTGGAGAGACAAATTCTTTATCCAAAACTTACCCCACCCCCATCAAGTTAAACAAAGTGACAACCTAGCATTCTACAAATGAAACCTACATTATGCATAAATTTACTCCATGTCTAACCTAATTTGCCCTTATTGAGAAATGGGGTACAGCAGGTAGGTGGGTATTAGCAAAGTGCAAATAGTCTAATGACTCATTTGTGTTACATTTTGTGTATATATTTGTCGAACATCCATCTGTTTGATAGGTGCTATGACTGTGGCTTAATACCAGATTTATAATAAGCCAAATGGTCAAAATGTTGAGTGAATGTTTCATTGAGATATATGCCTCGGGATGGAGGGAGTGATAACATTTGTGCATATGTGAGAGAATCAAGGTTAAGGGTCAGCATAGGTGAGAAGATAAGTTTTGAATGTTTGTGTGCAAATGTGTGCATTTCAGGGTTAGGGTCAGGATAAGTTAAAGGGATAGATGTAAATGTTGTTAGTGCGTGTGTTTATGTGTCTTGTGTAATGGCAGTTTTATGGGAAGGTTTTTATTAATTTAAAGTGTAGGGTCAGGGGAAAGGGGCATTGTTAGGGTTAGCACTAATTACAAAGATGGTGCAAGGGGACAGAGCACTGCCAATATTCAGACAAATTTGTCAGACAAATTTGAGGGTAGTGTTATGGAAGGTTTTAGAGTGATGACCAGCAGAGGAAGGCATTTTCCTTTTCTCAGGCTTTAATAACTTCAATATTTAGGGTGTTTGTTATTCTGTGTGTTCGAGCTTCTTAATGCCAGTTCTTAAATCACCACATTAAAAACATTAGATCATATAAAGGAGATCCATATGTCTGTGTGCGTGTGTGTGTGTGTGTGTGTGTGTGTGTGTGTGTGTGTGTGTGAGTGTCTGTGTGTATATATATATATATATATATATATATATATATATAGATAGATAGATATACACACGCATACGTGTGTGTATCTATATATATATATATATATATATATATATATATATATATATATATATATATACATATATATAGTTTCACTTTATAATTTTGAAATACTGAAATATCAAATTTCAGTATCTCAAGACTATAAAACCGAAGTCTCAAAATACCGAAACCCCAAAAGCGCGAAATTCAAAATCACAAATGTAAACATATCATAAACCACGCAACACATACACCATCCTTCTCACACTACAACAAACAAACAAAACACACAAAAACACAAAAACACAAATAAGCAAACTTACCCTACAAATAAGCAGGGGGGCAAGCCCCCCTGCACCCCCATGTGGGGGTCTGCTCCCCTCACACCCCCGCTACTATATATACTAACTCCGATGTTGCACCAAACAGAAAAAGACAGTAAACTCATAACTACACACTCTACAGTCTGCTTGCACACACACATCACATATATACAAACATCACCACTTTCAACACTCATACTTTTTCCTACCTACCCTAACCCACACCTAAAACATCTGAACACATTCACATACACTCAAATACCTACCCAAAACACTTAAAAAAATATTCACTTACCTAATCTCCAGCCAAAGCCACACACCAAACGGTACATCAGGCACACAGTACATCCCACGTCACGTACCGGAGCACCATAACCGCGGATTTGACATTTCCGGATTTGCGGTTATGAAGTTTCGCTATTTTAAAAATTCAACTTTATGGTCTCAAAATACTGAAATTCGATATTTCAGTACTTCAAAATTATAAAGTGAAACCATATAGATAAATATATATTTATATATATATATATATATATATATATATATATATATATATATATATATATATATATATATATCTCAATACAAACACACATAAAATTTGTGGTTTTCTGTCAAATCACTGGGATGATCTGAGGAATTAAATCTCTAAATAATGACATACCTTTGAGTTTCAGAATTCATATCCTTTAGAAAATGGATTTTAACACAAACTCTGTTATTCTAGCTACTTTATAAGTTTATGAGCAATATTTAAAATCTGTCCCTATTTTGGGGTCTTTGTCACCCCATTATGTAAGGCTTTGTCCAGATTTCTTGTTCTAAGAGGTTGAGAGGTATGTGTAGCAGTAATTTATAAAAGGCATCTTCCAGGTAAATGAGTAAAATGAGTAACAAAATAATATGCAGAACACAAAGTTATTTGCAATAAAATCATCTATGATTTTAATGTAAACAAAACAGAAGTTGAATTTAAGGGTTATTCCTCTCCACAAAGGAGGAGTGACTACAGACCCTGGGAACTATCGCCCTATTAGTCTGATGAGTCTGATATACAAAGCTATGGAACGCATCATCATGGACCTAATAAACAAGGATATAGGGAATCTCTAAACTCTGGATCCCACACAGTTTGGTTTTGTGAAGGTAGATCATGCCTGCTCAACTTGGTCAACTTCTGTGAGTCAATCACCAGAGGTGTGGATGAAGGCACGGTGATTCATACAGCCTACCTTGATCTGGTCAAGGCCTTTGATACCATTCCCCACTCAGGAATCATAGAAAAACTCACTAAGCTAGGCATCAACCCCTATATCACTAGGTGGGTTGCATACTGGCTCACAGGTAGAACCCACATTGTGAAAGTAGCTGACTCCAAGTCAGACTGCAGGCCAGTCATGAGTGTAGACCCACAGCGTTCAGTCCTGGGTCCTGTCCTGTTTGGTATCTACTTCTCTGAAGTCCACGCCAACATGAAGGGACTATGGCTGACAAAGTTTGCAGACAATTTCAAGTTGGGAGCTAATATTAACTCCCCATCTGTTGTTGACATTCTACAGAAAGGCCTCACTGAAACCAACGACTGGTGTCAGAACCATGGCCTTAAGCTCAATGCCAATAAATGTGTTGTCATCCCCTTTGAGAAAAACCTGGTTCCCATGAATTACCACATCGATGGTAGTCCACTAAATACAGAAGGTGTTATAAGAGATCTGGGAACAGAGGTTGACAGCAACCTCTCTTTTGACCACCACATTGCCACTGTGGTCAGTAAGACCTCTAATGTGGCACATCTCATTACTAAGGGTTTTGTATCCAGGAAAAAAGAGGTCATTGTCTCCCTCTACTCTTCCCTCATTAGGCCAGTCATTGAGTGCAATGCCCCATTTGGCACATACCTCACTAAACACCTGCAACAACTAGAGAGGCTGCAGAATTACCTCACAAAGAGGATCCTTAAACATTTGTCCTATATGGACAGACTCAAAAAACTCCAACTATTCTCTGTCTCATATCGCCTACTTAGAGGCCATCTCTGCTTGACTTACTAAGCCACGTCTGACCCAGCTCTGTTAGAAATGCTACATCTAAAGAAATCCCAATCCCTTCACACCACACGCTCCAGAGACCTCAACCTCATTACCACAATCAACAGAACATGCTGGAGGGGCAAGTTCATAACCCAGAGACTACCCATGGTATGGAATAGACTTCCCATACATGTCAAGTAGAGCACCTCACTGGCCCTCTTCAAGAGAAAAAGCATGATGAGTGGATGGGAAATAGAAAATTCACCCTGGGGATCACTCCAGTGGGTTTACTCTACAGAGGCACTGGGAACTAAGGTTGGGTGGCATGATGTTAGGGTAATCCTATGGGCTAGGCTTGTAAAGGCTCTAGGGCCATTAGCCTAGTACAGACCTATGAACCTATATGAAGTCCGCAAAATATTATCCCACCATCGACCCTATATAATGGATGCAATACCTGACAGAAAATTTTCAAGTATAATCTGTATGACTGAACACTCATTTAAAATGTGTATAGATCTAATAATGTGCCCAATCTCAAAATATATTTTTTTATAATCTATATTATTTTCCCTAGTATAATCCTAAATATGTCGGATAAAAGTAACTTATTTGATCGTGTGCACAAACTTGTTCAGTAGAGTGAAGAGAGAAAAAGGCATGAGCTGGGGAACAGAACAGAGAGTGAAGTGCTGTCATGACTATTACATGTGCATATACAGCATTTAAGTCATGTTATGCTGCCCATATCACTTGTCTGGTTTATAAGTTGACATACCTACCACATCTCATATAACTGTACTGCATTGTACTTCATTTTATTCAGGATCTCAAATATCTCTTCAGTTTTGTGAACTCTGGCTGTAAGGAGGGTTGCTACTCTAGTGTGTAAAATGGAAGGCTAGTGTAATCAGTGCAACTACTGGGAGGTACTGGATCTAAAATGACGAAATGGGCCTAAAATGAACAAGTCAATGGGAAATAACTCCAGGAAAATGAAAGAATAAGAATGTGGTTAGACAAAAGCATTATCAGATTATTGTTTTATTTCAGTAAGATCATAGTGATTACTAGGCTAACAACACAACAGGGCCTGTCTAAGCCTAGTCATGCTACCCAAATGAAATGAACCACTTTGGATCCCATAGGCATTATGAGGGGTATAAATAACTAGTGTGCGGGTGACATTTACAAGCTCTAACTTTCTAATAGTACATAGTTGCCTGGCCAAGCCAGGGTTGAATTTATGATTCCCCATCTGCAAATCCAAGATGTGCTTGAACAAGTGTAATGAAGAATTTTGCATTAAATGATTTGGAAGTCTGTTCCCGACAAAGATTAGTCCCTGACACACATACCACCTGGGGGGCTCCGCTAGTGACTGATCTTTTGGTGGAGGCCACCTCACCTATTTTGATCTCCTCAGTCCTATAATTGAGCAGGTTTGCTATCCAATGGGTGATAAAAGAGTTTATACCTACATTAGTGAGCTTGTTTATATTGTATCAAAAGTATTGGCCAGGTCGAGGTAAGCTTTGTGCACAGTCTTACCTTCATTCACTGGTTTTGTGACCCTCTCAAAAAAAGTCCATCAGATTCAATAGGTGTGACCTTTCTTTTAACAAAGCCAAACTGTGATGGGTCCAGCATTTGCAGGTTACCTATGTCCTCATATATCATGTCCCTGATGATTCTTTCCATGGCCTTACATATGAGGCTGGTCAGACGTACAAGCATGTAGCTACCTGGATCAGTGGTTGGACTACTTTTGTGTAGAGGAATGACTGTAGCCCTCTCCCATTCCTTGGACACAAAACCTGACTGAAAGCTCCAGTTGAAAATTGATTCAAATGGACCAGAGAGGTCATGTTTTGTGCTATTTATTAGACATCCCAAGATGTTGTCAGTGCCCATTGATGCAGCCTTTTTGGCCTTGAATGTGCATTGAAGACCTATTCCTCAGTAATTGTTGATGCTATTTGTTCTGCAAATGTGCAAAACAGCCATTAAGACTGGGACAAAATATACTTTGTAGGACAGGCATAGATCACCTCTTAGAAGTCTGTAGGAGACCAAGTATAAAAATAAGGCTTGAGATGATCCATGTAGGATGTATTTACTACACAGTGTATTCTTTTGATGAGGAATCTCTGTAGATGCTCCAGTTGGTTCATGTGTTGAGAGGTACATACAGAAGGAGACATTGCACTCATTGATTGGTATAATTAGGGTTGAGTAAAATAGAACAATGACATCTTTAGACTCATATGCCATACCTTTGCTTATAAGTTGTGCAACATGATGATCAAAGGCCCTGTCACTGTCTACAAGTGTTCCCAAATGCCTGACCACTGGGTCTGCCAATAAGTTAGTAACTCGCAGGACTGGCCATCTTTCCAAAAGAGATTTTTATGCACTTCATGGCATTGAGTTTTAGACTGTGAATTTGGTACCAGTTATTACCGTTTGTCAGACCTTATCGGACAGATTATATAAGTGCACTTACTTTGTGATAGTCTGTGAAATTAGTCAACCAAAGCCACTGATATTAGTCTTGACCTCTGAGAAGTAGATAACAAAGAGGATTGGTCCCAGCACTGAGCCTTGGGGGGGTCACTAGTGACCTGCTGTTTTCTACAGGTATACTCCCTGTCATGACCTCTTGGATTCTATCTATGATTCAGCTGGCTATCCAACAAGTGCATTACTAGCTTATACCTAATGTTATGAGCTTATCTATAATACTCAAGTGAAGTATCATGTCAAATGCCTTGGCCAGGTAGAAGTAGGCAGTATGCACCATTTTGCCTTCATCCATCTTTTTGATGACTTTCTTGATGAAGTCCACCAGATTAAGTAGCCATGGCATACCCTTAATACATCAAAAGTGAGTTGGATCCAATGTCTGAAGGTTCCCTATATCACCATTTATCATATTCACAATTATTCTGTCCATGACTATACATATGACACTAGTTAGGCTTATTGGTCTGTAGTTTACTTGGGTCAATTGATAACCCCACCCTTATGCAGAGAGATAACAGTTGCAGTTCTCCATTTGTTTGGCAAAAAGCCTGTTTAGAGGATCCCAATGAACCGTGATTCTAGTAGGCCTGATAGATTATGTCTCATGGTACTAAGGAGGCACTCTTAGTTATTTAGGTGGCTCAGTGGTGCAGCAGTTAACATTGTCATCTCACAGCAAGAGGTTCTTCAGTTTGATTCTCAGCTGGCATGCCTTCTGTATGGAGTCTGCATGTCCTCCCTGCATTTGCATGGGTTTCCTCTGGGTACTCCAGTTTCTTTCTACATTCCAAAGACATGCGTCTGGAGTATTTTTCTCCAGGCCTCCAATGAAAATAGAGTCTGTCATAGCTAGACTTTCCCAGTCAACAAATGTTAGATAAAAAATAAATAAAAATAAAATCATCAGGTCACATGGATAGATTGTGTTTGGCCTTGGAGAGTGCTTTTAGGACTTGCCCCCTAGTGTTAATTGGGTGTTTTATGATTGGCATATTTCATGGTTGAGGCCTCGTAGTGAAAGTGTGGTAAAACTGCAGATGAAGTTATTGGCTAGTAGATTATCGACATCCTCTGGCTCAGTATAGGTGGCTCCACTTACATTTAGTTTGGCACATTATTGCAAATTGCCTTTGAGGTTGTGGACGTCACTGAAAAATCCCTCGTCATTGAACCTAATTGGGTTCTGCTTGCATTTTTTTTTCAAGAAAGTATAATAAGTTAAGCCACTAATAACAGTTTCCTGGTTTTTGGGTCTTGTAGCAATGCTACTCAACTAGGTACATCACAAGGTACACAGATGTTCGGAATATTTTATCTCTACAAAAACTATCCTGTTTTATTAAAAGATAACTCAGTTAAGAAATTAAAAAAAAATAGGGAGAGAAATGTGTTTTTCTTGGTTGTCTTGTTATTCAGTGTAATTTTCTGTGCAGTACAAATGCCTCTTTGTCACTGTAAATGGACAGTACTATTTTGCCTTTTTCAGAATTTTCTTAAATTAGATTTTTAATTAGATTTTAGTTAATTACATTTTAGATTACTTCAGTTTTAGATGAATTATATGTTTAATTTGGATTAAATTGAAAAGAATATAAATATAGAAAGGACAGTTACCTTCTATCTACCCTTGTTGCATATTTAAATGCATGAATTTTGCTTAAATGCAATTTCTGTATGAATAAGTACCGCAGTTGTGATAATGGAAAAGGAGGAGCAAGATGAATCGTCTGGCTGCATTAATTCGGTAAGACATATTTTGCAGCAACAGAGGTTATAAAGAAAAGTGACTCCGTAACTTAAGAAATTCTTTGGTGCAAAGAATCTGATAAGTAAAGGCCACAAGAAGGCAATCCTTTTAACTAAGAAAAAAAGAAAGAAAAACTGCAGTGACCATTACATGTACATTCTGTGCCAAGGAAATTATATAATGACCCACAGTTTGCTAAAACCACAGTCATCCCATCAGAATTATTGGTTATAAATATACCAGCCTATTGTTTTCATGAGCCCATTATGCTTAGTGAAATATTTCACGTTATGATCCAACTTTGGGGTAATCTCTCAAGGCCTTAAATGATATCTAGGTTTAAATTAGCAGAAACCAATTGATTTAGTGTAAGAGTTCATGGTTCAAACTATGCAGCAGATACATAATACAATTGCAGGGTGTAGGTTTTATATAATCTAATAATCTGAATAATAACTTTCTCTGAGAAAACAGACTTGTTTGTGGTTTAACTAAAAGTTCAGAAGGCCTTTTAATTCTTGTACTCAAAGTGCTGATTTTTTGTGTGTGAAATCTGCAAAACATATGAGAGATTCATCCAGTTTGTTGGTACGAATATGGTATAAATTTCCAAAATATACAGAAGCATTTAGATTCCATTTCACTGAGAGAGATAAGCACCATAGGAAGGTAGCATCTATCCAACAGAAAGTAGTATGTCTTCTGTACTATTCGCATGCATGTGTTGTTGTATTATGGAAGGACACTGCTGCCAGATAATATGAAAGAGTGCTACAATCGATGCCTTTATTACAAAAAAAAAAAAAAACAGTAATTCATCCAAAGCTCATATAAGAAATGTTTCTACAACTGTCATTTTGAAACCACCTTTAGCCAGAGTAAGCTATTAATGTTCTCGTTATAAGTGGAATGACAAAATTATTGATGAATTTTGAGAAATGTATCTTGCCTGACATAAATTGCATTAAATGGTACATTCTGTTAACCAATTCTCATTAGGCATTATTTCTTTATTTTATTTATTGTTATTTGATAACCAGGTAGATAGAATGAACAGCTGACCCTTTTTGGCAATGACCCAGTCTGCTGTAGAATCAGTGTGAAAACAAAATATATATATTTACATTAAAAGCCAAGAGTATAATTGTTTTATATAGAGAGTAACATTCAACACATATATTTCATTAAGTTAAAGTTATACTAACATAAGCTCTTCAGATAAGTTTGAATATATAATATATTACATCAGTTGTGTTAGCATATTTGAAAATTATGAAATGTCTATGTAACTATGATTAAAAATATTCAAAATGTGATGCCACCTTTTACAGAGATGGGGTAAACATCAAATGAATGTTCTATGGGTATCGGACTATTAATGATGACAAGTAACAAAAAAGGATTAACATAAAGAAGGAAGCTTCAGCAGACTGTTCTACTTTTGATTTTTGTTGTTGCATTCAAGCCATTAATGTTTAAAGAATTTGAGAAGTGCAAACCATTACTAAGATTTTACTGAGTATAAATTCCAGATTATGCATTTTCTGTAGACTAAATAAATACATTCTTTCAGCTGTCTGTTATGCGGCGGCCATGGTGGTGCAGCAGTTAGCATTGTCGCTTCACAGCAAGAGGTGCTCCAGTTCGATCCTCGGCTGGGGTGCCTTCTGTGTGGAGTCTGCATGTCCTCCCTGTGGTCGCATGGGTTTTCTTCAGGTACTCTGGTTTCCTCCCAAAGACATGCTGTAGGTGGATTGGACACTCTAAATTGGCCCTAGGTGTGAGTGTATGCGTGTGTGTGGCTTCTGTGGAAGGTTGGGCACCGGGCTGGCTACTCAACACCGTGCAATTCCACTGCCAATCATGAGCGGACAGGTGTTCCACTGTGGTGACCCCTAACCAAGAAAAAAGCCAAAATAAGTTGTCTGTTATGCTTTATATGCATCAATTGGAAAGAAGGTGCATTTTGTACAGTTGCAGAGATGACTGTTTTGAATACAAAGTGTTCAATAGGATGAATAACAAGAGTAAAATAAGGGAAAACATAACAGTTAACTTACTTGGAACATATCTTGTTACCAATATTTAATAATGCTGCAGTGTATTATACTTTAACCATGACTTGTTTGTCAGGTTTTGGAGTCAAGATTATTTAATATGATATAAGGATCAATTTGTCAGCATGGCATCAAGAAACATAATACATTTAGTAAGTGTGGGTGTGAATAAAAATGAAAAAATGGTTTACAAAATGTGAAAATAGCATATCATGGCTTTGTTAGATAAAGAACACATGATATTTTGAATAGCTACTGGTTTTTCTGAATAGCTGAAGATTCAATTGATTTAGTGTAAGAGCTCATGGTTCAAACTATCTTGCAAATGGTACTTATTAGCAAAGTCTAACTTTTCACTTTATAAATCTATGTATGTATTGTAGTAAATCATCATCATCAGCCCCCTTTTTCCCATTTTTCTACATGGGGTCAGGGAATCGTGTTAACTGTTACCACCTCTCTTGATTCAAGGCCACACTTCTGCCTTCTTTGACACTCATGCCTGACTATCACAGATCTTCTTTCACACAATCCATCCACCTCTTTGCCTTCTTCCTGTCTGTCCCAAATCTTCTTCACCAGACTGTCTTCTGCTTTTCTGCACATGTCCAAACCACCATAATCTGTTCTCTTTGATCTTTTCTGCAATTGGAGTTACTTTAGCTTCTATTCTTATGTCCTCATTTCTTTGTCTGTCCTACAAAGTGTATCCTATCACTCTTCTCAGGCACTTCATTTCCATCCCCTCTAGTTTTTTCATCTGCTCTGCCTTTACTGTCAGGTTTCTGTACCATATAATAGCACTGGTCACACCAATGTCTTGTACTCCTTACTTTTCATCTTTTTTGGCATTCTTCTGTCATAGAATACACCTGATACTCTATGCCAGTTGGCTGCAGTCCATCTGATTCTAGCTTTGACCTCTTCATTCAGACTTCTCTTCTCCTCTACCACCCCTACCAGATACTTGAAGCTATTTACCTGTTAAACTTTCTTCCCTTCTATATAATTTCTCAGCTTTTGATTTCCCCAGTTTGCTGCCATTAAAACGGTCTTATCTGTGCTTAGTTTTATGTGCCTTCAGTTTTGCATTCCATGGCTCCATACTTTGCTGAAGCTCTTGTTCAGATTCTGCCTGTAATGCCACATCATCTGCATACAGCAACTTTATTGATCTGTCTCCTCCAACCTATTTATTAATGTAGTCCATTGCTAGTATGAACAGCAGTGGGCTCAGACCTGAACCCTCGTGTACACCCACTCCCACTTGGAACCCCTCTGTGAGGCCGAACACTGTTCATACTTGAGTCATTGTGTCCTTTTACATAGCCTGCATTGATTCTACCAATGTTTCTGGGACTTTGAACCACAGCAATACTGCCCAGATCAGCTCTCTTGGGACCTTGTCATATGCTTTCTCCAAGTCTAGGAATGCCCAGTTAGGTTCTTTCCTCATCTCTTGCTTCTTCGCAACTATCTGGCTCACTGCAAACATCGGTCAGTTGTGCTGCATCCTGATCTGAATCCAAACTGCTCATCTCCCATCTTACATTCTACTACTCTGCATATCTGTTTATCAATCACCCTCTCTAGAACTTTCATGCAATGTGACAGGAGTTTGATACATCTGTACTGCCCACTGTTATGGACGTCCCATTTGTTCTTGTACACTGGCATGAGTATACTTATTCTCCAGTCATCTGGGATATGCCTTTCTCTCCACACTGCTATGAGTACCTTCAGGAGCCATTTCTTCCCATCTCACTCAGCATATTTATCATATCTGCTGTGACCTCATCTGAGCCTGCTGCTTTCCCTCAGTTAATTTTTCTTAGTGCTGTTCTTACTTCTTCTAGGGTGGGCTCCTCTTCTTCTCTCATCATAGGCTGTTTCTGTGGCAGTACTGCTTCTGTGGGGTATTGTAGTAAATACCATCCTACTATTATGCAAAGCATTCTAATATCCTTTCCTCCAGCTCAAGAGTCTCCCTTCATTTAATATGTTGAATATAATTACATTTCTGCTCTCTACTCTTTATTTCAGAAAAAAAGTAAATACTTTCCATCCTAGTCAGCATATAAATAGAGCTCCTTCTGAAAGAAGAAACTGGATACAAATACTGGTCTTCAAGTAGCTCCATAATCCAATACTAAGGTTGTTTTTATGGGACATATCTCTCAAAATTAACTTGCAGCAGCTTTTCAATGAAGGTAAACAATTCATTATGTTTATGAACTTTGTTATTCATTCACTTTTCATTGAAACACATGTTGTTAACATAGTTAACTGTAAGTTGTTGTAAGACTAATAAAAAAAAAAAAAAATCTTAAATGGGTGTCTGTTTTGAAGAAACTTCCTAGAATCTGTTATGTTTCCAGATTTCCCTAACCCTTAAGTCAGTAACTGCAACACGTTTGTCAGAAATGTTTTATGGGAGGTTTGCTGCAATGGTAATAAGACATGGTTTGATAAACATCTAGGATAAGCATTCATTACAGTACATTTTCAATCAGTGTGCTGGGGGAAAGAAATTGTCTAATCTGGCTAATTTATTTTATAAATCTAAATAAATGTAAGCTGACAAAGCAGACTATTTACGTTTTCAATAGTCAAGCAGATTATGTAGCTATAATAAAGTCTGACACGTTGCACCCATGCCTTCTAGATTTCTTTGAAGCAGCAATGTTTTCTAAAATCAAACAGAAAAAAAACATTACAGTTATATTTGATTACAGTTAAATCTGAACATAAAACCTACATAAATAAAAACATCAAATGAGATTTTAGATATTAGTATTCAACATGTTCATTATCTGTTTTTAATGCCTCACTGTTTTATTTCAGTTAAATAAATGCATACTAGATATCATATTAGTGCAGGAATCAATGTTTCCTGACATAAGTTTTATAACTTGAAATATCAAAAAAATTGTTATCCTAAGACAAATGCAAATCTTGAAATAGTTTTTGTACCTGAACTTGTATGTCTAAGGTATTTTTGAGGATTTAATTTGGTAAGATGCTGTATACCATTAGCATTATTTAAATAAGTATACAACATAATATATGAACTAATAAAAACAATATCTGTACAAGAGTGAAACCCAGCCCTTACGTCCTCCAGCTGCTGAAAAATTTAAACCAAATGCAGAACAGCAAATAACTGAAAGAAAACAATCAAAATCCTGCATAAAGTACATTTAGGAGAAACAAACCAATCGAAAAATAAAAGGTCTGGGAGCCAGACTTGCTTGTGAAACACGAGTGACTGTTATTTGAGTGTTCACTAGTGATTGACTGGCCTACATTACTCTGACTTTCAAACTGCTGAGTACTAATGTACTACTAATAACTTGGTATATGCAAATATCATGGAGCAGTATCAGTAATACAGACAATCAGACACATATCTATCTATCTATCTATCTATCTATCTATCAATATCTATATCATATATGTAATACACACACACACACACACACACACACACACACACACACACACACACACACACAAACTCACATACATATATATTCTAGAAGGTAGTGATACCGATAACTTATTGCTGCAACAAACAAAAAGGAAATTGGTTGCACTTTAGATTGCAAACCAAATAAATGTCCAAGTGTTTGGTGTGGTTTAGTTATTGCCATAAAAATGTCTACCATTGTTATCAGATCTAAAGAGACAGAATGGACAAATGAGTCATAATCCTGATAGCTTCTTTGTGAGTGTGATGGAGAGGTACTTGTCTTCTGATCTGGCATAAGGTAGGGTATGTGCTGTGGATAGTTTCTTCATAATCTCTCAAGATGAGGCAATTTGTGCAATAAATTATAAGCATAGATCCTAGGAGGATATGAAGAATATCTTAGAAGATATTACTTTACTAGGTAGTGGGTACAATTCTTGCTCTGAATATAAGCCTGTCTTAATGAAATTGTGGAACTTTAGTGATATTTGTTGACACTAACAAGAGTGAATGTTCTCTATGATAGAGCAGGATTTGGAGACATAGTTCATCGAGGTCCCTTGTCAACCATTTGCTGTTTGATATTTTAACTTTCATCTCTTTGACCATTGTGCCTTGTCAAGTTTTTTTTTTCCTTTTGAATGATATATTCTGTTTTTGTTCAAATGTTCATGACACTTCCAAAACTTGTTCTGCACAGTAGTTAAATACACACATGATATGTCAGGAGCCAGACTGGTGATGAAAGTGGGTTTGGCATAATGGTTAAGGTCTTAACCTTATAGATGACCTCATAGATACCTATAAACCTGTGATCAACTCAGAACTGTAGGTATAAGTAGCATGGAAAGTTCATCCACCCACGCTGGAGCATGCAGGGGGTGCTATCCTGCAATTTTTTTTATGCTTTTAATGCTGTTGCCAGTCTTGTGAGTTTTTTCTTTTGTGCTCTCTTTTTTGATGGTCTGTCACAAAGGAGTCTATCTACATTCTGGCCTGTACATTTTTTTTTCTGAAAATGGTCGTTTGTATAGTTTGACAATTTACTGCTGTTGTCTCTTCACTTTTCAATTTTATAGCAACTGTCTGTATGGAAAGAAGAACAGACATTTTCACTTAATTTAGTACTGTGCACAATGACTTCTTCATGTTTACAACCAGTACTGTGCTCAATAAATATAGTGATTTAAAATAGCAAGCACAAGGTATTGTCTGCAGTAAAAATAGCAATTTAAAATCGCAAGACCATTCATATCAAATGCTGTGCTTCCACTTACTCATTGCAGTAAGGCAACTCTTTCTCCCTAGATGAAAGGTAGTGAAGAGGGAGTTTAATGTGACTACTAAGGTCTGTAATGGTGTGATATAGAAGGTATGATATAGAAGTATGTTTGAGGACATTAAAGAGGGGACATATTTTTGTTTCCTCCCTTGTTTCTAGCTCAAGGTTGGGGATTAGAAAAGTGAATGATATGCCACAAAAGCATGCTACAAAATACTCATGATACAGAAAATGTGGCTGAACAACAAGTTAAAATTGATTTATTTTTTTATTGACTTGTGTTTACCGGGAGAGTTCACTTAGCTGAGCAGAGCCCATTTGCAGTGGAGGCCCGGGGAGAAAAAATCCAATGAAACAATACAATACAAGGTAATTACCATACAAGGAATTTACAACAATGTAGTTACAATATTTACGGGAATCACTTCAACACAAAATATGGCTACCTGCTGATACAAAAAGACAAATATAGGCAAATTCAAAGACTGCGAAAATATGCAATTTAGACAGAATTAAAAGTATCAAGAAAATCAAGTTAGATCGAGCAAGGTACATTTGTTTGTGTAGAGCAGCTAAAGATTATGTAAGTGAAATAAGTGGAGAGAGAAAATAAGAAAGCAGAGGCAGAAACAAGAAGACGTAAGCTGCATGTGGCTATAGTTTGTAGTTGGTATGCTTAAAGTGAAGTATAAAAGAGTTAGTAGTGGTTGAGTAGGGTGTCAGGGGCAATTGGGATGGAAATAAAGTATGGTATAGGTAGTTAGAAAGTTAAGAAGGGCAGTATGGGTTTTGAGTCTTGGGTAAAGAGCGTTAGGTGATAGCATTAGGCAAAGTGGAGCAGTTACATATCCAGTAGGAAAGAAGGTGCTTGTGTAGGGCAGTTTTGAATTTAACGGGGTGCAGTTCAGAACGGACAGAGGAGGGAAGATTGTTCCACAATCTGGCAATAATCCAGGAGTATAAGAGTTTACCTGCAGGAAGATTAGGTTTGTGAATTTGTAATAGGTTTTGATTTTCTGATCGTAATGACCTAATGGAGGTGTAAGGGGAAAATAAAAGCTGAGAGCAGGGCAGTCTTGGGGTTTGTAAATTAGTCTATGAGAGGTAGTTAGTTGAAGGTGTAGTAGATAATGGAGGAATATGAGCCATTGCAGATTTCTTAGGACAATACAGTGATGGGTTGAGTGATGACAGTTAGAAACAAATGTGGCGATCTTGTTGTAGCAAGACTCTAATTTTAGTTTGAGGGATGACTGCAGATTAGTTAGTAATGGAACACCATAGGTTAGAGAGAAGTAAATGGGAGAGGGCTGATACTTGTTTTGTTGATGGGGAGAGGAAATTATTATGCTTGTAGAGAAGCCCAAGTTTTTTGAGGGTTTTTGAGATGTTGGATTAGATATGTAAATCAAATTTTAGATTGTTGTCAATTATGACTCCTAAGCGTTTAGTGCTGGCTACGATTTCAATTTTTATTGAGTTTAGTGCGAGAATGTTAAAGTCTTGTAATTTGATAGAGGTAGTTTTTTGGGGGGTGAAAAGCATAAGTTTAGTTTTTTTGACATTTAAGGAAAGGTGATTTTTGTGGCGCCACAATTCAACAGTAGAGAAGGCTGTTTGGGTCCTTTGTTGAAGGATACTGGAGTTGGGTGCATAACAGACTACTGTTGAGTCATCTGCATATTGTACTAGAGAGGTATGAGGTAAAGCTTGGTGTAGGTTGTTTATGAATATGTAAAATAGAAGGGGACCAAGGATTGAACCTTCTGGGATGCCAGTAGGATTGTGGAGGTATGGAGAGATGGAGTGCTGCCATTTGACGACATGTTGCCTATCAGAGAGATAGCTTTTAAACCAATTGAGAGACTGAGAAGGCAGCCCTATGGAAGAAAGCTGAGAGAGAAGGATAGAGTGGAATATAGTATCAAGTGCTTTAGATAGATCTAGAAAGAGAGCAAATGATATGTAGCTAGAGTCATGGAATTCGTTAATGGTATCTAGAAAGGATATTAGTGCAGTAGATGTACTGTGGCCAAAACAAAATCCATGTTAGGTTGGGGAGAGGATGTTGTTGCTTAACAGGTAAAGGAGTAGTTGTTTTTGGATGCATTTTTCAAGAATTATAGATATAGGGGATAGAAGAGCAATGGGTTGGAAGACTGAGATATCAGAGGAAGGACCTCCTTTGTGGAGGGGAAGGATGATGTTTTTTTCCAAAGAGTGGGTGCATAAAATTCTTGGATCAATCTATTGATTAGAATGCTGATAGGACAGGCTACTGTATCAGCAGCAGTCTTAAGGAATTTGGCACAAATATCATCAGCTGAGTTAGAACAGGGTTTTAGCTTTAATAAGAGTTTTTTTTACATAAAGTAGGGACAAGGGGAGAGATTAAATTCAATTTGAGAGGGGGTTATGTCACAGTTTTGCTTGGATGCATTTAGGGATGTGGTATTGGGTGGTAAATGAGAAGAATATGCAAAACTGAGGAGATGATTAATAGGCTGAGGGATGGAAAAGGAGGCTATAAGATTAGCCATTGTGTCAATGAAATATGTGTTACATTTGGAGGCTATAAGGTCGGGTGACATGTTAGGGAAAGGACAGGGGTTGGTTTTAGTGCCAGGGTTCAAGGGATTATTGATGGAAGACAAGAAAAGTTTGGGGTTATTTGTCCTATTTGAATGGAGGTCTCAGAAATATTGTTGTTTGTCTTTATGAATTAGTTTTTTTGAAAGGTTACGTAGTTGTTTGTAATGGATAAGGTTGGGAGGATTATTGCAATTCAGCCATTGCTTCCAGGCTTTGTCCTGTTTCTCATAATGCCTTTTGTAGATTTAAAAAGCCAGGGGGCATGATTGGATTTAACTCTAATGGATCTAATAGGTGCCAGGCTATGGAGAATGCTAAGAAAGGAGCTATTAAAGTAAAGAAGGGCATCATCTAGTGGTAAGGTTTTTAGACAGTTCCAGTTGTAGCTACTAAGAATAGTATTGAATTTATGAGGACAGAAGTTTGATAAGTTCTGAGTAATTCTAATGTTATGGGCTCTTGAGAGAAATGTGCAATTACTTATGGTATAGGCTAGGAGATGTTCACTAAAGGAAGCGGCAAGGGTGCTGGCAATTGGATATTTAGAGGGGTCTGAAACCAAGGCCCAGTCTAGAATTGTATCTTTGTTAGATTTGAAGTTAAATCTGGTAGTAGAATTAATTAATTGTGTAAAGTGGAATACATGTATGCTATTAGGAGACTGGATAGAGGAAGTAGCAGCCCAGTCAATGTTTGTGTCACCTAATATAATAGTTTCATTTTTTATTGCATGGGATATCCAGGAAAGAATGTATTCTAGAATAGGAATATTTCCTGGTGGAATATAAATTACTATAATACAGAGTTTTTTTTTTAGTTATTGATGTCAAGGAAATAAATTAAGATCTCAGCATTATGGAAGTGTGGAATAGAACTTGGAAAGGTTGCTATGTTAAAGGTATTAGGATACACTAAAGTGACACCACCTCCTTTTTTCTGTTGTCTGTTAGCCCTAATTACATTGAAATTAGGAGGAAGGAACTCAGTGTCTTGGATATTTGATTTCAGCCAGGTTTCAGTAACAGCTAGGATATATATTTTATTCTGGGTTAGCCAAGTATGGAACTTGGAGGTTTTGTTGCAGATGCTTTGAAAGTTAATAGTGGTTAAATAGAGGCTTTTAGAGAAGGAGGGACCTGGGTTGGGATGGATATCTCCTGAACATGTAAGGGAGGAAAACAATGAAATAACTTTGTGAGGGGAGTCTTTCAGCAAGGGGAGAAAGTGGTGAGGAAGCTGTACCAGGCTGTTTTGATTATAGAGTAAGATATAGTTAGTAGTAAGTATCAGAGGTTTGCTGAACAATTGAGGAGATATTGGATAAAGTCTAAGAGAGATGTGGGAGTAGGAATGTTCCCTGGAATACAAATGTGAGACTGTTAGGTTAAAGGTAGAATCTGAGGAATATTGGCTTAGAGCTGTCAGGTTATTGAACAGGAGCAGAGCAATGGCGAAAGGGAGAAGGTATTTCTGGTAGGTGGTCAGGGAGGACATTATGGGGTGGTGAGACCAAGAAGTAATGAGAATGGAATTATGAAGAAGGAGATGGAGAAATTAATTGGGGTTTAAGTGAATATGGAGGCCATGGAAATTGTCTATGAATGACTTGGAGGCTGTGGGAGGAAGAGGGAGTGGTAAGGGGGAGTGGGAATGGTAAGGAGAGGAAGTGAGAGTGGTAAGGAGAGTTAGTGGGAGTGGCAGGGAGAGGATAAATGTAATTGAGGTTGGGTGGGTGGGAATGGGGTAGGGTAGGGGAGCAAAGGGTGAATAGAGTGGGTAGTGCCTAGTCCCAAATAAGGGTGGAAAAGTATCAGAAGAAAAAAGAAAAACTATCTCCAAAATTAGTGAGCAGGTAAGTAGGAAAGAAAATGGCCAAGGTTGACTATAAAGCAACTAGATAGGGAGATAGAAACTAGGTTACAGAAACCAGCCTAGAGGAGAGTGATATGTAAGTAAGACAAATGTGCTAGTTCTATGAATATTGTCTTAAGGATGTACAGAACTACCAAGTGTGGTCTAAGAGAGGTAACCTGGGGGTAAAATGTGCAGATAGAGTAGTTTAGGGATGGCAGGATAAAGACAGAGTGGTTAAGAAAAGTTTGGGAAACAAAAACAACGAAAGAATGACTAATGTTTAATGGTGAAGGACAGAAGCAGAATTAAATAAACAAGATATTTTACAGGTAACAGAGAATAATCTCTAGCAGGGTGCTCTCAAGAAAATTTACAGCTGGGGTTGGGTGGATGTTTAACTACTTTTTTACTAGAGAGACAGTAATACATACAGTTACTTTAATGAAATAGCCACTGTTTTTAAGAACAAATGTTTTTGAAGTATGCTGGAGACCCCATTTTATTAGAGGCAGGATGATAGCTTCATGAAGGGTTGATTTCAATATGCAGCATCAGGTTAAGGGAGCTAGAGAGAGATTTAAAGAGATTTAAAGTAGAATATGAAACAAATATAGCTAGAGCATAGGTACAGGTAAATCACTATGTATATCTAATAATAATATGCACTTACAAAACTATGTTGCACAGCTACAATAAGCCAGTGTTGCTATACTATAACAACAAATGCCTGCAAATCTAGTTTTACAACAATGAAAGTGGATTATAACCCACATGGGAGAAAAGATGTAACATTTGGTACATATATCAGAGGAGCTGTCCACATCCCTCCAAAAATATTCTAAGCTAATATAATCTCAGAATATAAGCTCTCATGCCCTGCATTTAATAGATGACATCCTTGGTGGTCCACAGTTACTGCAGGGAACATAGAATGGACATGGTAGGAGTACAAAATGTATGGTGGACTATTCATTATCATTATCATCATCAGTGGCATTATCATTTGTATGTTCCCATTTACATGGGGTAAGGATATCATGTCAACAGTCATCACTGCTCTCACTTCAGTTCCACTCTTCTGTTTTCTTTAACTCTTATGCCAAATGACACTCATCCTCTCTCATACAATCTGTCCCTCTCTTGGCTGGCTGTCCTCATGTCTTTCCTTCTTTGTCTCACTCCCAACCAGGTATATCAAATCAATTTCTGCTTCCTTTACATGTTACCAAGCTATCTTAGTCTGTTCTCTTTAAAACTTCTATGTATCAGTAAACACTTTGGCTTGACATCTGATGTCTTCACTTCTTCATCTGCCCCATAATGTATATATTACTGCCCATCCAGGCACTTCATCTCCATCACATCAAACTTTCTCAACTGGTTTGCCTTCCCTGTCTAGTTACTGTGCCATACTGAAGTACTAGTCTCACTGCTGCTTGTGCACCTTATATTTCAACTACTTTGACATTTGTTTGTTTAGCAATGCACTTTGTGCTAGTTAGCTGCAGCAAACTCTGGTCCTACTTTTGATTTCTTAGTTCAGATTTCTTTTTTCCTCAATCACACCTCCCAGATGCTTAAAATGTTAGCTTGTTCCACTATTTCCTTTCCATGTCAGTTGACATTTTCCTGAGATTTCCCCTTATTTTCTACTATGAACACTGCCTCATCTGTTCTCAGATTCTTCCCATGTGTGTTGATCTAATCCCTTATCATTGGATGAAGTTCTTGCTTGGATTTATTTGTAGTGCCACATCATCTACACACTGCAGCTTTACTGATCTGTCCCATCCTATATGTTTGGAGATTTTGTCTATTACCAGTATGAGCAAGAGTTGGCTTGGAGTGGAACCTTGATGCACACTCACTTCCACCGGATCCCCTCTTTGAGTCTTTACACTGGTTCTACTTTTATATGGCCTGCAGTCATTCTATCAGTGTCTCCATGACTTTGAACCATTAAAGGACTGCTCAAATCAGCTTTCTTGAGATGTTGTCACATGCTTACTGCATGCCTAAGAGTGCTTATTTTGACTCTGTCCTCATCTCAGGTTCATATGTTTGTAGGTAAGTACTAAGCCATCATTATGCTGACTATTAAACGTAAGCCAAAACCCATATTGCAATGTTTCTGACAGCCTCAAGGAGGGCAAGGCAGATAGAGGCTGTGTATTCAGTTATCTCTGTTTTCCTTGAAGATGTCAAGGCTGATACTCTGCTTGGTCTGCAATGATAGTTTGTTTCAGAGGTGAGGGTTATGTTGTAATATGAGTCTACCATTATAACAGGTCTTACTTATCTGCTGATGAAGGTTAATCCCTTTAACTGGGTATTTGTTTTGCCATTGAATAGGAGACCAAAGTAGTCTGGATCTTTCAAGGCATAAAATGCTAGCCATAGATCTCCATGGAGGAGACTATAAGTGACTGAGTACAGAGAAAATCATATCAGTCTGTCCTGATAGTTATGATTCCCTTGGCCACTGACCTTTTTAGCGATGAATCTCAAATTTGTGTGATATTTTTGACAAATACAGGACAGAATGTACATTATATTCAGTAATGGCTCTGATGAAATATGAGTAAAAAGGGAATTAAGACATGTCTGGATTTAGTGCAGATGACATTAGAAATTAGATGAGCCAGGCAGAAGGCTTTCTGAACTATTTCATTAAGTTCTGCAGAGACATATGGTCAAGTATTAGAGAATTATCAATAAGAATGGCGCCTAAATCCTTTATGTCATTGTCTGATAGAAGGGGAGTATCAATACTAGGGTATGTAACACTGTTTGTTTACCAAAATGAACTATGCTACATTTTCTTTCACATTTAATCTGAGATCCATGACCTTCCACCATTTGCTAATATGACCTGACCATTTTTGGAACAAATGAGAGTGAGTGGCAGACAGAGCAAAAACACCCATTTTACAGTCATCTGCAAATTATGACAACCATAGTCTAGGAGTTTTGGCTGAAGGTCGGAGGAATAAGAGACATCAAGTATAAGAACTTCTTCTGCACTATTTATCTCGCTGCAAACATCAAGTTGGTTTTACTGCATACCCTTCTGAATCCAAACTTCTTATTTCCCATCTTACTACTCTGCATGTTTATTTATCAGTCACCATCTCCAGCTGTTTCAGGCAGTGTTACAAGGGTTTGGTGCATCTGCAGTGCCCACAGCTGTAAATATCCTATTTGGCCTATTAATCTTGCAGTAGAATGCTTACTTCCCAATAGTTAGGGATATGCCCCTCTCTCCACACAAAGCTGAATATTCTCAGCAGCCATTTCACAAGTAACATATGCAGCATGAGTGACTCCAACTGAGACTATCACTTGTCCTGACTTAACTTTCCTTTGTGCAATTTGCACTTCTTCTAGAGCGTGTTCTCCTTTCTTTATTGTTGGAAGTTGGGCATGCAGTAGTTTAGCTTCTGTGGAGTTTACTTCACTCAGTATTCCTCTTGGGCGAATCTTTCCATCTTTTCTTATTGCTTTCTTGACTGGTGAGCAAATCATTGCAATGTTCCTTATGGTTGGCATCTGCTAACTGTTTTCTTTGTTTTTCTGTTATTATCTTGCAACATGATAGACATTTGTGCTATTTGTTGAGTCATTTTACATAAAATGCTTGAGATTGCCAAACAATTGTTCATGCAAATATTCTGTAATGGGGATGTGATGTTACAGGACAGAAAAAGTATTTGTGCTGTAGGCACAATAGTGACATTCATTCTCAGTATTTTATGCATTATCAAGCATTTGTATGGAACTGTAACTTTACAAGTCTTTAACATTCAGTAAAGAACGGATGCACATATTTCATTGCTCATTCTGTACCTATCTATTTTAAACATGCATTGGAAAGAATTAGGTAGACTATGTACTCTTTGGCCCATAATTCTCACATTTTTATAAGACACATTGTGTTTCAGTTATAAGATGGTTAAGCTGCCCTTTTGCAGTGAGATAAATATCCCAAATTAAAAAAAAAATACAGAACTATTGTTCGGGCAATATGAGCTGGCTAAAGGAATAGATACCGTCTTTAAGAAGGGGGCAGCAAAACTGGATAAATTTGAGTTGGCTAGCAATCATTTGTTCAACGAAATGCCCACTTCCTCTATGTGATATTGGTATTTTAAAGGTCAAATAAAAACAAAGTGAGTTTGGATGGTGGTTCTTAAATCATGTTTCTTTATGAGTTGACATATAAAACAGCAAGTATGTTTTGCATGCAGTTTATTCTGAAGAAGTCTATAACTTATGGGTGAGAAAAAGTGCTCAATTTGTATTCACTAGATTCCTTGCTTGGACTGCACTTTATAAGACCAATATTTAAAACCTGTCCCTAATATTTGACCTTTGCCCCCCACCCCAGATTATTTTTAGCTTTATCCCTGATGCTTGTGCTAATAGGTGGAGAGCTATGCTTATACTCACCTGCACAATCTCATACATACTACTTACCTGGAATTGCAGTCTGATGTAAATTTACTCTACTCTGCCTCATCTTGACTCTGCCTTATCCCGGGCAGATTTATCCATAGGAATACATAGGGGCAATAATCCTAATAACTGTATGCACCTAAGCATTTTGGGCAGAGCCATGCTTGAACTTTGCTTAGTGTGGGCATGTATAAATTGTAATGTTCCATAAAACAAGGCAGTAAACTGGCAAATGGATGGGCCAGTTTAAACATGCTATGCTGTCAAAGTAAGAAACACTCATCTGTTAAATTAAGCACATACTGCCTAAATGCGCATATCTGTGCTGCAAGGCAGTTCACTGCAATTAACTGAAAACCGCTTTCCTAGTACCATTATTGCATATTAGGCAACTTATGAATTTCATTCAGTATCTATCTAAAAGCTTTGCTTTATATAACTGCTGCTAAATTTTAGATAGTTTTATTCTTGATATGAAAAAAAAGTGATGAGGGATTTTGTCTCAGTCCTTCTCCATATAGCAAGTAAGTAGGGAAATTTCCATGACAGTATTGAGTAACCTAGCCAAAAACTTGGTCAGGTGTCACAAACAAATCTCCAAACAAAGAAATAAATTATCCTCTTACATCCCCCAAACACTTATAGAAAGAGGTTAACCTACCTCCAGGAAGAAACACACCTCATAATACTTTGTCTACCAACACATTCCATGTTGTACAGAAAAACTTTTTCCAGACCATCTCCTTAAAGAATTTAACAATCTCCCATCGATAAACTCCACATTTTCCACAGATCGTCCACTGTCCACCCTACCATAGCCCATCCTAACACCATTCAACCCCCTCTTCTACTTCAAATGCATACATCCCAAAAAGGCCTCTATTCTGCTTAGAAAAACTTTCCATCGACAACAACATAACCCCCTGGTTCATGTATCATTGCAGAGAGCTTCTATGTCTTCCTTTCACCCACATATATAATTTATGTCTCACACAAAGCATCATGGTACAGATTTAGAAAACTGCTCTAATTATACCCCTCCCACAGAAAACCAACCAAAGATAACTCTTAGATCCATCCAATATCCAATTTCAGGCCAACGTCTTGAAAAGATAGCCTACACCAAACTTACTCTCTATATCCAGCATTACCATCTGTTCTCACCCAAATAACATGGATTTTGGTCTGGAGAAAATACTGTGACAGTACTTTGGTTGTTAACTGATGACATCCTGCTAAATTGTTATAGCGGGCTCCTTACAGGTGCTGTATTTATAGACCTGACAAAAGCATTTGACCTCATTGACCACTATCTCCTACAAAATATACTAAGTGAAATTGGTATCAGCCCAGATGCTGCTCCCCAGTTTAAAACCTTCCAGACTGACAGACACATCAGAATTAAAAATAGGATACATGCAATCACATTTTGTACCTGTTACCATTGGTGTACCACAAGGATATTTTCTTTCTCCCCTTTTTTCATACTCATTAACAAACTTCCTTGTGACCTCACCCATCTCTCACTTATCCTCTATGCTGATGACATGGTCATTTACTGATCAGGTTACCCTCAAATCAGCATTCACTGCCAACTACAGTTGGACTTACATGAGCTCCTTCAATGGCTCATGAAACATAAACTACTTCTCAACTCTCACCAAGACCAAAACTTTTAGGAACTCCACAGAAAATTCACCAAGCACCTGACTCTTTAGCTATCTTTGACCTACATAACCATTCCATAGAGATGACCTCCACCTTCAAATATCTAGTTCATCAGTTACTAAACTTCCATTTCCACATAGACAAAGTGAAAGATGAAACAAACTTCCTTCTCTTTTGAACCAAAAAGATCTCCCCTTTTCTATCCCAACCCACCAAAGCAGCCATTGGTAAAGGTGCTCTCCTTGCTCACCTTGAATTCTGCCACCAAGAAAAACATTGCCACATGACAAACTATCTCTAACAGCATTTGCCAATTCATTACAATATCACCTCTCAGTGTGCATCACTGCATCACCCTAGAAAATGCCAAATGGCTATCCATTAAACAAGGATGTAACCTACTTTTAGTATTCAAACTCTACAGACTACTCTAACTCCACACATTTATTCCCTTTGCAGCTAGACTTCAAGAAAAATACCTAATCACACAACCTGAAACGTTGCTCACAAGCCTCACCAACTCTCATTATCACTGGAACCAAACTCTAAGGCACTGTACATGCTTTTCCATTCAGGCACCTACTCTTTCTCAAACTCTCCCAGTCGACATCAAGAAACTCAACATGTTTTAAAATTCACACCTTCATTAAAGCCAAATGGTTCTCTCTCAAAATTCACTGCCATTTGACTCACATCAGAGGCATTTTCATTAAAAAAGCAGTGTACTATAAAAAAATGCAACTAAAACTGAACAGGAGCTGAAAAACAAAATAGACTCTCTTGAAAATGACTTACTAACCAACCCCACAACACAAACAGAGATGAATCTGCTTAAACTACAAAGAGACTTATACCTTTTGCATACCAATAACCTCTTTCCATGAAACTAGAATCTTAGCTAACTACGCAAATGAAATCCAATTGCCATCTTGAGCACTAGCCAGAATTATAACCCAGACTAAAACCTCCTCACAAATACCAGAAATAAACTACAGAAACAGACACTATACCAAAAATGAATATATTATTAAAACCTTTGAATCCATATACTCTCAGATCTATGAAGAACAAACTCTATCTGCCTCAAAAGAGCAAAAAAACCCTTTTTCTGCAAAATCTGATCTTCCCTAAGCTGGACCTTGACCAACAAAAAAAATCAAGTGAACCTATTTCTACCAACGAAATAATCTCAAAAATTCATCAACTGAAAGCACACAAGGCTCCAGGACCGGATGGTCTCACTGCAGAATTCTACAAAACCTTTAACTTCTTAGTAGCCCAAATTCTATGTTACACCTTGAACTATATAATAAACAATGAAATAAATGACATACACTTCAATGCCTCTAAAACGATCTTTATACTTAAAGAACAAGCAGACCCGAAAAACCCTGACAGCTATAAACCTATTTCCCTTTTAAATATAGATACCAAAATTCTAACCTCTATACTTGTGAATAGACTGAAAAACCTCTTAAAAAAAATTATTTCCCCAGAGCAATCTGGCTTCACACGTCTCAGACAAACAAGTGACAATACACTAACACTAAATACCTTAATCTCTCTTGCAGGTCGAAACAACCCAAACATATATACTCTAGTTATTGATGCTCATAAAGCATTTGACAGGGTTAATATAGATTTCTTACTTCAAACACTGCCAAACTTTAAAATACCCAACAACTTTATCCAGATCATTCATATACTCTGTAGTAACCCAACAACATCTCTATACATTAACAAATCTTGGTCAAATAGAATTCCAATTAAAAACGGTACCAGACAAGGATGCCCTCTCTCTCCCTTACTCTTTAACCTCTATTTAGAACCACCCTTCTTAAGTATTAAACAAAATACCTACCACAATTCCCCAACAATTTTCAACCTCAAAATTTACCTCTCCGCATTCGCAGATGATTTGAATATTTACTGTACTACATCAATTTCAGATATAAACAAAATACTAAAGACTATTGAACAATTCTCTATGTCAAACTATCAACTAAACCTTAACAAAACTAATATCTTTCCCTTAAACCCACCCAAACCATTCTCCCTTTTACCACTCTTAGGTTCGATCCAAGCTAAAGAACTAATCAAATATTTAGGTATTACATTCTCCCAAAATAATAAAGATCTTTATCAAAATAATATAACCCCAAAATGGCAAAATATCATACTAGACCTTAAAAGATGGAGCAATTTAAAATCACCATTCTCTGCCAAAGTATCCATAATCAAAATGAATGTACTGCCTAGACTACTATACATATTTATGACATCACAAATAATTATACCTAACAAATTTTTCAAACAGATTCATACCCTACTCGCTAAATTTATTTGGGAACCTAAAAAAACAGGATCTCCTATTTGAAACTAACAACACCTAAAAATAAAGGGGGACTAGCCCTTCCGGATTTCAAAACCTATTACTTAATCACCAATACCATCAGAATATTGAGAATAGCAGAATATAATTCTTCAGATAAACTGTGGGCTCCCCCCTGGGTAATAATATACTACAGATATATCAAGAGCCTCGGTATTAACCCTAAAAGCCTGCCATTCCTAAATTCAAAGCTACTCCAATCCTATAACATACTAGATTCCCTTAAACATGCCATCATGTTAACACAAAAACTCTTCAAGTCTTTAAACCTGCAACAAGTAATGAAAGTATTTCAACCTCTTCATAATAACTCTAATTTTAAAATAAATAATCAAACCTTAAATTTGGTCCCTTACCCCCGATTATTAAACAAAACTATTCAAGATATTTACCCATGCCTAATAATTCAGTATAGGAAATGAGAAATCACTTAGAACTCCCCAAAGCATACCATGTAATCCTGAGACAAATAAAAGAGCTGTGTTCCAGTTACCTCCAGGACACTAACATTACCAACAATGACATCGAAATTGGCAACACTATTTGGAAAACCATTCTCTCCTCCAAGAAAACTATCACAAATACTTATAAATTAATTGATGATATTACATTTCTGAATGACATACTTTTCTCTGACTACTGGAGGAAAATAAACCGAGCTATCGATACCCATCAAATATACCAAGCTATCAACCTGACATTAAAGTCTATATCCCTTAAAAAATAGCCTTTACCCAACACATGATCAACAACAATAAATATTTTACACCTGCAATCTTACATAAACTTAACCCCTCCAAATCACCGCTCTGTCCACACTGCAAAGATCAGACTGCTGAGTTACTTCATGTATTCTGGAGCTGTAAATGTGTTTATAGACTTTGGAACTCCCTTAAACTACAACTACAAAAACTGGTTACCAATCATCCACACTAACATGGGTATTTACTATATTACACATACTCCCACATAACAATCCCAAGAACCAAGCTACTTTACTGATCACTATTTTTCTCTCAATTAAACTGTATATAGCATCTAAATGGCTTAATCCAACCAATATATCCTGGATGGGATTTAGACAAATAGCCATTAAACAATTATTAGCACACAAATTACTAATGGATAAAAAAGACAAATGTTAAAATTAGAGCAATTTGGGAGCAAATCTACAACATTATTCTTGTATAATCCCCACAGGAACATATAGTATTATACCAGAAACAAATTCCAAAATATTCCATAGGTGTAACTACTAAATGATTTCCCTTACTGTCTACTTCTCTTCTTTTTCTCTCTTTCTCTCTACTCGTGATCTAACTGTATTTATTTTTTTATGCAATTGTTATACTTGAATAACTGAAAGAGGTAAGCATCTATGTATATAGTGTAAATATTTTTAGTTGACTGACCTACACATTACTATACTAACTCTATTAGACAACACTATATTACGGTCAAGTTCTGATTGTTATGTTTCTATCTGTCAATACT
>NC_056741.1:1543171862-1543284362 GCF_019279795.1 Protopterus annectens
TTATCCTGTTCATGATGATTCTTTCTATGGCCTTACATATCAGCCTGGTCAGACTTTATGGCCCTGTAGTTACATGGATCAGTGGTTGGACCTACTTTGTACAGGGGAATGACTGTGACCATCTTCCATTCCTTGGCACATAACATAACTGTAAGCTCTAGCTGAAAACTGATTCAAGTGGACCAGAAAAGTCATTTTTCATGCAATTGATAAAGCATCCTGATTTGTTAT
Source organism: Protopterus annectens (assembly GCF_019279795.1). Lineage (NCBI taxonomy): Eukaryota > Metazoa > Chordata > Ceratodontiformes > Protopteridae > Protopterus > Protopterus annectens. Next base: position 1,543,172,094 of record NC_056741.1, read on the forward strand.
TGGAGCCTAGTGGTGCTGTTTTTTTGCCCTTGGAGAGTGCATTGATGACCTGCTCGCTAGTAATTGTTGGGGGGATTGTAGTATGTAGTACTTTTTCACACTATGGGGGTATTTCCTTTGGACTATCATATATAATGTCATTTAAAACTCAGTGTATCAAACACAACCTATCTAAAGTAATTTCCTCTAAGCCATCAAAACTCAAAAAAAAAAAGCAGAAAAAAGTTTGTTTTTTTTTCCAGTGGGCAAGCCTTCTTACACTCCCTCTTCTCAGCTCACTAACTTATAACAATTCCAGTTATGCTGTGCATACTATCAACTTGTACAATCCAGAGAACTGTAATAAATCAAACTTCAATATTACTTGTAAAACATTAAGAAAACTCATACCAGTGATGAAAAAAAATCCTAAACTTTATTACCAAAGTTAAATATGTTAAAGAATATCGTTAGATAAAATGTGATTAGTTTTTTGACAATTTTCAGTTAGATGCTTATCTCAAAATTTCTTTTGTAGTATTTTAGAACTTACATGATGTTTCAGTTTGTGTTTTGTTTTTGCTTTGTTAACACAGTTTTCAATGTATGCAATAAAGTTTTCTTTTTGTGTAAGAATTTGACAGTTTTCAAAATTTCATCAGTCTAGAACAAATATGAATATGCTGCTTTTTCATTAGGGCAGAAATAGTATTTTATTTTTTATTTGTTAACCAGAGAAAAGCACTGATTTACATGAACAATTTTCTGGCTCAGTCTGGGGAATATAAACACAAATCATATTAAACAGGGGCGGCTCGTGGCATCGGACTACCGGACTGCAGCCCCCTCAGCTAAATAATAAAGTGAGAAAATCAAAATGTAAAAAAAAAAAAAATACCTTTTTTTTTGTTTAAAACAAAATTCGAGTCCGCGACTTGGAAGTACGCGCATGCACACTTTAACCGCCTCGGGCTGCAGCGGTTTTAAACAGAATTTTTTTTTGTTTGTTTTGATTGCAGCCCGGTGGAGTCAATGAAGGCATCATTGTGATGCCCAGAAGTCTATGCGGTTCCAAACTGCATAGAATTGGAAGGGGCTCGGACTGCGACGTCCACAGGCATGTCATGACGTGCTTGCTGGGCTAAATGCTGCTGACTGGTTGTCGCTCTCTTCCTGGGCTTTATGTGCTGGGAAAAGAGTGAGAATCAATCATTCAGTTGTCGGCTTGACTTGTGGATTGTTTCGTGAACTTTTTTAAAACTTTTTATCGGATTTTACTTTTTTTTATTTGGGTGGATTTTGTCAGCTGTGCTGCAGCCTGTGCTAGAAGGAAGAACAGAAGAACAAGAAGAAAGAAGAAGAAAGAAAAGAAGAACAGAGTGAAGGTGCAGAATTAAAGTAAGTATTGTAACTGACAGTATGAGAATAAACTATAGCACACCACAGTGAAACCAATAATCAACCAATTGTGCAGCAAAGCAGCAAAATAAGTATTTCTCGATCAAATGAACTGCAAAATGTTCATTTGTGTGGACTTCATTTAAATGAAAACTGAAATATCGACATTTACAAAGTCGATAACAACACATAGACTTCACAAATGTTGACAAGCTACTACACATGCCGATCAACAAACTTGGCACATGCAAAACTTTAACTTAAAAAAATTATAATAAAACATTTTTTTACAAGACCTCCTCCCCCCGCACTCCAAGATTACACAGTCTCTGGAAAAGTGTACCCCATGAATTTTGCAATCTCACACATCTGTTTAGTTGTTGAAATTTACCCTGCCAAACAGATATTGACCAACGATAGGCTCGATAAATTTCAGTACCCCATAAGTGAGTCTGTGTATCAGTATAAATATTTGTCTAAAAGTGTGTGTGTGTCCCCATTTATAGGTACTTGATGAACAATCAAACTACAATTACTTTAAAGTCTGTTTTCTCAAACAAAACTGTTCAAAAAATGGACTTTTTGAAAAATGAAAAAAAACAAGAATGATTGCAAGTTGGGGACAAGTACCCTGTCACCCATTCACACTCCCTGGTACTTATATGTACCAACTCCTATATCACACAGTACAGGACAATGAGGGAAACTCCCATTTCTGTGATCACACAAAAATAACAGTCTCTCACTTATACAGCTGATGATGTATTCCACAATGACATTTGAACACAGTGCGTGTGTGTGTGTGTGTGTGTGTGTGTGTGTGTGTGTGTGTGTGTGTGTGTGTGTGTGTGTGTGTGTGTGTGAGTGTGTGTGTGTGTGTCAGGTTATTATTATAAAACTGATATGGTTTCTAGCTTCCTTGCACCAGACTAACTCGTCACAAATGACCATACTAACTCCCTAACTTGTCAACCTCACTTTACCAAAATGTGAGATGCATTGTGTGATAAGTGGACAAAATATGTGACACAAGATAAAATGTGATACTGCAAGCAAGTGTAAAACACAGTAAAAGCAAATGGAGCAATGAGTTTTATTTTTTGCTTCATATAACCTGTGATGATGCCCAACTGTGTCTTTCTCCCTTTTCCACAAGTTTGGGGCATTCAGCAGTTTGTAGATATGTAGGTGTTGCAGCTTGTCTGCATGTGGGGGGGGGGGGGTATGAGAGTTTGCTCCAGCAGAAAAAGTGTATGTTTTATGACCATCAGAGTGCCCGTTTTGAATTGTGACCTCTAAAGGTTTCAGAAATTTTGGGTTGATTAATTGTGCATCCATTGCACGAGATCACAATTATAAATAGTAGATCCTATAAATTATATTGAATTTGTGCTTCTAAATTTCATTACAGCTATGGAAAATTGGCATCCAACAGGAGCACGGAGGAGTTTAAAGGGCAATAAAATTACTGTCACACCTCATAATGTGGCACTTGAAAGCAGTATCCATAGTTTGTTTTACTTTTCTTCTTACTTTCAGTTGAATGATTCATACTTAGAAATGTTAGAGAGCTGGATAAGATGATCAATGATGAAAACAAGATTAAGTACGGTGGGTTAGTTCATTAACAGATTATCTGCGATTTCTGTGATGAGGTAAAGGGCACAATATGAGAAAAGTTCACCAGGCATTACTCTGTGACTAGTGCAAAAACTGAAACAGAAAATGTCTGTGGGGATGTGTGTGATCTGCAGCCTGTACTCCAATTGCTATCCAAATCTGTTCTTACAAGTTTGAGTGGCGCTTCAATTTCCTCACAAGTTTTTCCAGAAAGCTACAAGAAATAGCTATTTACCTTAAATACGCCTTGCTAAGATTATTAAAATCTCAAGGCATTTGCTATTTTTCATATGTTTTGCAGGATGCAAGCTCCCAAATAAGGTGCAAGGAAATATGAAGGAAAGCAAATGGGATTGTGTGTGTAAAATGCCCCAGTTACTATATATACTGGTGGCTGGAGAACAAATGGTGTTGGGTAGAGATACTCAGGCTTGAATCCTCTACCTTGTATGCAGGTGTTAAGGACCTGAATTCCCTACCCACCACCATTTGTAAAAAAAAAAAATTGCAGATTTTTGCCTCATATTTGATCTGATCTGTTCCTCATAATATCTGTGGTTTCTAAATATTGCAATGCTTGATATTTGATGGTGTGGTGGTAGTATTGTTGCTTTAAGACTGCAGGTTCTTGGGTTTGATTCTTGGGCGTGGGGTCTGCATCTTCTTCGTGGGTTTGCTTTTGTGTCTTCTCATGTTATAAAGACATGTCTGCATTATTTCTTCCTGGGCCTCTGCTGAAAATTGTTTTTTTGTTCCAAGTCAGATTGTCCTGATTAACAAATGTTAAATAAAATTGACAGGCATTTGAATTTCACACTTCATATTCTTCAGAAAATACATAGTAACATGACCTTTTATTCTAGCAATTTTCTAAGTTTATAAGATTAATATTTGAAATTTGTCCTTATTTTTGGGACTGTATTACCCCATTATCGGCTTTGCCCAGGTTTTTTGTGCTAAGGTTGACAACTATGGCAAGAACTGAATTCACCGAGTATGTCTGAGGGCTGTATTCCCTCATTACTGGGTTTGTCCAGGTGTTTTGTGCTAAGATGTTGACAGCTATGGTGAGAATTGAATTCATTAAATGATAGCCATTTAAGTTTCAGTCTTCCTCTCTTTCACAAAGTAGCTGATATGGCGTAGTGGTATGTTGCTCTGAGTGTTTTGCACAGGGACCTTGGCAGTAAAATGCATGGTGGTAACACAGCATTTTTCTTTCACAAAGCAGGTGATTTGGCATAGTGGTATGTTGCTCTGACTCTTTTGCACAGGGACCTTGGCAGTAAAATGTATGGTGGTAACACAGCATTTTCTACAACTTTCCAAGATTATACAAGCAATGTTTAATGTGTCCCTGGTTTTTGGCCTTTTGAGCCCTCCCAATAAATTTGGCTTTTTCCAGATTTCTTGTGCTGCGAAGTTGAGATGCAGTTGAGTATTGAGTAGATTTTACAAGGAGCTGAGAGCTGCAGGGGAAGAAAAGTTTAGTGCTGCTTATAGAAAGCCAGGTTGCAATGTTAATAGCACAACAGGTTGTGTACTTGCGTTTGATGCAGAAGGTTGCTGGTTCTACTCCCACAAAGGGTGAATGCTGCTGTACTGAAAAAGTTAAGATACTAACTATTAGCCTGTTATCTGTTTGCCATCCATTTCCTATTGCAATATTACTAGCTTATCATTTTTAATGTAATATAGGCAATTTATTCCTCAGGGGCATCAGACACTTTAGTTTTCGATGAAACCATGGAATATAAAGGTTTTTGCTAGCAGCAACCTCTTCATTAGTTACAGATTTATTTAATGTGGAATTATTTACATAACTTTTTTACTTCTTCAGAGATTGTGCATATTTACTGATAATGGTGGACTGTAGAATTGTGCATATTTACTGATAATGACTGTAGAAGTTTGAGTAGACTTTTATGATGGAAATGTTCTGAATTGGGCAGTTTTGTCATTATTGGTGCATGCATTTTGTTTCATTGTTTACTGGAAAAATGTTCAAAACAATAGGAAGGTGTATTAAAGAGCACATGTATGTTTCATATGCAAGGGGCCTATGATTTGAAAACAGCCCAGAATTAATCTTTATCTGCCACTGGTAAAATGTATTTTCTTTGAATGTGGGTTTCAATGCTGCTTCAATGAATGTGAGTTTCAAGGGCAGAGAAGTTTTAATGTTAAGTTTGTTTAGCAGATGTCTTAGTGTTTGTGCTGTAAAATGCAAAATAAAACTTTCAAATGAAGTCCAAATCATCATTGAAGTAAATCAGTATGCACATTAATGTTTATAGTAAATGGAGTGAAATAGCCAAGTAATGGATCATTGGAATGGCTGCAGGGGGAGGCTCCATTCGACCATGGTTTTGTGAGGGGGAAGGGCGGCAAACTTAGACAGCCCCAGCTGAACTATACCTCCCAACTGTCCAGATTTTCAAAGAATGAATAGATTTTTGCTTCTTATTTTTGGTTTGTTCCTCATAAAATTTGTGGTTTTCTGGCAAATCATTTAGGAATTAAGTCACTAAATAATGACACACTGAATTTCAGACTTCATAACCAGTGCATGCTAAAGTAAGACCTGTTGTTCTATAAACTGTCTCAGTTTATACAAGAGCAATTGTTAGTACTGTTTATATGTTCCCCCAATGTATTTGGCCTTGTCCAGATTTATTGCATTAACAGGTTGAGAGGTACATGCAAATAAATTGCTTTATAGAATTAGGCATAGCCAAACCTCTCAACTGTCCCTGATTTTGGCTCAAAATGTTGCTCTTCCCCTAATGATCCCTCCTCAAAATAGCAATTTTGGAAGAAAACATGGAGGGTTTACAATTAAGAAATAACTGTAATCATAGTTATAGATTACTTTTATTTCAGAAATGCATGTAGATTCTTTTATTTTGTCAGCTGCTCAAGTTAGCAGTACTGATATTAAAGTGTCCCTTCTCTGACAGGTTCCCAGCTGCATTGTGTGGCTATTTTATATTTTTACATCACATTTTGGTCCATTTTTCATAAAATTGTGTTTTTTTGGCAAATTAGTGACAAATCATTAAAGACTGAAGTTAGAAAATAATGACAGACATTTGAGTTTCAGATTTCATACCATTCAAAAAATTCATACTAATGCAAGACCTATTCTATTATCTTTCTAAGTTTATAAGAGCAATATTTTAAAAATTGTCCTTGTTTTTGGGCCTTTGTCCCACTTCTTTGTAGGGCTTTGTCCAGATTTCTTGCTATGAGGTTGAGAGGTATGACAAATGTGTCAGGGTTATCGCAGTCAGCCAGAGACATTTCAAATTGTGACATACTTGTTGCACCCCACTTCCCCATGTAGCGACTCTGGATGTGTCAAAGCAAGGCAAGCAGTATTTATGTAGTGTAAATGTGCAGGGTATCCCCCATCCAAGGTAGACATAAGTACTAGAGTGGCTTTTCATCTGTCCTTGATTTTTGCAAAATGGTCTGGTTTCTGTCATATTTTTTGTACTGTTGATTTATGCTTATTACTCAAAGTGCCTGTTGCTCTGTGTTTAAGTAGCAATACTTTAATGACCATCAGGAAAGCTTGTCTGAGATTGCAAGATGCAAGTAAGCTTTAATAAGCATACTGTTAAAGAATTGCCAACGTTGAAAGCCTTTCTGTTGTTGCCATGTAGAGAATACTTATCTAGATAATGTATATGCCTTGGGTATTGAAAAGCATATGCCAGTATTTGTAATAAAGGACACAATTGCATTATTTTAAGAAGCTCATTACACTTGGAGACTTCCAATCATCGCTGCAGGCTTTACCAGTAAACTAAACAGAATGCCAATCATGTGGTCCATAACCTGTACAGTAATCCTTTTAAACAATGTATCTTGAGCTTATTTCTTGTTTGCTTTTCATTTTTTTACTTTGATCATGTTTTCCCCATGAAACAAGTAGATAGTTGTCAGGCAGCAGGTCTTTTTTTGGATAAGGAACATTTTTACAAGTGGGGGCATCAGAGATTTCTACTTTCAGCATATTACTTGGTACTTTAATAAAGCTGAATATAAATTATAATTAGAACTGCAGTGCAAGAAGTGGTTTGAGTTGAGTGCTGCTTGTTTTTCTTATACTTGATTTTGACTGGCATTCCATTAATGTATTTAAAAAGTAATTTATTTGTTCATGCCTCACAACCTTTTTGTTTCCATCTAGATATTAAGTAAGCTGTCATGCAGCCAATGCATTGAAATATTTTTATTCTTCTACACTTCATTTTGTCTTGATTGGACTCTCATAATGACGGTTTGGCACCCACGGCAGTGTATTTAGTTAGTTTTTGTGGTTTTGAGCATAGCTCCTTCCCTTTCTAGTTGGCCGCACCCCTTCCCATTGACCCCACCCATTCAGCTGTCTCCTGCAGCCCCCCTTTGATTTGAAGTCACCAGCTGCCACTGATATTAAATCAAATGATAAGAAGAGACAGCAAATCAGTAAGTAATGTGTTTGAGTAGTAATGTTACATTTCACTATGCAGCATGTTTGTTTTTTTTAAGTCTGGAAAACAATCTTACATCAGTAGAACTCCACATATTATCTCTACAACCAACCCAGTACCCTCCTAACATTTTCTAATCCTAATTTACAGCAAAGATAAAACCCAAGTTAAATAAAATGCCCCTAACTCAGATTATTTTACTATTCCTCCTTACTCTACTAGTTTCATCACCGATTATCAAATCCTCCTCCTTCAAATATTTAGGACTTTAATTAGTCCTCACAAAGAATATCAATGTCTACCCAACATGTCTTTCTCCATAGCACCCTATCACTACAAACAAACCACATCTGATTTATTTATCTATAAATATCTCAAATCTAACTATCCAAATTAATGATCGAATACCAAACCAAGACCAAAATATAAATGGCCACACTCTTCCCTCTGTAAAATATCAGTTCAAAAAATTAGTGGAGAAATTCTCCTCGGCCCAGGTCCCACTGTTCATAAAACCATCACTTCCAACCACAAAATAAGCCAGTCACCTAATAACTCTCAAGAAAAAACAAACTCACCTCACTAAATATGAACCTAAGACGTATGTGCAATAAAATCCATGACGCCTACCTTGTCACTTGCATTGATGATGCAGTGATAGCTACCACAACCTGGTTAAAAAAGAAATAAAGGATAATGACATCACCACTCCCCCAGGATACAATATACCTAGGAATGACAGACAAAACAAGTGTGCAGGTGGTGTGTCGATCATCTATAAACATTCCTTAACCATCACCTTATTCCGACAGGAAATACACAAATTTAAAAATGCTGAACTTCTACCAACACACCTAAAAGTCAACAATAGGGAAAAATATATTTAGCAGCAATTTATATAGCACCAGGAAATAACATTGATACTGCTGAAAACATCTTGGATTGGATATCCCAACACATTAACCATGAAGCTATAATACCCGAAGACTTAAATATAGACTAGCAACTCCTAAATTCCACCACCCCCGCTGACTAGATAAACTTGTACAACTTCAAACAATTAATAACTACACCCACTAGAATCAATAAAACTTCAGGAAGTCACTCAGCATTAGACGGGACCTTTACAAACAAGCCAGACAAACTGACAAATGTATGCTTCCACTCAGCATAAGTGGCCACATTCCAACATATGCCATTAGAACTCCCCATGACATAGATAAATGTATTATCTATAATCAAATACAAAATACAGCCAATTTCAGCAAATATATTTTCAATGAAACATTAAAACAATATAACTGAAATGTACCGATAACAGTGCCACTAGATACTGCTGTAGAACATTTACAAACCTTAAATAATCTAGCACCAGTACATAATAAAAGAGTAAAGTCCAACCCTGCACCATGGCTAATAAAAAGAAACAAACAAAAAACTCATGATAAAAAGGGTAAAAACCCTGGAAAATGTGTATTAAAATGGAACTCAGAATGCTTTCCAGCAATTTAGACATCTTAGAAATCATGCAAAACTCCATGTCAAACACAACAAGCAAACATATTACACCAACCAACATCAAAACAACCCTAAACTTTTTCAGTCATTACTAAATAAATTGTACCTTGACAAGACCACCAATCACTCTCCAAAAATAGACAATACCACAGAATCTGTCCCCACACAATTTATCTCTTAGACACTAATACATCTGCCCTATCTCTCTACCCCAGTCCAATCAAAACCATCCACAGCTCTTCAGTTTTAGTCTCGTACCCACCTTGCTTATAATGAAGTTGCTACTTAAACTGAAAACTACACCTGTAGCTATAGACCAACTACCATCACACTACGTAAAAATGACCCCAAAAGTCATAGTCTTCCCTCTGTCCATGCTAATCAGTGAGGCCATAGCAGAAAGATATGTCCCATCACTGTGGAAAAAATCCTACATCATGCCACTGCACAAAGGCAGCATATCTTAACTACAAATCAATAGCTATTCTCTCCCCCTCTCCAAAATATTAGAGAAATGCATCCATATGTAGCTTATGCAACACCTAACCTCAAATAACCTGCTCTCAGAAACACAACATGGCGTTAGGCCCCAGCACAGCACCACTACTGCTCTACTACATGTTTACCAATATAATAAACCAACATAGAAACAATGGTCTGCTTCTGTCCACCATGTTCGTAGACTTGTCAAAGGCATTTGATACCATCTTGCACCAGTAACAGTTCATTCAACTCTCCTCAATAGGAGTTTCACAATGCTCCTTGTCATGGTTATTTAGTTACCTACCTAGAAGGCAACAAGCCATTAAATGGGAACAACTCTCCTCATCCTTTCTACCAGTTACTACAGGTGTCTCTCAGGGCTCTATCCTGGGTCGTCTCCTATGTAATATCTTTACTAATAACCTCCACACCTGCACTCACCATGCTATTTTAGTTCAGTATGAAGACAACTCAGCATTAATATGTGCAACCTCAATGATAAATAAGCTTCATTACATTACCCCAAAGTCTTTCTCCCCTGTAGAAAGCTGGCTCAAAGAATCAAACCTCCTACTCAACACCAAACTCCAAAAAGTTGCCAAAATCAAATCAAAAGCAATCGTTTACAATAAAATCAGCAAATAATACTGTCACTGAAACAGTAACTCACAGTAAAGTTCTATGGGTTATAATAGATGACAATATCAAAATATAACACACCATTAAATCTATACACCAGAAATTAGGATCCCTTTATGGGATCAATGGATTCCTTACAGATGCTACAAGAAAAACTCTAGCCAACACCTTCTTACTGCCAACTCTCTCATACGCCTCTTCTATCCTAACAAATTTAAACAATACTCAATGAAAGAAACTTGCCTCCTGCTACAATTAAATGGCTAAATTTGCCACCAGTCTCCCTCAAAGGACCTACCATTGTCATAGCTTAAAGCAATTAAGCTGGTTTGAACTGCACAACTACCTAACATATTCACAACTAACTACAACACACAAATTCATTCATCAGCCAGAAAAATGCCCTGCACTACAAAACGTATTACTGCTGCAATGTCCAACAAGGGACCTCCATTCTAGTAACAAATTCTTACAACTCACAAATAAGTAAATAATGTTGCAGTTGACTTCCTCTATTCCGAATATGTTGTTAAACTCTAGAACAGTATCTCCTAACAAACAAAATTCTCCAAGAAACTCAGTTTTAAACCAGTGCTTAAACAACACAATCCTGGTCCTGCACATGCTCATCACCAGATTAAGACTTAGTACTCACCGTATGATACTCTTCTTCAACATAATTCATTCAACCTCTCACTGAAATGGCAAAATAATTTTTATGCATAACTGCTGCCTGTATAATCCACAAAGATATATGTGGGCTTTCTCTTTAATAACCTCTGTAAAATCTTAGACTATATGAATGAAACTACTGTATGTGCATAAATGTAAACAGAAATGTAACTACTCTGTGTTTAACTGGAGCTAAGTACAATGCAATGTAAACAAATGGAGCTTTTCTCCATAGGCCTCTACTGAAAATTGATATTACCCAGACGGACTTCCTGGTAAACAAAGCAAAGCAATGTTTTTCCCCAGTTAGGGGTCACCACAGCAGATCACCTGTCTGCAGCTTGATTGGCAGTGAATTTTTATGGTGCCAAGTTGCCAGCCCAACACCCAGCCTTCAGAGAAGGCACACCCACCTGCATGTCTTTAAAGCTCACTCAGCTGCAAGGAGGACATGCAGACTCCACACAGAAGGAATGCCAGCCAAGAATCGAACCAAAGAACCTCTTGCTATGAGGCAACAATGCTAACTACTGCCCCACTGTGGCCATACTTTCCTGATAAACAAAGACATTCATATAAATAAATAAATGGTTCAGTGAATTCTATTCCTATACCACAATTTACATATGACCAAATGGATGAGATATGCACTTCTGTCATTTACTAAAGTTCAATTTATTTGTTTTATTTGTTTAAAATGTATTATTCTGGAGAGACTACTGATCTACATGGATCATATTCAGCCTCAACTAAAGAAACAGCCAATATTAATCAATATCACAGCAAAAGTGGCAATGTAAGAGCAAGCATGAGGAGGAGAAGTATGAGTCAAGGTTGTATACAGTGCAAAAGATGTAATCATCATTCCATGTGATTCTTTCGCATAGTGAGGTAAGTAGGAATAGTACCTGAACATTATCATAATATCATATGATATAATGTTTCTAAGGAGAAAATAATATACAGAGAACAAAGTACTTGCAATACATACAGGTAATGGGCAGATGAAGGAGAAAGATGAATGAGTCAAGTGTGGGGGTGAAGCATAAAAAAGGAAAAGAGTGCAGCAAGGAAGTGCTCAGAGAGTGGGAAATTAAGAAATATGAGCTGATGTCTAGAATTGCTGAAATGAAGCTGAGGAAGGTACCACATGTGAACGGTTTACCCCTTTGGTATATAAATATATGGATCTAGAACTGTTGAACAAAACTTCAACATCCGAAATCCACAATAACCGAACACACTTTAACGAAAGTGCTTTCACCGAAAAAGCTCTTTCGTTAAAGTGTGTTACAAAAAAAAACAATAAATCTTTTATGCATGGGGGCAAGCCCCTCTGCACCCCCATGTGGGGGGTTGTACCCGCCCACACCCCCTACTTTATTATTATCACTCCGAGGTTGCACTACAGTGGGGAAAAGGGAATTTTCCCTTATCTGCACCGTAGGGCGACCGGCACAATGAGTATACTTATCTGTAAGTGCTGCTTCGGTGAACAGCACTTTTGGTTAAGTATGTTCGTTGATTTCTGCTTCGGCAGAAAGTGCCGTCGGGGATCAGTATGGATCCCAAATGCCTACCTGACTAGTTGTTTGTTAAGATGGTAAATCTAATTTACATGTTATGGACAATAAGAAGATTTCACCCAATCTGCAGAAGTCTTACGTGATGATGCTTTTCAAGCTAAATACCTTCAAGTACCTAAAAATCAGAGATGTATTACCAAACTGAATGAAGAAAGTGCAGCTGTGCAAGTTAATCTTACTATAATAGTAGATGTTTGAATAATGACTGATGCAGTAGCCTTAGTTATATGGGTTATATCTTGCCAGCTTCCAAAGCATCAGGGCAAGTTCTATGTGCCCAAACTGTCAGGTCTTTCAAGCTGAGCTGACTGAAAGAGAATTTTGGGCACAAAGCCATTCAGAGCTTTCCTGTCAGTAGATGGAGGGAAGCTGTACCTTGAAAGGACAATTCTAGGAATAACAAAAATTAAATTTCCACACCATGGCATAAAAAACACACACAAGAAACAACTGGGATGGAGTGAGACAGTGGCTACTGTAGCAGTGATGATTTGAACATTTCCTGTAAGTTCAGCTTATACAGCTGTACTCTGCTCTTATATTGGTCATTGCTGCAGTAGCCTAAACTATATGGGTAATTTATTTTAGCTAAGTACATTTGAGAAGTAGAAGGATAAAAGTCTAGGAGCCCTTGGTGAATGTTTATAGCAAAGCTTGATTTGGGCCTAAAGAAGGATCAGGCATGTACTGTTTTGTAAAGTATGTACAGAGGACCAAGCAGAAGCTTTTAGAATACTTCTAGAATGCAACTCTTTCCAAAAAGCCATAAATGTGGCTAAGACACTGGCAGAGTGTGCCTTGACCTGCCTGAAAATTTTTTTGTTATAGTGAGTTTAACAAAAGGTAATAGCTTTAAGCAACCATTTGGAAATAGTTTGTTTTTGACATAGATTGTCCCTTCTTCTTACATTCACAAGAAATAATTGATACAAAGATCTGAAAGATTTAGTTCTGTCAAGATAGTACATGAGTTGTCTATGGACATTCAAGATATGGAGTATCCTTTCTCGCTCAATTTTTTAGGTTCAGGAAAGAAAATGGGTTGATGGATAGTTTGGCTTAAGGTAAACTCAGACACAACTTCAGGCATAAAAGAAGGATTAATTCTCAAAGGAACCCTGTCCCAATGGAAAATGAGATAGGGTTGATTCGTCATTAGAGCTTGTAACTAAGACACCCTTCTCATAGAGGTCAGAGCAATCAGTAAAACTGTTTTCCTTGTTAGGAACCTCAAGTCAGCCAGATTAGCTAGTTGAAATGGAGCAATGTTAGTACAAAATTAAGAAGTGAAGGAGGGGCCACCGGTTTTCTTGGAAGATTCTTATGCAAACCCATTTTAAGAACATTTTGACTTGAGACTGACTTGAAAATGGAGGATCCATAGGCAGACATGCTGAAATGACAAATAAATGAACTTTGATAGAGGAATAAGAAAGGCCATTGGCGCATAACTTACACAAATATTGAAAAACTAGAAAACAACTAGTCATGAGTGGGTGCAGGTTATGTTGCTGGTATCAATATTTTCCTTTTTCTTATATTATGATTTTCTTGGTAGCAGGATTTCTTGCCTCCATTAGTACATGCTGCATGTCTTCAGTAACCAAGTACCTAAAGGGAATTAAGACCCTGTCATCCAGGCAGTCAATTGAAGATGATTGATGTTAGGTGCATCAAATACTCTGTACTTATGTGAGTAAATCCAGTCTGTAAGGAAGCTTATGGTAATTGCTCACGGCCATTTCCAAAAGAAGTGAGAACCAGAAAAAAGTCACCACAATGATCTTGGGGGATTCCTTCTGAATCTTCAGAACTGCTCCTAGATATTCATGAAAATATAGAAAAGTGTATAGGAACATTCCTGTCCAAGGAAAAGAAAAGGTATCTATCTTCTGATCCTTCCTGCATGGAGTCCTGAAACATAATTTTTTTCAGTTGATTTTTCAGAGAGGAGGCAAAAAGGTCTACTTGAGGAACTCCCTACAGCTGTATGAAATCTTGGAAGATATCCTGATTTAGTTTCCATTCATGAGGGTCTGCCCTGGTCCTGATCAGCTTGTCTTCCACACATTTTTTTTTCTTACAGAATATATGAGGCCTGTAGAGTGAGATTGTGCCATATCCCAAGCTAACATGCCTAGTCTGCTAACGGGTACATTCTGGCTTTGCTTGTTGATATACAATATGACATACTGTCAGAATCCACTTGGTGATCCCAGAATCAAATATTGTTCAGGGGGTTGAGTGCCTTGATTAGGGCAGGCATTTCCTTGACATTTATGTGCTTGCATTTGTCTTTGATGTCCCACACCCTCTGTATTGTTTTCCCTCCAAAACATGTTCCCCAAGGAAAGTCCAATTTGTCTGTGGTGACTAACTGCTTTGGAGCAGGGAAGGAGAAAAGAAGACTTCTATTAAAGGACATATGTTGTCTCCAACAAAAAAAATTATCTTCTGCAAACCCCATGTGTGAGATTTTGAATGATAACGGGTGTTGATGCTGGGACCAAAAAGATTTCAGATACAACTACATCTTTCTCACGTGGAGCCTGCCATGTGAATCATGAGAATCATAGATGCCATGAGACCCAAAATCCTGAGGTATTCCCCTTGCACTGACTGAAGTCTGAGTGGAAAACTTTAGAAATAAATCTAAAGAAAGATCTATTTTTCCTAGAACAAAAGCTAATCGAACTGAGGTGTCTAGTTGACATCCCAGGAACACAATCCTGTGGGGAAAAAACTTTGAATGTTCTCTTGGAATCCCAGCCCAGTTAAGAGATCTCTCACCCAAAAGAGAGAAAGATTCCTGTCACACACACACACACACACACACACACACACACACACACACACATATATATATATATATATATATATATAGTGAGGATACCATGTAGCCGGCAATCAGCTATAGCCAGAGTAAGACACTTCAGAAAACTCTTAGTGCAGTACAGGATCATAGGATCCTAGGATCATAGGAAGTTACTAAGTTATTGGCCCTGAGACCCTTACAAGCCTAGCCAAGAATGTAGCCCATGTTCCAACAAGTCAGTAGAAAGTTCAAAGGGTAAATCAGGGAATTGATAATGTAATCCAGACACACAAAATCTTAAGCAATATTTGAAGGCTAAGGCAAACCAGTTATTTTACATTAGGAAGGTTTATGGTCAAGACTCTTGCAGCAGGACAGTGTTGTCTACATACTTTTAAGCTGGGAATTGCTGCTGATGGCTGATTGTACCTGTTATTCTAAGTGTCTTTGTTCTGGTTTAAGCACTTGAGTTCCAAACCAGTTATTTTACATTAGGAAGATTTGTGGTCTGAACTTTTGTGGCAGGAGAGGATAGCTTATACCCTTCTAAGCTGGGAATTACTGGTTGAAAGCTTATTCTGTCTGTTATTCTGAAAGTGTCTTAGTTTTAGTTTAAACACGTGGGCTCCGGACCAGTTATTTTACATTAGGAAGGTTTGTGGTCTGAACTCTTGTGGCAGGAGAGGGTAGCCTATAGCCTTCTAAGATGGGAATTGCTGGTGAGCCTTATTGTGCCTGTTATTCTAAGTGTCTTTCTTCTGGTTTAAGCACTTGGTTCCAGACAAGTTACTTCATACTAGGAAGGTTTGTGGTCTACTCTCTTGTGGGAGTATTTGGTTTTGTTGATGTCTATTAACCCCCCCCCAACAGTTTTTTTGCAGAAATGGGCATAGCCTGCATGATTGACAAGCCAGAAGCCGGTTTTGGAATATGCTAATGTGGCATGATTGACATGAAATACAGATTTGTTAGTGCCATCATGCATACATTGCTTCATGATCAGTGCATCCATCAGTAGCTCACAAATAACTGTTGTATTCTTCTTAAGCAGTCTAGCAATAAAAGTTACATTAATGAAATTAAACATGGGTTTTAATTCAGAAACATGTCTTAACAACATCAGAACACATTTCTACTGTGTTCCCTTCCCAGTAAGCAGACACACACTAACAGTTAGGTAAATTAAAGTAATATTCTTGCTTTCTCCTGGCCAAGCAAATGCATTTTTATTCAGATACATACTTGCTTCTTCTTTTTCATTAAAGTGCTCAGTTTGAAATACAGTCATCCACCAGAAAATAACTGGCCAAGTACCTGCCACTATTATACACAATCATTGTAAATAACACTCTGGTTTTCAACCAGCCAAGCAAATGCATTTTTATTCAGATACATACTTTTGAGTTCTTTATCAAGATTCCCTTAATTGCACAGCATGAAATACAGCCATAAACCCAAAAGTAACAGGCCAAGTGCCTGCCACTTATTCAGGGTTTTCCTATGCACATGCATTGTAACAGAGCCACATTTCGCAGTAACATGCACAACTTCATGTTATTGTCATAAATTATTCGTGCTCCCGGTACTACCTGTTTGTAGTTGGAATTTGGACTGTGCAAATAGGGGACTGTAATGGCTGCAATTCATTTGATTTGTGTTGCTTTTAATTAATTTATTTGTATTCTCCCCGAATGCTTCATAATTGCTATCTCAAAAACAAACAGTTTCAGTAGAGTGCTGTGACTGCTACTAGGGGACTGTAATGGCTGCATTTACTTTGATTTGTGTTGCTTTTAAGTAATTTATTTGTATTCTCACTGATTGCCTCATAATTAACAGCTCTAAAAAGAACTTGCTTTCATGGCTGTGTTCCATCAATATTTCATTACTTAATTACATTGTTGAATTTCCACCTTCTCAATGCAATGCATATTCATGCAGACCACAAGCTGAATGCATACTTATTCATGAGTGTTCAGTGACAACGCTGTGATCCTGGGTGTTAGGCAGGGTTTGGACAGGGCTTGCTACTGCACATCTGGCTGGTTAATAAACATGAAAAAAACACATTAGGAAGATTTGTGGTCTGAAATCTTGTGGCAGGAGAGGATAGCCTACACCCTTCCAAGCTGTGAATTGCTGGTTGAAGGCTTATTGTGCCTGTTATTCTGAAAATGTCTTAGTTTTGGTTTAATCACTTGGGCTCCAAACCAGTTATTTTACATTAGGAAGACTTGTGGTCTGAACTATTGTGGCAGGAGAGGATAACCTATAGCCTTCTAAGCTGAGAATTGCAGGTTGAAGGCTTATTCTGTCTATTATTCTGAAAATGTTTTAGGTTTGGTTTAAGCACTTGGGATCCACACCAGTTATTTTATGTTAAGAAGGTCTGTGGTTTAGACTCTTGTTTCAGGAAAGTGTGGCCTATACCCTTCTAAGCTGGGAATTGCTGGTGAAAGTCTTATTGTGCCTGTTATTCTAAATGTCTTTGTTCTAGTGTAAGCACTTTGGTTCCAGACTAGTTATTTCACACTAGGAAGGTTTGTGGTCTATGTTCCTGTGGGAATATTTGGTTTTGTTGAAGTCTATTAACCCCTGACACTTTTGTGCAGGAATGGGAGTGACCTGCATGATTCACAAGCCAGAAGCTGGCGATGGGATATGCTAATGTGGCATGATTGACACGGAATGCAAATTTGCTAGTGAGATCATGCATACATTGCTTCATGATCAGTGTATCCATCAGTAGTTCACAAATAACTGTTGCATTCTCCTTAAGCAGACCAGCAATAAAAGTTACATTAATAAATTTACACATGGGTTTTAATTCAGAAACACATGTTAACAACATGAGAACACATTTCTACTGTGCTGCCTTCCCAGTAAGCAGACATACACTAACAGTTACATAAATTAAAGTAATATTCTTGCTTTTGCCCGGCCGAGCAAATGCATTTTTATTTAGCTATATACTTGCTCATTCTTTCTCAATATTTCCATAAGTGCTCAGTCTGAAATACAGACATCCACCAGAAAATAACGGGCCAAGTACCTGCCACTATTATGCACAATCATTGTAAGTAGCACTCTGGCTTTCGACAGGCCAAGCAAATGCATTTTTATTCAGATGCATACTTTTTGCATTCTTTATCAATATTTCTTTAATTGCACAGCATGAAATATAGCCGTACATGCAAAAATAACTGGCCAAGTACCTGCCACTTTTTCAGGCTTTTCCTACACACATACATTGTAACAGAGCCACAGTTCACAGTAACATGCACAACTTCATGTTATTTTCATAACTTATTTGTGCCCCCCGGTACTACCTGTTTGTAGTTGGAATTTAGACTGTGCAAATAGGGGACTGCAATCTGTAATCTGTTACTTTGATTTGTGTTCCTTTTAATTCATTTACTTGTATTCTCCCCGAATGCCTCATAACTGCCATCTTAAAAATGAACCGTTTCAACAGGGTGCTATGACTGCTACTAGGGGGACTGTAATGGCTGCATTCCTTTACTTTGATTTGTGTTGCTTTTAAGTCATTTATTTATATTCTCGCTGACTGTCTCATAATTAATAGCTCAAAAGAGAACTTCCTTTTATGGCTATGTTCCATCAATAGTTCATTACTTAATTATGTTGTTGAAATTCCACCTTCTCAATGCAATGAATATTCATGCAGACCACAAGCTGAATACATACTTATTCATGAGTGTTTGGTGACATCACTGTGATCCTGGGTGTTAGGTGGGGTTTGAGAGTGGTTTGCTACTATGCATCTGGGGAGTTGATAGACATCAACAAAACCCTTACATTAGGAAGATTTGTGGTATGAACTCTTGTGGCAGGAGAGGATAGCCTACACCCTTCTAAGCTGAGAATTGCTGGTTGAAGGCTTATTGTGTCTGTTATTCTGAAAAATGTCTTAGTTTGGTTTAAGCACTTGGGCTCCAAACCAGTTATTTTACATTAGGAAGAGTTGTGCTCTGAACTCTTGTGGCAGGAGAGGATAGCCTACACCCTTCTAAGCTGGGAATTGCAGGATGAAGCTTATTGTGTCTGTTATTCTGAAAATGTCTTAGTTTTGGTTTAAGCACTTGGGCTCCAAACTAGTTATTTTACATTAAGAAGGTCTGTGGTCTAGACATGTGTGGCAGGAGAGTGTGGCCTATATGCTTCTTAACTGGCAATTGCTGGTGAAGCCTTATTGTGACTGTTATTCTAAGTGGCTTTGTTTGGGTTTAAGCACTTTGGTTCCAGACCAGTTATTTCACACTAGGAAGGTTTGCGATCTACACTCTTGTGGGAGTATTCTACTGAATTGCTGCTTTATTTAAGCTATTTTTTTGCTGTTGTGACTGTGATTTTCTTCACTTTGAATTTCTAGTACTTCTGTATTTTATAGCATAGGCTAGATTCAGGCTTGCTGAATCTATACTGTTTTGTGTATTTTGACCACTAAAATCAGCCATCTTATCTTAAGACGTCTCCACTGCACCCTTGAGGCAGAACTTTGCAGCCAAGGACCCATATGAGTTGGTGATTGCTGAAATAAGGCTCAGTCTTGTGCTTTCCCTTTGGTTACTTTGTTTAAAATAATTTAACTTCACTTGTATTTAAGTGTCATGTTTGCATGGGGTTGCATTCAGTTTACCAGAGCTGCTCAGAGATTAATGACTTTAGCCAGAGATCTGGAGTGAATCGGAACTAAACCAAGGCATCCACTGAAATCTGTTGAAAAGTAAGTATTTTTTAAGGCCCTTGCACAATGGTGGTACTTCCACTGCCCAGCAAGCTGTAGACCTATTAGCCTGAGTAACAACCAACAGCAAAACAGCAGAACAGTAAAACCAGCAAAATATTCTAAAAATGACAATGGATTCAGTTCCACAATAAAATTTATTGATATTCTTATCTTAGCACCTTGGCCATTACAGCCTTCAAAGAGTACAAATTTGCCAAAAACACATTCCCCTTGCACATACTTTGAAGGCGCTGTTAGCCTGAGTAGCATAATCTGCAAGGTCATGGAGCAAATCATCATGGACCTTATCAACAAAGATATTTCCAAACACTTGACCCTTCTCAGTGTGGTTTTGTCAAAGGGAGCTCATGCCTGTTAAACCTGGTGGACTTCTTTGAGACAGTCACCAAGGCCCTGGATGAGGGGAAATCTGTTCATACAGCCTACCTAAATTTAACCAAGGCTTTTGACATTACCCCCACTCAGGCATCATTGACAAACAAACTCACCCAGCTAGGTATCAACCCTTATATCATTATGTAGGTCACTAACAGCCTCACTGATACAGTCAAAATAGGGGAATCCACCTCCAACAGGAGAACTGTAACCAATGGTGTTCCACAGGGATCAGTCCTGAGACTTCTACTGTTCAGAATCTATTTCTCTAAAGTACAAGCAAAAACCTAAAGGTCTGTGGATGACAAAGTTTGCTGATGACTGCAAACTAGGAGTGGTCATAGACTCTCCAAACAATGTCAACATCCTTCAAAAGGGTCTTACACAAACAAATGATTGATGGCAAAGTCATGGTCTTAAACTCAATGCAAAAAAATGTATTATCATCCCTTTCAGTAAGAGCAATGTTCCTGCTAACTACCACATCATTAGCAACAACCTAAGTATGCACTCTGTGGTGAGAGACCTGGGCACACGGGATGACAGCAACCTTACCTTTGATCACCATGTCTCCACAGTGGTAAGAGCAGCATTCTATATTATTTATCTCATAAGTAAGGGCATTGCCTCCAGAAAAAAAGAAGTTATAGCCTCCCTGTACTCTTCCCTCATCAAGCCAATAATCAAATACAACATCCCTTTTGATATGTACCTTTGCAAGCACCTGCAGCAATTAGAGAGACAACAAAGGTTCCTCACAAGGAAAATTCAAGGTCTTCAGCATCTGTCCTATGTGAATTGGCTGAAATCACTGTCAATTTATTCTGTTTCATACTGACTACTAAGAGGTGATCTCTGCCTTGCTTTTAAGACAATCTCTGACCCTGCTTTACTAGAGTGTTGCATAACCGGAAGTCAGGTGGCACACAGGTTACTCACTCTAAAGAACTATTCCTGGTATGTGACATTAATAGAACCTGCTGGAGAGACATATTTTTTCTCCCAGAGGTTACCACACCTTTGGGACAAACTCCCGCTTCGTGTCAAACAGAGCACCTAATTGGCCTTCTTCAAATGTAATCTGTACGGTTAGATGGATAACCATAAATTCTCCCAGGGGATTCCACCAGTGTCTCTCCTTGACAGGGCAATAGGTACTGATCATGGAAACAAGGGTAGAACTTGGCTAGGCTTGTAAGTGGCTTAGAGCCATTAGCCTAGTAACGTGGAAATCTAGATAAATAGGGATGTGATGATAAGCATCTTTAAGTCTAGTATTATCAGGAAACTTGAAAGAAGAAGAAGAAGAGGTAAGAGGCGGTGAAGTGACAACATTTTTAATTCTGGCACTATCACAAACAGAATGAAGAAAAAACATAGAGAAGGAAGAGTTGTACTGCACAACGCGAAAGTGCTTACAATTAAATAAACATCACCATTCTTTTACTTTTACATTCACCCTGGCATGTGTGCTGTTTCCTTTTGTTTATTCATTTTGCATTTTGACTTTGTGGATACAGCTTAATTCCTGCAACATTGTTTTTTATTACTTGACTATCACAAACAGACTTAGGAAAGAAAGATTAGAAATGGTCTCCAAGCATTTTCTTTCTTTCTTTGGTGCTAGAAACATCCTTGAATAAAATACTTTTTCCCACCTGAAAAGGAGGAACTGATTTTATCACATCATCTGACATAATGTGATTAAGAACAAGAGGAAACAAAAGAGCCAGATCTGGAGGATGAAGAATGACCCCCTGGAAAGGGAGAATTTCTTCCCACTGCCATCTGTAATCTTGATGAATTATTTTCAGAACCCATTTGTCAGAAACAATTTGTTGCCAAACAGAAAACTGGAGAGTCAGACTTTCTTGAAGAAAAAATGGGTCAGAGTGAGAGAGGGTCACAAGGTCTCTTGAATAATCATTCATGATTGCTGGACTGTCCTTGGGTTTGTGAGGTCTGAGACTTCTTTTTGGAACCTCTTTTCTATTTCTGCTTAAGTGTTTGCTTACCTGAATTTTGTTGAGACTACTTATTTTGTTTTTTTTCGCTAAAAGCGAATATGGAGAAAAAAATCCTTTGCACAATTTAGAAAATAAGGAGTGAAAAATCTCAGAGATTCCCTGGATCAGCTTGCCCCACACTTTTTAAACACATCTGCAGCAGCGGGGCCAAACATTAAACCTCTATCAAAGGAATAATTTAAAATGAATACAGTCATACAAACCTTCTCAAAACAGCACCGGTGTCCATAGCCCCGGAAGACGTATCAACAATGCTAAAAACATTCTACTACAAAAGGAGATTAGGTCGCAATTGAGACTGAGGTCGAACATCATACCAGGTCTCAACGAATATATCAATATAAAGGCCATTTTAGTGGATAAAGCAGGAACTGTTTGATTCCCACCTATTCATCAAATTTTGTTATAGTTCTGGTAAATTTATTGACAATATCAGTAAATAATAATATATTTTTGTGACACATATATACCCATTATATATATATATATATATATATATATATATATATATATATATTTTTTTTTTTTTTTAAATATATATAATATTATTAACTGTTTTAACCTTTAGGACAAGTTTATATATTTTTAATGATTTGTTATTACACATTTATCACTGTTTTTTCAAATTATTATGATTCATCACTTTCATATATATATATATATATATATATTTATATTTTCTTATTCATCTAGACACTAGTTTAGTGTAAATTTAAATATATAGGTGAATAAAAGGGAGGGCTTTTTAAATTTATTAACTGTAGCACATTAAATAAGTGTTATATACTTCTTTTTATTTCTTCTTTTTTATAAGCACATATATATGAAGAAAATTGAATGAAATGTTTAAGCAGTGTTGCACTTTATACTAGCTTTTTAAAGTTTTGCAGTTCAAACAAGGAAAAGTGTACCAAAAGAAGTGATTTTTTAATTTTCAGAGTTGGTTTTAAATAATTGCAATTGATTGGGTAATTATTTGTAAATTAGATGATTGTTTTTAAAGTGTATAAAAACAGGAGGCACCATTGGTTTATTATCTGATGAAGTCTGCTTTGGGCTGACGAAAGTGCTCATCTCATTGGATTTTATCGTGTGTTGGAAAATAAAAGAATTGATTTCTCTGACGGTGGTACGGAACTTTTTGTCTTCTTGGTCATAGCTATTCTGTTTAGTTAGACATATCAACAGAGTCATGCACACACTAAATAATGAGTAGTGACCTGTGTAATAGAGGAAACTAAGTTATTTAATTCAGATTTTTCCTCACAAGAAGAAACTGCAGATATAACATACTTTCACAACTTGTCAGAACAAAGTTTAACAAGAACCTGACAATTCAAAATTCTGAAAATCAAAGTTGCAAACATATGCATTTTTTCAATACTTATTAATAATTTTCTCATCCTATTCAGTAGGATTGGAATTAACTAAGTCCTTAGCAGCAGTAGGATCAACTAAAGCTATAGCTGCTGGATCAGGTTTGGGAATAGTGTATAAAAATTAAAAAAAAACTTGGAAGTTTATACATCTTATCTGAATTTTTAGGAGCAGCTTGTTGACTATCAGAAAAACTGAAAACAGTAAAACACACATTGTCTAAAGCTGACAGAACAGGACTAGTGGGTATAGGTTCTGGCAAATTATTCTGTAAGAACTCAGAAATCTTGGTGTTCTCCCACTAACAACACCGGCACATTCTAACAATAGTCTTATGGAAAGAGAACCCCCTACAGGGAGAATCAGAAACTGAGCTCTCTTCTGAGTCTGAAACAGAAATCTGAGGGAAAAAAATATATATCCTTCACTGCATCTTCATGTTCAGATTCAGAATATTGATTCTCTTCAGAAAAAAGGAATCCATCTTTCTTTTACCAGAGACTACTTTACAAGAATGGTCAATAGCCTGAATTAAACTGAGCCAGTCCCAGTAAACTACCTCTATCCAAAGAAATTTGAGGAGGAGTAGATACATGCTTGGCTTTCTGTTTCTTTTTGACAAGATAAACAGGGTCAACCATGCTATTGATGACAGCAGCTGTCTCCCGAGGGATGGGCAAAGCAAGCTAACACAACAGAGAAACCTTCCTTCTTCCATGTCCAGCAAGAGTGGCTCTCCCATACCTACTGAAGGGACTCTTACAGCTGCAAAGGGCATGACTATTACTAAACCCCAGTCCATAGTCCCTGTAGGTGCTAGACCAAAGGGATCTAGGGTAGAAGATAAGAGTTTTGAGATGCAACAAATGGTCACAGCAGAGTCACACACCTATGGCTGAGGCAAAGTGCTAACCTATTGTGGTGGCAAATACTGTTTGCTTAATTTTATTTTTTGTGGCTAGAAGAAGGACAAATCATGGGATCAGTAGTCTATTCCATAGTCAACCTGAAAATGGTGCCTTGTTCCTGGGAAAGACAAAGAGTAATTGTCGGTAAACAGTACAAGTCCACAACACTCACTCTGTTGACCAAAAAAACACAGTAGAAAGGACTTTAAAACACTTTACCAGTCCAACAAAAGAAAAATACACATTTTTTCACAGAAAAAATGTTTTCATATACTTTACTTTTAAACTGAAAGGAAAAAATGAGTGGGGGATGCTTTCAAAGTCCTCCAGCTTCAGAAATAATCATTCTTATCTGTATACATTATGTGTTAATTTCTTCCAGTCACAGAAAATCAAAGAAAGGTTTCCACTTGATGCCGATACCATAAAGCATTAGCTATCTGTAAAAGAAAATGTTGTCGAAATAAAGGGAAATATAGAATGTGATATAGGCCACTCTTAGAATGTGTTTTAATGATAAATTTTAACACTTGAAGAAGTATAAATAAATACATATTAACAGATTTTATACCATTGTTTGCACTGACGATTCTTCTCTCTCTCTGGCAAGATAGTTTGCAAGTGGAGGGAACAAAAATCATTGATTTTTGTGGATCCTGTGAAATCCAGAGAGATGTCAGATTTCACATGTAGCAAATTAGGTGGAAGCATTCAATTTCTTGAAGTTCTATCTTTCTTATTATCCTCCACCTGCTCGATTTTGTTATTTTGGTTTCTGCTAAATATGATCTGGCAGAAATGATTGCATAATGGGGTAGTGTCCTTGCATTTTGTGAAAAAAGTTCACCATGGGATGGTTAATCTGACAAAATATTTTCATATCATTGAGGTTATCCTTCTAGACAAATGTAAACCTTGCTGAAGAACTTGCCTATTATTTTACCTACTTCATGGTCCACAAATACATTTAGTCAAATCCAGTAGAAGAACCTAATTTAAGCTTTTAATGACATTTCTTATGCTTCTGAATCATACAGAAGAAAGGATTTTAGACATAGGAAGAGAACAAAGAGGGGTGCATGCGTGATGCTCATATTGAAAAAAATGGAATCTACTTCTTATGGCTACAATTCAGTTTGCATTGACTCCAGAGACCATTCGTTACATGAATGTTTTACTTCCCGAGTAAATATGAAGTGGCTAGCTTATAGGAATTTAGTGCTGATGTAGATGGATTGTACATACTAGTGGTGGATATTCAGGGATCCTACATAGGAATTTATTCCATTTCTGTCATACATAAGTCATTAAGGGGCAATATATGTCTTTTTCCTTCTCCATTAAGAAGAAGGTATATGCTATCCTTCCAGAATGCATTTAGCGCTTTAGAGGAGGATAGACGTCTTCTGATTCCATCACAATCTTTCTTATCAGTAATACGAAATTCATTTTCTTGCAGGCCTCTTCTCAAAGAATTTAAATTATGTTTTGGGTTGGAGTCCTCTGCATTTTGGAGGAGTGCATTACATACTATAAGCTGTAGGACTCTGGAGTTTAGTTTACAAGTGTGTCTTTACATTGTACTTTTTGTTGATGCAGCTGCTGTTACTACCTTTACTGTAAGGTGTTGTTGATGTTGTTTGTGTAATTGATTAGTGCTTTAGTGGTTACTGTTTTTTGTCATTCATGTCCGGTTGATTAAACTCAGTTTGTCATTTTTTTTCCTGTTAATTCCTATGAATATAAAATAACTTCATGATTCTCCTTCCAATGCATTTACTGTTACTGGTGTGTCACATAAAAGCTTTTGTAAGCAATGACCCTAATTATGATAACTGACACATAAATCCTTTATTTACTCATACCTGTTTCCTTTATTTAACCATATTCTATACCTTTTCCTTTAGAATGCACTGCCTTTTAGAAATCATGTGTAATAACTACCTTCCCTACAGACAAAGTGGGATTACAAAGGAAGAGTGAGTTTCTTTATCTGTTATTGTAATTTCCCTTTCTGTTGATACTGGGCCACCCCTACAGTTGTCATTTCATTTAGAGGATTTTTTTCTGACGTGTGTGCAACAAGAAACTATTGACAGTTTTAAGCTATAGTTATAAGAATTTCTGAACTATTTATGGACATAGCGATGCCTCTGTATATTACGATTAAGCTGAGGAATGCTGATTATGAGGATATGTTTTTTAGCATTTGGTTCAATAAATGAATACATACATTTATGCCATGTGTTATTAAACCTTTTTTCACTGAATTTTAATTGTTAGTGTTATTTATACAAAACTAAAAGCCCTGTACTTATTGATGTCCGGTACACCTGTAGAAATTTACAGTTAAGTGCCAGTTTCACAAAGACATAAAGACTAGATGTAGTCTTGAGTATATAATGAGTCTGACCACTCAACTTTGCCTTTCAGTGTTTGTATGTTTCATAAACTGATGTTTTCTCAATTTTATCCAGTATCGTGTGTGTATTTGTGTGTGTGTGTGTTTGTTTGTGTGTGTGTGTGTGTGTGTGTGTGTGTGTGTGTGTGTGTGTGTGTGTGTGTGTGTGTGTCTATTTTATTCTTCTTCTTGTCCATCTTTCTCTTAGTATATGTGTGTGTGTGTGTGTGTGTGTGTGTGTGTGTGTGTGTGTGTGTGTGTGTGTGTATGTGTGTGTGTGTGTGTGTGTGTGTGTGTGTGTGTGTGTGTGCGTGTGTGTGTGTGTGTGTGTGTTTGTGTGTGTAACAGAGACAGTGAGAGAGAAAATTTGTGATACAGCATAGATAAAATCTTACTAAAAAACAAGTATAGCTGGAATGTTCTCCTGGGATTTTACTCTGACATTGCAGTAATGGCCTTTATAGCTATGCCAACAGCAGAGCACAGCAGACTACGTGGAATGATTAGCTTTCCCAGCGACAGTGCCAAATTTAACAGAAAAGCAGAATGTGATAAAACTAATGCATGTCTTCAGAGTGTGAACAGATAAGTTAAATAGGATTTTAACATTTGATTTTTTAACTTTCCTGTGTGGTAGCTGTAAGAAAAGCCTGAGTGTCAGCTTACTGTCATTTCTCATCTGTCAAACATAAGACTGCTTTCAGTGTACTGCACTGAACTGTGTTTGCCTGTCCCTCTGCCCACCTCTGAATGACAGCTCCCATTTTACACATGAAAGCCCTGTATGTCATATGATGAAAAAATGTTATTACGCATTACAGTGGCATGTACAAGCCAGAATTAATGCTGATTTTTTGAGATAACATTACTAATAAAATAATACACTTTAAAGCATGGCTTATCACTTTGGCAGTTACAATTTAAGATGCTGTATGCTTTATTGCTGTCTTTGTATGTGGGCCTTGTTGGAGAATCACACATTTGAATGGTTAAGAATGCATTAGGGACTGCGTACTTGTCAGATACCATAGAAAAGGAGGTTCAGTCTACCTTTTTTTTCCCTAGACTTCTGAAGTTTGCAAACATAACTGACAATTACTTATGTAGTACTCTGCAAATTTTGCTAAAACTTAAATATAAATGTATCTTCTTTATTGTTATGTACATCCCCATAGGCTCTGTAACTGAAGTTTTGACTTAGCAGTAAGTGCTATATAATCATACTCTTTAAGATCAAAGGCTGTATTAAAACAAAATTTCTGCAGAAAATGGAAGTGGAGAGAAACAAACTATGTTTTTCACACAACTATAGGCGTACTGACAGCACCTTTTAAAATGCCACTAGCAACAGACTACTATTATAGACTACTATTCTTTTTTTTTCTGTTTTTAACTCTCTGTCTCGTTTTCTACCCTTATATGATTTATATAAAACAGACACACCTAACAGAGTCACAGTAACACCATTTTTCAAAAAATCGGCAGAGAGAAGGGTGGAGAGAGGTGCACTGTCACTATACCTATTATACACGTCTGAGCTAAACCAGTAATTTCAATCATAATTCAGATATATGCCTTCATTCAAAGGGACTGATTCTCACTGTCAGTTCTTAATGACAGACACAAGTTATAAAATGACATAAAGGAGAAGTAAGGGATAAAGAGCAGGTTGAATTATTGTTTGAATAAAATAGTAGAATAATGTCAAACTATAAAGTGATGTATACGTATGGAGATGTTTATTGTTTGTGAGAATGAAGTGAAGAAAGTATTTACATTTGGAAGTTCCAGGATCATTTTTCTTTTAAGGTCTTTGTAAAATGTTGTGCTGGAATCACTGTTTTTCATATATATATATCTATCTATATATATATATATATATATATATATATATATATATATATATATATATATATATATATGCATCCATATATGGGTCTACTTCAACCCATTGTAATTACACTTAATCGAATCTCACTTACCTATTCCCAATTGTTTGAAACTACACTAATCTGAAAGCATGGACTACCAAAATCCTTTCCCTTGGAAAGTAAACACTTGGCCACCATGAATAAAAACATAAATGGACCAAAATTTAACCCACCAAACTGGGGTGCTTTACCCACCACACCCACCTTACGTAAATATTCCAACTCTGAGATCGCACTACATTGAAGAAAGGGCAAAGATCACCATGGTGGCTGAGTTGCTCTTTTCCAAGGGAAAGGATTTTGCTAGTCCATGCATTCAGATTAGTGTAGTATGAAACAACTGGGAGCAGGTATGTGAGATTTAATTAAGTGTAATTTCGATGGGTCGAAGTAGACTCATATATATATATATATATATATATATATATATATATATATATATATATATATATGTGTATGTGTGTGTGTGTGTGTCTACTTTACATGGTCGGCTGTCCACAAGGTCGACTTTCATATGGCCAAGACCATATGATCGACTTTTGGTAAGCAAACACAATGAACACTTACCTTAAAACTGTTAGCTGGGGGGAAGCCTCCTGCGCCGCCCCCATAACTTAAATATACAAACTCCGAGATAGCACTACAGGGAGGGAAATTTTCCCATACCGCACTGTATGGAGATAGCGGTTCCCCATGGTCAGCTTTTCAAAAGTCGATCATATGGTCTTGGCCATATAAATTTCAACTTTGTGAAAAGTCAATCATGTGAAGGGGAAGGGACCTTTAAATGTGAGGCGTGTAACTTTTGTAGGCATTTGGCAACTGGATCTAGATTTACCATCAA
The DNA here is from genome assembly GCF_019279795.1 of Protopterus annectens. NCBI lineage: Eukaryota > Metazoa > Chordata > Ceratodontiformes > Protopteridae > Protopterus > Protopterus annectens. The sequence goes on from NC_056741.1 coordinate 1,543,201,919, forward strand.
CAACAAGGCTTACAAGACTAAGGGAAGGTACACTTGCTCCTCTAGGTCTGTGGTATACCTTGCTTCCTGTCAGATTTGTCCTGCATTTTATGTGGGCAAGACTGACAGGAAGTTCAAAGATAGGATATATGAACATCTGTATAGTATAAGGAAAGCCAAACTGGAGAATGCATTGGACAAACATTGTAACCACAACCCCACTCATTCCTTTTTTATTTAGAGTTTTAGACCAGATTCAACCTGCTGTTAAAGTAGGCCCTTTTCAGTTACTTTTAGAGAGACAGGAGCTGATTTGGCAGTTGAGACTGCAATCATGTAGGGCTCCGGGACTCAACGATAAGGTATCTCTTGCATGCATTTTGAAACTGAGAAGCCAATTACGTTAGACTTATTACTTGAAGATTATTTGTTTGTGACTTCATTCTTGTGATCTCACTTGATTCATGTGGTATGGAGTAAAGAATTTTTTATATTCATTACAAATAGGGCCACTTAGAGTAGTTGTAGGAATTGTGAGTGTTTTGCTTAATGTATTTAATATTCCTATTTTTATCATCAGTTTGTGAGGTTTTAAAATGGTATTGATGTTTTATTTATTGTTATATGTAGATTAATCGCACACAATATGTATGGTTAATGAAATGTTTTTATATTTAGTGTTACTTTTGTAGCACAGTCTCTTTAAATGTTGATTGGTTTTAACACATGTTCATGTAGGGAGATGTATTTATGAGCATTGGTGTCAGTTTGTGCTTTGTTGCCGGTCTGAGGAAGTTCAGCTATTTAGCTGAGCGAAAAGCGTTTTGGAATAAAATTGGTGCTTAACGTTCACATTTCCGCTACAGATTTCTGGGTTTGCTTTCCAGTTTAGCTTTTGTGTTTTATTTATAAATATATATGTGTATATATATATATATATATATATATATATATATATATATATATATATATATATATATATATATATATCTGTATATCTATGTATGGCTGTATATATATATATTTATATATATATATATATATATATATATATATATATATATATATATATATATACATATATATATTCACTTTCAAATCTCAAAATACTGAAATATTTAATTTCAGGTTCTCGAGATGAAAGTGTCAGAAATGCAGTTATTCAAAACTGCATTTTCACGAATGTTACATTATCGAATCTGCGGTAGTGTTTTTGTTTTGGGTTGCTGTCTCTTTAAGGTGTACTGTATTCTGGGGTTTAGACATAGTGGCCAATGTGTGTTTATCTCCAGAAATAGGTAGGTTTGTGTTTTTTAAGGGTTTGGGGTAGAACTGTTTGATTTTTTAATTGTTTGGGAAGTTTTAGGAGTAGGTTGGGATAGGTAGGTGAGACAGTGTATGTAAGTACTGATTTTTGTACATGTGTAGTATGTATTTCTCATGGGTGCACGTATGAAAGTGCGTAGTGGATGTGTAGGGCACATAGCGGTGGGTTTGTTGTGTTGTTTGTGATAGCATGACCTCAGAGTTGGTATATATAAGTAGCAGGGCAGTGGGGGTGCAGAGAGGCTTGAGCCCCTGCTTATATAGGTTCATAGGTTCATAGGTTGGTACTAGCCTATCGGCCCTAGGGCTGATGCAAGCCTAGCCATAACAATTCCCTGGATATTTCTTCCCACAATATTTACTTCTCTGGGCCCCTGTCTAGCAGGGTGACTGACATGATCCCCGGGGTGAATTTCCTATCTCCCATCCAATCATCAAGGTTCATTTTGAAGAGGGCCAATGAGGTGCTTTGCTTGACATGTATAGGCAGTCTATTCCAGAGTATGGGGAGTCTCTGGGTCAGGAACCTATCCCTCCAGCATGTTTTGCTCATTTTGATTACAAGGTTTAGATCCCTGGAGCATGTGGCTCTGAGGGATTGGGATTTCTTTAAGGGGAGCATGTCCAACAGCTCAGGGTTTGACATGGCCTTCTATGTTAAGCAGAGATTGCCTCTGAGTAGACGATATGCCACAGAGTATAGCTGGAGTTTTTTTAGGCGGTCAGCATATGGCATCTGCTTTAAGCCAGTGATTCTTTTAGTGAGGTATTTCTGTGACCTTTCCAGCTGTTGCAGATATCTTGTGAGGCACATACCAAACAGGGCATTATACTCTATAATGGGTCTAATGAGGGATGAGTACAGTAGGACAATGATCTCCTTTTTTCTGGATGAAAAGCCCTTAGTGATGAGGTGTGCCACATAGAAGGATTTCCTGACTGTTGTGGCAATGTGGTTATCGAAAGTGAGACCACTGTCCACCTGTGTCCCTAAGTCTCTCATCACACTTTCGATGTTTAGTGTCCTGTCACCTATGTGGTAATTCATGGGTACATGTTTTTTTCCATAGGGGATAACTATACATTTCTTGACATTAATCTTGAGCCCATGGCTCTGGCACCAGGCATCTGTTTCTGTAAGGCCCTTTTGTAGAGTATCCACATCATTTGGGGATTTAGTAATGGCACCCAGTTTGCAGTCATCTGCAAACTTTGTTAGCCAGAATCCCTTAGTGTTGGCCTGTACTTCAGGGAAGTAGATGCCAAACAAGAGTGGTCCCAGGACTGAACCCTGAGGTACTCCACTTGTCACTTGTCTGGAGCTGGATTTGGAGTCGACTACTTTTATAGTCTGGGTTCTGTCAGTAAGCCAGTTGGCAACCCATCGATTTATGCCCAGCTTAGTAAGTTTATCTATGATTCCAGAGTGGGGGATGGTGTCAAAGGCCTTGGCGAGGTCCAGATAGGCTGTGTGGACTGCCTTACCCTCATCCATAGCTCTGGAGACTGATTCAAAAAAGTCAATCAGATTCATGAGACAAGGTCGGCCCTTCACAAACCCAAACTGGGTGGTGTCCAGTGTTTGAAGGTTGCCAATGTCTTTGTTTATAAGTTCCATGATTATGCGTTCCATGCCCTTGCAGATCAGGCTTGTCAGACTGATGGGACGGTAGTTCCTGGGATCCAAGGCGGATCCTCCCTTGTGGAGTGGGATAACTGTAGCTGTGCACCATTCAGTGGGCATGAAGCCTGAGGTGAGGCTATGATTAAACATGACACTTAGGTGAGGTGCCAGTTCATTTTGCAGTTCATGTAGTACACAGCCTGGGATGTCATCTGGTCCCATGGATGCTGTATTCTTAGCTTTGGGGAGTGTGGTTTCTACCTGTGTGGCCATGATTATCAGAATTTGGCAATCTTTTGGTATTGAGATGGGCCCTTTAGGGGGTGAGAGGGGGGTGAAGTTGGCACTAAATCGATCTGCCAGGATATTGGCAATATCCTTGGGATCAGTATATTTAATGCCATTCTGTTGTGGCTCAGAGCAGATCTGAGCATTGCCATTTAGATTATTGACATAACTATAGAATGCCTTGTGGTTGTCTTTGGAATCTTTGGCAATTTTATTTTCATAACTAGCTTTTGAGGATTTTATGAGGGATCTCAGCTTCTTACTGAGGCTGGTGAGGGAGTTTTTTGCATCCTGGGATTTTCCTGTTTTTTGCAACAATTTCTCCTCCTTCTGTTGTATAGTTTATTTATAGCAGGGGACCACCAGATTGGCTTCCTTTTTTTGGAGAAGAGCATCTTGGTTCTCTTTGGGATGGCACGATTCATGCACGAGTGGATGTGCTCGTACAGTGCCTTAGTGTAGGATTCAGCAGTCGAACTTCCAGATCCCGTCTGTGTGGGTGTTGTGAAGTTTGTCACTTCTGACTTCAGTAGCTTGAAGTTGGTTTTGGAGAAGTTTTTTAAGGAGGTTTCCTTACTGGGGGGTGGGGGTGGGATGTGGATGTCAAGGGTGGTTTGCTTATGGTCAGACCTGACCAATGAGGGGGTGACCACTGGTGTGGAGCATCTATCTCCCATGTTGGTAATGACCAGGTCTAGGATAATGGAGCCCCTGGTGGGACAATGGATTAATTGATCCAGGGCGTTGGAATTTATGAATTCCAAGAACTGTTGAGAAAAGGAGTTGGTACCTGAGTAGTTTTTCCAGTTAATGGCACTGTAGTTGAAATCACCCAGTATTAGGATGTTTGGTTCTATCTTAATATTTTCCAGCATGTTTAGAAAGGTATAGTGAGAATCTTGGGGCATGGTGGGGGATCTGTAGCAAGCTACAATTTGGATTACAATTTGGATATGTAGATTTCTTGGGGGGTATTGTTGTGTGTGTTGTGTTGGTTTGTTATAGTGTGGGGTGGATGGACGTGTTTGTGTTTTGTTTGTGTGGTGGAAGGTGTATTAAAAAACAGAGCATTGCATACAGACAATTCAGTATTATGCATTTTCAGTATTGTGCTGTTTGTTTTTTAGTTTTTCATTGTTGTGGGTTTTACACATTCTCGTCTTGAAATACTGAAATTTGATATTTCAGTATTCGAGGTTTAAAAGTAAACCCATGTATACACACACACACACACACACACACACACACACACACACACACACACACTCACACACACACATACATACAGAGAGAGAGAGAGATGGCTTCCCACAGTCTGGGGGAAGTGTGAAAAAGTGACCATTAGAATGGAGTTTCTCAAGTGTCACAGCAAGGGAGGGGTTGCTGTGGTGAGCTGATCAAAGACTTTATTGTAACTGCATGATTAGTAGCAGGAGGGAAAACAATACATTTTATTTATTTATTCATTCATTTTACAATAGTTGACTAGACAAGAACAATGGTTCTTGGACCTTTTTTCAGGTACATCCTGGGGCAAAAGGTAACAGAGAAAGCAACAGCATAAAGTTGCAGATCTAGCAGAGATCACAAACATATAGTGAAATGCTGCTTTACAAGAAAAAACAATTTAGTAGGTAATATAATAACTGTTTTTTATGCAGAAGGACATCAAAGAGCAAACCTGCTCTCTGTTTGATAAAGACTCTTAGCTTCTAAAAGAAGTTGGCAAAGATGGTAATATGGTGGGAATAGATGGTGAGGTAGCAAATCATTTTATATATTACCCCTAAGGAACAGGAGTTTTTCTTGGAGGCAGTGGAATGACAGAGAAAGAGAGAGACCCATACTTACCATGGGGCAGAAGAATACCTTTCCTTACTGGTGTTCTGTCTTCCATGGAAAGAAAATGTGCTATATTACTATAATAGAAGGACAGTTTGTTAATTTTGCCCTAGTTTCTTCTATGCAGCAGTTAGTTTAGCTTATGATCTAGCCACATCTGTTGTTGCCATTTGTTTCCAGATTTTATGTTTCATTGATTTGAATTTATCAATTTGTAGTGACCAAGGAAAGCTTTTGATGGGACCTGAAATCATGGCTTTATTTTAGTTAAGAAAGAGACTATAACTGGCAGAAAAGTTGCAGCAGGTCCCATTCAAGAATATTTCTGACTGCAAGCAGAGTTGGGTTTAACCTATAAGTTAGAATTTTGTCAGTTTGTAGAATAATTGGCAATGGCAGAAAAGTCTGAGTGTTTTTTTATTTATAAAGATTGCAAAAGGAGGAAAGAATAGAGTGGGAGATGGAGGTGCAGCTGTTGACTTTTGAGTTATTGTTGGACAGCAAAGCAGTACACCAAACAGCTGTTTTGATATTCATACCTATAGATGCACTGAAATTGCTGATCAGGTATGGTAAACTATTTCATCGTTTTCCTTAAAGTCAAGAAGCAGTACTAGAAAGCTTGTCTTTGTCCATGTTGTTTAGTATATTACCTGTGATGGTCTACCGTGGTGGTGCAGCAGTTAGCGTTGTTACCTCACAGCATGAGATTCTCCCGTTCGAATCTCAGCTGGAGTGCCTTCTGTGTGGAGTCTGCATCAGTGGTGGCTGGTGACTTCTAATCAAAGGAGGGCTGCAAGAGACAGCTGAATGGGTGGGGCCAATATGAAGAGGCATGGCCAACTAGAATGGGGAGGAGCTATGCTCAAAACCAGAAAAACTGGGACTTTAATTAAATATGCTGCTCTGGGTGCCAAACCGACATTATGAGATTCAAATCAAGATAAAATGAAGTGGGGAAGAAAAAAAATATTTCAATGCATTGGCTACATGACAAGTTACTTAATATCTAGATGGAAACAAAAAGGTTGTGAGGCATGAAAAAATAAATTACTTTTTAAATACATTACTGGAATGCCAGTCAAAATCAGGTATAAAAAACAAGCAGCACTCAACTAAAACCACTTCTCCTTGAACTGCAGTTCTAATTATAATTTATATTTAGCTTTATAAAAGTTCCAAGTAACATGCTGAAAGTAGCAATACCCCCACTTGTAAAAATGTTTCTTATCCAAAAAGACCTGCTGCCTGACAACAGCTATCTACTTGTTTCATGGGGAAAACATGATCTAAGTAAAAAATAAACAACAAACAAGAAACAGATAGATTGCTTAAAGAATTACTGCACAGGTTATGGACCACACATGATAGACTGGCATTCTATTTAGTTTATAGGTAAAGCCTGCAAAGATGACTTGAAGTCTCCAACAAATGTAATGCGCTTCTGAAAATATTGTAATCCTGTCCTTTATTACAAATGCTGTCATATGCATTTCAGTACTTAAGGCTTATACGTTGTCTAGTTATGTAAATATTATCTGCATGGCAACAACAAAAAGGCCTTCAATGTTGGTAATTCTTTAACAGCATGCTTATTAAAGCTTACTTGCATCTTACAGTCTCAGACAAGCTTACCTTATGGTCATTAAAGCATTGTTACTTAAACACAGAGCAACAGGCACTGCAATGGCATGCATTTTCTGAAAAAAGAAGCATAAATCAACAGTATAAAAATATGACAGAAAAATAGAATATTCTTCAAAATCAAGGACAGATGAAAAGCCACTGTAGTACTTGTGTCTACCTTGGATGGGGGGGATACTCTACACACATACACTGCATAACTGCTCCTTGCCTTGCTTGGACACAGCCATTCACTAAGTGGGGTGCAACAAGTATGTCACAATTAAATGTCTCTGGCTGACTTTGATGGCACTGATACATTTGTCATATCTCTCAGCCTCAGAGCAAGAAATCTGGACAAAGCCATAAAAAGAACTGGGACAAAGGCCTAAAAATAAGGACAGTTTTTAAATATTGCTCTTATAAACTTAGGAAGATAATAGAATAGTAGGTCTTGTATTAGTATGAATTTTCTGAAGGGTATGAAATCTGAAACTCAAATGTATGTCATTAATTTCTAACTTCAGTCTTTAATGATTTGCCACTAATTTGCAAGAAAACCACAATTTTATGAAAAACAGACCAAAAATATGATGCAAAAATATAAAATACCCACACAATACAGCTGGGAACCTGTCAAAGAAGGGACACTTTTAATATTGGTACTGTTAACTTGAGCAACTGACAAAATAAGAGAATCTATATGCATTTCTGGAATTAAAAGTGCTCTATAACTGATCATTACAATTATTTATTAATTGTAAAGCCTCCACGTTTTCTTCCAAATTTGCCATTTTGCGGAGGGATTATTAGAGGGAGAGCAACATTTTGAGCCAAAATCAGTGACAGTTGAGAGGTTTGGATATACCTAATTCTATAAAGTGATTTATTTGCGCGTACCTCTCATGGTCTTAGCACAGGAAATTTAGACAAGGCCAAATATATTGGGGGAGCAGACGAACAGTACTAAAAGTTCCTCTTGTATAAACATAGTCAGTTGACAGAACAACAGGTCTGGCTTTAGCATACATTTTTCTGAAGAGTATGAAGTCTGAAACTCAATGTCTGCCATTATTTAGCGACTTCATTCCTAAATGATTTGCTTGAAAACCACAAATTTTATGAGGAACAAACCAAAAATAAGAAGCAAAAATCTATTAATTCTACAAAAATCTGGACAGTTAAGAGATATAGTTCAGCCAGGGCTGTCTGAGTTTGCCGCCCTTCCCCTCCTCACAAAATCATGGTGGAATGGGGCCTCCCCCTGCAGCTATTCCAGTGTACTATGATTTGGCTATTTCACCACATTTACCATAAACACTGTAATGTGCATACTGCTTTACTTCTTCGATGATTTGGGTTTCATTTAAAAGTTTTATTTTGCATTTTACAGCACAAATACTAATAGAAATCTGCTAAATAAAGCAAAGCAGTCTCACAATGAAAATAGACTTAGCATTAAAACGTCTCTGTCCTTGAAACTCACATTCTTTGAAACAGCATTGAAACCTACATTTAAAGAAAATACATCTGGCCAGTAGCAGATAAAGGTTAACTTTGGGCTGTTTTCAAATCATAGGCCCCTAGCACAGGAAACATACATGTGTTCTTTGATGCACCTTCCTGACTGTATTAAATTATATTCCTCATATAATACAGTACAGCTGTTAGAGGGCATTTTAAATTTATTGTTTTGAACATGTTTCCAATAAACAATAAAACAAAATGCATGCACTAATAATGACAAAACTGCCCAGTTCAGAACACTTCCATCATAAACGTCTACTCAAATGTCTACAGTCCACTAGTATCAGTAAATATGCACAATCTCTGCAGAAGTAAAAGTCATCTAAATAATTCTACATTAAAAGAGATCTGTAACTAATCAAGAGGTTCCTGCTAGCAAATAACTTTATATTTCATTGTTTCATCAACAAATAAAGTGCCTGTTGCCGTTGAGGAATAAATTGTCTATGTTGCAATAAAAAAATTATAAGCTAGTAATATTGCAATAGGGAATGGATGCAAACTGATAACAGGTTCATCGTTATTAGGTATCTCTACCAAAGAGGACATTCTCAGAACTGCAGCATCCATCCCCTTTAAAAGTACAACACAATACAGTATCAGCTATGATGACAAAATCTGAAAAAGTAGGGACACATTTTAAACATTGCTTGTATAATCTTGGAAAGTTGCTAGAATAAAATGCTGTGTTACCACCATGCATTTCACTGCTAAGTCTTGAACCCTGGACCCTGTACACTACAGTCAGAGAAACACACCACTATGCCAAATCAGCTGTTTCTTGAAAGACAGGTAGACTGAAACTTAAATTGCTATCATTTAGTGAATTCAGTTCTCACCATAACTCTCAACCTCTTAGCATAAAAAACCTGGACAAAGCCAATAATGGAGGAATACAGCCCCAAAATAGTGACACATTTCAAATATTAATGTTATAAACAGAACATTGATAGTATAAAAGGTTTTGTGTTACAATGTTCTTTCTGAAGAATATGAAGTCTGAAATTCAAATGCTTGTCATTTTTATTTATTTAACATTTGTTAACCAGGAAAGTCTAACTTGGAACAAAAGCCATGTTTCAGCAGAGGCCCAGGAAAAAACACTCCAGACACATGTCTTTGTAAGATGGGAGGACAACAGAGCACCCAGAGGAAACCCACACAAACACAGAGATGACCTGCAGACTCCACACAGAAGACACCCCAGCAAAGAATCAAACCAGAGAACATGTAGCTGTCAGGAAACAATGCTACCACTGCACCACTGCACTACTGCATTTGTAAAAACACAAAAATACAGAAACCACAGATTTTATGAGGAACAGAACAGAACAAATATGAGGCAAAAATCTGCAAAATTTTTACAAATGTTGGTGGGTAAGGAATTCAGGCTCTTGCCACCTGGGCCCAAAGTACAGGGTTCAAGCCTGTTCTCTACCCACTACCATATACCAACTGGGGCATTTCACACACACATACATACATACAGCAGTTAGCCTCTTTGGTGTGTATGAACACATCTTCGTAAGTTTTGTTGTGAAAAAATAAATGTAAACAAATAAATTAAAAATAGATTGCTAGGCATGAGCAAATAAATGTAATGTAAAAAAAAAAATAAAAATAGAATGCAAGGAACTGGTAATCTTTGCCACTGCCAACAACCTTACTGTCTGTGGTTTAGCTATAGATTGACTATTTTTAAGCCACTACTGATTGCACTCAGTAAATAATGAAAGACCTTAAGAGGTTCATCTCTCTTAATGTTTAAAAAATCCATGCCAGTAATCTGCTTGTTCTCTCTCCTTTTGTATCTGTCTTAATCAATCTTGCTTACAGCTCTCACTCATGCATGCATTCACACATTCATATGGAAAGTTTACACACACACACACACACACACACACACACACACACACACACACACACACACACACACACACACTTACTTGTATTCCATACCTCGAAGTCGTAATATCCATCATACACCCTTAGTCCATTGTATTCCCCTGTAAATATCCATCACACACCCTTAGTCCATTGTATTCTCCTGTGAAACACATCCAAGTAATTCTGTAACACTCATCCAAAGCCCGCGATGAGAGCAAGTCCTTCCCAAGAGAGCAAGCTGGGTGCTAACCAGCCTGCGGATGTTGCAGTCCGATCCCCCTTCAAGTCTATGCAGTTGTAACTGCATAGACTTTTGGGATAGTGCTTCTGAATGCTCTCTTCCTAATCCGGACTGCTGGTGAAACAGTCTGGATTCTGTGCTCATGCCCCAGACTGGTTCACCCGCAGTCCGGATATCGGGAAATGCCATGAGTGTGCATGAGCGATGTTTCGCGATTCGCATTTGTTTTTTTTTCTTTTATTTTTTCTTTTAGTTTCTTTTTTGTTTACAGCTGGGGGAGCTGCAGTCCTGCAGCCCAATAGTATGAGCCACCCCTTGTCTGCATGTCCCCCCCATGGTCAAGTGATGTTAAAGACATGCACGTAGGTGCATGCATGAATGGGCATGCCTTCTTTGAAGGTTGAGTGTCGGGCAGGCAACTCGGCACCATAAAAATCCACTGCCAATCTTTAGCGGACGGGAGTTCCGCTGTGGTGACCCCTAACCATGAAAAGCTGAAAGACCTGTGGTGGTCTACATCATTGCCAGAGTGGCTGTTATCAACTATAACTCATTACATGATTTGTGGAAAGAAGGTTATATTGCTGGATATAGGAGAAGATTTGGAAATATGCCATGTTCTGTAGCATTTTTATTATGTTAAGATTAATGAAAATTGTACTAAAGTCAGAAGTTGGAGTGCATGCACATTTCATTATTTCAGATTCCCATATGGGAGAAAACATGCTTTGTTTCAGACTCTGATTGAGTACACAACAAAAGCAGAAAAGTACTTGTTACAGTAAAAAATTATCCAAAAATGGAGGTTGTCAACACCTGTGATGGGCATTATGATGGTTTATTATTTTTTTCACAAAAGATCCTTTTTTTTCTTTCAATCCTTGAATAAAATGGTGGAATAAATTCTTTGAGGCCAGAAGTTCTGACAGAAAAGGGTGGCCATAACTCTCAACTATCCAGATTTTTAAAATGTTCAGATCTTTACCTTATATTTTTCATCTGTTCCTCATAAAATGTGTGGTTTTCTGGAAAATCATTGAAAACTGATGTCACTTAATAATACTAAATAATAGCAGATATTTGAGTCTCACACTTCATATACTTCAGAAAATACATGCAAAACCTGTTATTGTAGCAAGTTTCTGAGTTTATAGGAGCAATATTTTAAATCAGTCCTTGGTTTGTGGCCTTTGTTCCCCCATTATTTTTGCTTTGTCCAGATTTCTTGCACTGAGAGTTTGAGAGGTATGTGTGGGATGGAAGATCAGCTTAGAGAAGATTTAAGAACTCATTTATGAAGCTGAAGGATGTATGTCAGGCATTTGCGGCACAGACAGAGGAAGATGTTTTGTTGCAGTTACTTTAATGCCCTTTTATAAAGTGAACTTATTCCCAGAATTTCACTGTATGTAGATAGATAGATAGAAATAAAAACAAGACCTTGTAGTTAGGTACAATAGTTTTCCAGCCTAAGGGTGTAAGATGTCTCTCATCATTAACGAAAAACATTAAACCACACGGAAACTAATACTTTTTGAATATCGAAGTTGCTGGCTAAGCCTCTTAAAACCAGGAAAAAAAAACACTGTAGCTAGTCTGTGTTGAGATGTCAAAGTAATGAAACAGACTTTGTTTAAAAATAAATACTATATATTTTTAATACTTTTTATTTTTCAATAAAAGTTGCTATAGTTTAAACCAAAGTTTTTTTTTTAAATAAAGTTCTTTAGTGCTCTGTGTTTCTTGTGCAAAAACTGTTGCAGCTGTTTGTTACAAATGTAGCAGTTTAAGGAAAGAGAAGAAAATAACTTTTTTTTCTTCTTTATTTACTTTCAGTTGAGGAAGGAGGGGCAGGTTTGGGGTGCAGAAACAGGACACAATTGGTTCTACATTTCAGGAGCACCAGGTACCAGACTGTAGACCTTTAGTTTTTTTCTTTAATTGCTCCTGTCCAGAGGAGATGTGGAGGTATTGAATAAGGACCTATCTGGCTGGTTAGTTCATGCATTTCAGGAATACCAGCCAACCACCTGATCGCAGACTTTTTTTTTAATCTTCATTGATGTTAATGGATGCTAGATTAGGGAATTGCTTCAGGCAGTGGATGAGCCAGCTATGCCTCTGGCTCTAGATACAGTGGTGAGAATATTAAAGGTAGCAAAAGGCCAACATGAGTCATTATCTGAGCCGTTGAACCAATATATGCTACAAAGGTAATCAAAGTCACTTGTCTGAATATGTCAAAATAAACTGATTGCCTGAACAGCAACACAAATGATACACCAGATTCAAATCTGTGCAGTGCTGTTCAGTTTAAGTAATTCAGTTTATTCTAATGAATGTGTGCATATGTAGGATCATGTTTTTACATGGCAGACATTGCTGCCATTTTAGCAAATATTCACTTACATTAAAACTAGCTGTGATTACAAATGTTTCAAATTACATATGTAGCTTGATTAAGGCTGCAATTGTGGGGAAGAAGAACCATGAGTAGATGTAACTCACACAGTTGTTTACATTGCTTTGTTAATGCTTGCTATTAAAAGCCTGACATGTGCATGTATAATTATTTTAACTATCCTACTTTTACATTCCATCTTTTTCACAGAGCTTATGGCCCTGCCATTTGACCCTTATATCTGGGTCTTCATTTTATATAACAATCCATATTAGAATGATATAATTTTACTTTACCATATATAAATTACAGAACCAGGAAGTCCATATTTATCTGTTTGTTTGGTTGCCCCATATCAAGCAAACACATCATTATCATGCAAAACATCAAGATTTCCAAATTAATCCAAGTATAATGGTTACTTTTAACAAGACTAGTTTACATATAATATTAATTCTGCTAGTGCACTACCTTTGCATTAATTTCCGAATTTTCCTTATGATGCCATTTGAAGCCATATACATGTGATATAAGTGACTGTGCTGAAGGTGATAGAGTTGAGTCCCCAGTGGGAGTTAATATCATCCTTTCACTTATACTATTCTAACAGTGTTTAAGAATAGGGCTTTCTATGTATTTGTGTGTGTGTGTGTGTGTGTGTGTGTGTGTGTGTGTGTGTGTGTTTGTAATTTGACTCCAACCAACTGGAGGCATGCATGTTTGCCTTTTGAATCTTAGTCCAGCACCTGTTGCTGTCTGGAAAATCTTAGTAACTCATGGTTCCAGAAAAACCCTTAATGATGTCAACAGTCAACATGCTCTTATTTTGTTACCATTCAATTATTCACACTTTCTGAAAGATGGCTAATGATGAGCAATGTAAATAAATGCAAGGCATGCCTAGTCATCCTATCTCCTCAGCCTTTGTTTCTCAACAGGTATCATGTGATTGATAATCCCTGTTTCTCAACATGGATAACCAATCATATGATGCCTCCTTCCCCAAGATTAACTACTTGCTGTGTGCAGTTCCACATCTAGGCATCTTCTTATACACAGTTTAACTGTTCATTGATTTTAAAGTGCCTAATCGTATTTCACTAGCACTAAGCTTGTACATGTCGTCTACATATAAAAATTCTTAAAGCAAAGCAGTACACAAATGAAGAAAAGCATTTCTATGCTTATGCTGCATCCTTAGCACTTGGAAAATGTGATAATATTATAAAGGGTTATTAAAAAGAAACACATGCTACTTTATTGCATTAAAGTTATGATAAGCAAAGAATTCAATTTTAATTGAGAATTAGAGACTCAACATGAATTCAGTTCCTCTGGCGCTTCTGTTCCTGGTGCAACTGCTGCCTTCTGCTTTTGCTATATTCAGTATCTAAGGATGAGAAAACGTTCCTGCCCTATTGACTATCTCTGCATCTTTTTGTTTTACTTCCAATCATTCACAACACCTCCACTGTCCTGTATCAATGGTCACAATTTGCTTTCTCAGATTCCTTCCCAGGGCTGCTCCTCATTATCTTGAGCTAATATTTCCCACACAATTCAAGACTTCGTGTAATTGACTAAAGAGTCTAGGGCCCTGTGGAAAGAATTTTTTGGAAAAAAATGGATTTTTTTAATATATACTAGCAAAAAATGGGTAAAGTATTGATGAGCATGAAGTAAAAAAGTGATTTTGAAAAAAAAATACATTTTTGTTTATCTTGTTTTGCACATTCTGCAAGGTTTCTTGAGCAAAGAAAAGATTTGTTCCCTTAAAGAAAATTTTTGAACTGCACTACTGTATGTGAAGGTTGCCAGGCTGCCACTACTAACTCTGGACAAAAGAGTGTATTGTACTCTGTAGATCTGAAACTGATTTACTTCAAGTCAGTGCATACTGCAAAATATTTATAACTGTAATGCAGTCTATCCTCTCTTTCATCTTCACAACTCCATTTTCTTGCATATTCTTTCACCAAGCCCTCTCCTCTCCTCCGAATCAGTTATTTTTCTTAAATTTGATACTTTTTTCCAGTGCCTAGCAAACATTGAGGTTGCCAGTGTAGAGGGGAGTCCACAAATCCATTGAAGCTCTCATGCAAATAGATAGCAGGGTTGCTTCTGCCCTTGTTGGAATCATGACTCTGAGGGCATTTTATTAAGCTTGGGTTAATCCCCCCTCCCCCGGTTGTGAGCACCTGCCCTTATCTCTGTGCATGTACTCCTCCATATGCACCAATGGCTGGCATCACTAGCCTGATTGTGTGTGTTTGTGTGTGTGTGTGTGTGGGGGGGGGGTGTCATGACCACATTTTCCCTGTACAAGAAATGTGCGTCCTGACACTCTATGACCCCAGTAGAGGCTGTGACAACAGAGCAGCAGAACAGTAGCACAAGCCATCTTGGTCCACAACCCCATTTTCCCCAGGATGGGCATATATATATATATATATATATATATATATATATATATATATATATATATATATATATATCAGGTAAAAAATAGCTGCTATATTTAGTGTCTCGATAATAACAGTAAGGTTTGTTAGTTAAAAAATGGCAAGACACCTTGGCAGAGCAACAGTCACTTTTCCTGTTTCAGTTTTTTACTTACAGTTAGTGGAAAGCGAATTGGAATAAATGCCTCAGATAATTGATGGTAACCATCCAAATTGATAGCCAAAAGCAAGTTTGTGTTGGACAATAACTGTCTGTTAAGATAGCAGCTGTTAGAGTTTCACGCCTTCTGCAAACAGTTTACTGTAAAATAGTCAACGAAACACACCGGCTGTTTAGATCCCAGTAAATATTTTGAGTTAATAGGACGGTTTTCACCTTGGAGTTATTGTCCAACATAAACTTGCTTTTGGCTATCAATTTGGATGGTTACCATCAATTATCTGAGGCGTTTATTCCAATTCGCTTTCCACTAACTATAAGTAAAAAACTGAAACAGGAAAAGTGACTGTTGCTCTGCCAAGGTGTCTTGCCATTTTTTAACTAACATATATATATATATATATATATATATATATATATATATATATATATATATATATATATATATATAGCTGTTCTGCCTGTACCGTCATACAAACTGCTAATTGAACTTGAGTTTCCCGGTCCGTAGTCAGAGTTTTATCTTTCTGTGCACCAGAACTAATTTCCTCTTGATCAGTTTACTTGTCTTCATGCATTTCTAATTTTAATACTGAAGTAAAAAAATTGCCATCTCAAAGCAATTTCCAGAATGGCATTTGAATAAAGTGTAAACATGCCATTGGCTTGTCATTCACTTTACAGAATCTTTCAATGCTCTATCTATGAACTTATCCATTTTATTATTCCCCTTTTGAATTTTGGCCAGGACTGTTTCTAGCAATACTTTATGGAACATCACTAGACCCAAGTGCACAAGACATACCCTTAAGGCTAGCTGCTTCCTTCTCTCCATATGCCATGTGATTGACTAAAGCCCTTATTATTTTTGGAAACCTTTAACCCATTAACTGCTTTTTATTTTAGTTTATTGCCTGCTTTCTTCATGAATGTCAAGTAAACTACCACGTACAAACTGTTCCTGCATTGTTCTCCTTTTGTTGGCCATCTGGAAGCAAAGACAGAAGAGGTCCAGCACCAATGTATTTAAAGCAGCTTAGACTACAACGGCCAGTGGGCAGAGTTGCTGAGAATTAACAGAAGTAATATTGTATGACAAAGAAAACAGGAAATAGGAGTGAAAGACAGATATAGTGCAAAAAAAAGGGCGGTATGTTGGGTGCAAAGTAGCTTGTGGTTAAAACTCCATTGTGGTGAATAGGATGCAGAGATAGACATAACAGGTATATAAAGGTAGAGTTAAGTGGCAGGTTTGGAAATTGGAGGCAGGCAGTGCATAAAATGAGGAAGACATCATTGTAGGGGTAGAAACATGGCAGATGCTGGATGCTGTGAGGCCAGACACAACTATAGGAGGAAGATAAGCTCTGAGGCAAGAAGTTAAAGACAGTATAATGGGACAGGATCTGGTAACTAAGGGCAAAAATATAGCAGAGATAAGAATGGAGAAGGGTAGAGTAAGGCAAGGTAAAGGAAAGATGCTGTCATGGTAAAAATGAAAACTGAAGCAGAAAGGGAGTAAATGAGGAAGAGTATACCAGGGAGAGAATGCACAGTCATAGGACAGAAAGAGAGTGGAAAAGTGGACATGAACTGCATAGTAGGATAACAGTGAGGGTGAAAGGGGGTGAATGACTGCAGAATGAAGGAAGAGGATCAAATCTGATGGTTAGAAGTAAGTAGTGGACATGGGAGACCAACACATGATTCAAAACTGAAAGCCAGATTATTAAGAAAGATTGCCAGATAAAACCAGAAGGAGGAAATAATTGGTATCTCCGGCAGGAGGACTGAAGTGGAGATATAGTCAACATACATTTAAGGGTCATAACTTTGCTAGCAGACTTTAAAACAGTGTGTAAGTCAGGGGGAGAAGAGGCCTGGTGAATTTTAGCATTAACAGGTCAACATTATCATGATGGTTATTTATCTTCCACACACAGTCATCCATATGGGCACAGATATACTGGATGCAACTAATATAGATAGGGGTCTGGTTACTTTCTCAGAAATGTTTTCTGTGCCAAAATACAAGCAATGCCAGAAAGTTCAAAACATTGAAATATAACTGTTGGTTTTGTGAATAGGTAGCAGACCTCAAGATTTTTTGGGAACTTGTTTGAAGTATAGGAGGATGAGGGCTCATCCACTAGAAATAGTGCGCCATCTCAATTCCGAGGAATTGCAGTTTTTTAGAAGTGGCTCTGAGATAATATGATGGTGATCCATTTAAACTGAAATGAAACTTGGAGGGGTGATGACCATGACTGCGACATGTAGAGGTGAAATTACAAGAATAAGAGATTGGAGCACAAGCAGAGAGGTTAAAAGGCAGCAATGAGGCTAGGGGTTTTCTTCTAGGTAATGTTAAGAGCCTGGAAAAAAGGGTTTGACCTCATGGCACTGAGTGCAGAAGGAAATATTTTTGTGATAGTTATAATGGAGAGCCATACAAACAATTGCAATTACTGAGTTATGTTGTTGTTGTTTGTCTTTCGGCTTTTCCCAGTTAGGGGTCACCACAGCAGAACTCCAGTCCACTAATGATTGGCAGTAGATTTTTACGATGCTGAGTTGCCAGCTCGACACCCAACCTTCAACGAAGGCATGTCCATTCATGCATGTCTTTCAGAACGCCACTCGAACATGGGGAGGACATGCAGACTCCACACAGAAGGCACTCCTCACATTCCAGCCGAGAATCGAATGGGAGAACCTCTTGCTGTGAGGCAACAACGCTACCGCTGCACCACCGCGGATATGCAATTACTGAGTTATAAGATGTTTAAAAAGGATGAGAAGGGAAAGGAAAGCATGGATGTAAACTATGCAAGGAAGGGGGATAAGGTTGATGGCATGTAATAAAGGGAACTAAAGGCTCAGTTTACATCAGTTTCCTGGTATTCTGAGTGATGGTGAGAAGAAGAGTGTTTTGAACAGATTTTATCTAAATATTCCTAAATACAAAAAAGGGAACATGGAGGCAAATTAATGTGTCAAGAGACAGTTGGATAAGAAGAAAGTAGTCATCATGGGAGACACTGGAACTTCAGTCAACTTGAAAGAATCTGGAATATTCAAGAATCTAAAGTAAGTGGGGAAACAAAATGTAAATATATGTGTGTGTGTGTGTGTGTGTGTGTGTGTGTGTGTGTGTGTGTGTGTGTGTGTGTGTGTGTGTGTGTGTGTGTGTATGTCCACACTCACACACATACATAAAGTGAGAGATGATATATCTATATCAATATGTGTGTGTGTGTGTGTGTGTGTGTGTGTACACACATATATATATATATATATATATATATATATATATATATATATATATATATATATATATATATATATATATATATATATATAGATATAGATATAGTACAGCTGATGAGTTATACAGTTTTAAATCATCAACAAAGAGAAAATGAGAAGTCTTCACACTTTATTGTTTTCTAGGAGCCAAATTATAGCCATGGTCTAAGCTGTTAAGTAGCCAGCTTAATGGGTTAAGGACAAGGCCAAATAGCAGCGATGACAGAGAGTCACCCTGGAATATTCCCCTTTGAATTTTTATCCCTGGGATAATAATTTGTCCTTTATTATGGCTTAACTGCATAGTGGTCTGCCACTGTTTCATGGCCACTGTAATGTAGTCGATCAGTGCAGGGTGTAACTTACACATTTTTAAGCACTCTTTTATCCATGAATGTGGAATACTATCAGATGCTTTTTTGTAGTCAATCCATGCCATACTTCGATTCTTCACATTTTTACAGTTCTTCACTATGACTTTATCTAACAATAAATGATCCTTTGTTCCATATGACTTTCTTTTATTGCCCTTTTGTTCTACTGTCATAATTGAGTTTTCTTCTAAATGACTATATCCTCTGTCAGCATCAATTGCCATGTATAGTTTATACATCGTCAGAAGGCAAGTTATTGGTCTATAATTTTTAGGGTAGCATTGTTTTTCCTGTTGTTAGCCAGGTTGGTGTCTGTTCAGGGTGTGCATATAAATAGTTCTTACTCATAGCTAAATCTTTGTTCACAGATGTTAATACTTTTAACCAGAAGTTAGGTACTGCATCTGGGCCTGCGGGTTTCCAATTGGAGGCTTTTCTTAACTTTGTTTCAATTGCTCTGGCTGTTACTTCATCCCATTTCATATCCTATACCTTTAAACTTCTTATTTTCTCTTTTACTTCTTCTATCCATTTAGCATCTTTGTTATGTTTCACATGATTTTCATAAATACTTCTCCAAAATATATCTATTTCTTCTTTTTTGGAGATCTTTCAATTCCTTTTAGCTTGTTTCCCTAATTCTCTGTAAAACTTTTTTGGGTCATCAATAAATTGCTTATTTTCTACTTTTCCTTTATATTTATCTCCATATCCTCTGAGTTTTCCCTCCTGAGATGAGAATTTTAGCTTATTTGCGATAGTGCATGATAGATCCTGGTCTGTTCTAATACTGCACATTGTTTTTATTACGTTTATCTTTCTTAGTATTTTTGTTGATCTGTTTCCTCTTCTATATTCTTGTCTTAATTGCTTTATAGTTTTCTCTGTTCGATACTTCCATGATGGTATTCGATTTCTCCCCTTCCTTTCCCTCGCTACTCTGTGTTCTTGTGGTAGAGCTTTATCAGTTATTAATTTAGCTGCACAGTAATATATCCTGTTTACTTCTGTTATATTGCATGGATCTCTATGGACAGTCCTAATTACTGTATTCATTTGTTTTATCAAACCTTTGACTTTTTGGGTTTTATTGACCTTCTGCAATCTATTTCTTTCATTGATCTTAATATGTCTGTCTATCTGTATTAAATCAAGCAACTCATCTCTTAGCTTGTTTTCTTCTAAACTGAGGGCACATGTTTTATTTTGCATTCCCTGCAGCATTCTATAGAAAGATCTATAGCATCTTCCTGTGGCACATTCTCTTCAGTTCATCCTGCACCATCTGTTGCTCTGTCATATGAGAACTCACTGGCCTATCACTCCACAACATTGACTGTGTCAGAGTTTCCACAGTTTCCTGTTCCTTCCCTTGCTGTCCAGCTTCAAGTGAATGTTTCTACTGGTTTCTTGTGGAAGGCTCTAAAATATCTTATTGTATTGATAGATAGATGGATAGAATGGTATAGCTATATATTTGAATTAGCTGACCAGGAATGATTCAGACAAATTGCTGAAGCAAAAAAGAAAACACAGAGGACATAGTATTGTGTTATGTAAGGGAGGTACAGAGAGTGAAAGTCATGTACTGCTTTCTAAGTGACCATGCAAATGCATATATTACTATCAATTTGTAGGAACAGGTATTAGGAAGAAATACATGTCTGTTGAGTTACTGAGATTCCCTTTATAAGAAAACTGCATAATTTATCCTTCTAATTATAAGTGAATAAAAGTAAAATAAAATACGCATATGACTTTATGCATATATAAATTATGTGGGTAATGATGGGAGAGTATTGTTAATCTTTCAGCAGAATAGAAAATTGCAGTTTGAGTAGAAATGGAAAAAAAAGTTTTGTGAAAAAGAGGAAAATCTAAAGTATAGAGAAGGCCTTTATGACTTAAAGGAGGATTAAAACTTAAAGTAAGGAGTATATAGGTAGTGTATACGTTATGGAAATGACGGAGAAGTGGTTTAGTAAAAGGAGTCCAGAGTGGCCAGACAATGGACATAGCAATTGGAATATCTAAGGGAAACAAAACATTCTGCATGAATGCATTAGAAAGGAGAAGTAAAGGGAATCTTAGAGATACGTAAATGCATCAGGTACAGTGAAACACTTGAGCAGGCTGGATTCTGACTCAGTTCTTTCCTGAGTTTATAAGTTCAGAGATGTATGCTGAATTATCAGTGGAGTAGAACATCTGGAGTCTGACCACTATAATTCCAACTAACTGCTGCCTCTATCCATAAGGGTCTGAATTTCAAGTCCCCATCAAATCACCAAGTTTATATTTAAAGGGAGTTAGGGAACTAATTTGTTTGAAATAGTGGAGAAGCATATTTTTATAGGAAGATAATCTATTTTTGGAGGCATTTATCCTGCTAAAAGCTTCTGTTAAATTTACAGTCTATATGCAGTTAATTAGAATGGGCCATAGTAGTGCTACCTTTTTTAAAGCATACAAAATGTCAAGCATTACAGGGTCATTTTCAGCCTCATTAACTCTCTAAAGGTCACCAGTTAGAAGCCTGTAGGAGATGTAAGTATACCAATAAAGCTTTTAGATATGCTTTGTATCTTTCTGTGATGAGGAAGCACTCTGGTTTCTGGCTGGTCAGTGTCCATCTATAGATACATTGTGAATGGGGCATTATTCTCCAGTATCTGTCTCATAGGGGATAAGGTGACAGGGGGAGTAATATCCCTGGACCTGGTAAATGCATCTTTAGTTATTCTGTAAGGAAGAAGGATTCCCTAATAATAGCTGATAAGTGGTAGTTAAAACAGAGTTGATTGTCCTTGAATGAACTTAGAACTCTCATGATAGACAGTGTCAATTTTGAGGTGAGAAATATTATGAGGTACAGATATGCAGCTGACTCACCTTGCTCCTATTGCAAAAAAAAAAAAAAAAAAAAAAAAAAAAGAAAGAAAGAAAAAAACAAAGCTCTGATATAGCTGGCATTCCACAACAAAGCAGTAAGCCAGTTCTTGGTCCCACATCTGCACCCCTTAACTTTCAAATTCAGGAGCAACAACAACAAAAAAGTCCTGGTCTTTCTTCTTTTATAACTGCAGCATGTGGCTTGTTACAACATATCGGCAGTCCCGGCTGGAAAAACAGTATTCATTGCTGTTCTTTTTGAATGTGGGTGATTTCCAGGGTATCATCCTGTTTAACCAACCTAAAGTTGTATTTGTTGATAAAGTAGATCGATACACCTCCATCTTGTCTGTGCTGCTGTTGATCTAAATGTGTGGAAAGCACTATAGCCTTCCACTGCCAGAGTACTTTCTGTGACCTTAAATCGAGTCTCAGTAACAGCACAGGTGTCTAAATTCTCAGAGTAAGAAGAGCTTGTAGATTGTGGAGTTTCTTGTTAGCAGTAACAAATTAAGGTTGCTGTGTGCTTTTTTTTTGTTTGTTTTTTTAGCTATACCAGTAGCCTTGTCATTGTGACATTGCCTAAAACAGGCTGTAAAGTGTGTGGGTGGGTGGGGCAAATAAAGTTATAGCCAATACCTATAAGCCCAGGAGGGACAAGTGCATACCATCCTTGGCAAAATAATGCGATCTGTTAACCATGGTCTTCTATGCTGATTGATAATGGATTCCCCTGGAGTGGCATGACGAGCTAAGCCAGTTATTAAAATCAATGATGTTTTCTTGTATGTAACTGACAATATAGTATCTGTTAATTTGTGACTGTATTAATATCTTTGTATTCATTCTTTTGTAACTATTGTGGAGCTAAAATGGGCTAACAGCTCAGTCAGACACCCCTGGTAAACAAATGTAAAATAAATGTTCTCTTCATAATGTGGCATCATCCTTGGTGAAGGTGGAATGCTGCTCAGGGCAAGGCATGTACCTTTCTGTGACACACAATCAGAGAAATCCATAATGTCTCTTTTCATATAGGTCAGTGATGTACATCTCAGGTCAATTATATGCACAAGGACAATGATAAAATGATATTAGTATCTGAGGTGCAGTGACTTGAGTGTGTGCATGGTACTCTGGATCATGACTCCAAATAGGCAACTAACCATTGTATCCTCCTTGTCCAGCCTGGTGAGAGGTGCATCTGTGTGTGATTTGAAAGAATCCCCTGTGATAAGAATACTAGTAAAGTGTTTGCTTGTCTTATGGGTTTTATTCTTAGAGGTTCATTGGGTTTTGGCTTACGTGTGGTGCTAGGAGTTACTTTTGGTGTATATTTTAGTGATTGTTGAAGATAAGTGTTGCCATTTGATGGCTTAAGAGGTCTTTGAGATTTGGAGAAGTTTGTGCCTCAGCATAATAAGATCTATGTGTGCGCTGATTAAATGTAGTGTGTGTGTCTTTGATAAACCTGTTCGTAAGTAAGATTTTTGCCTCCAAGGAAGATATGTATAGGCTCATAGGTTCTTAGGTAAGTACTAGGCTAGCTGCCCTTGTGGGGCATTTTAAGTCTAGCCACTTTCTCTAATTTGTGCTCAAAATAACCTAACCCATTTGATTACAGATTGGCCTTGCCCATCACATGATCGATAATTACTCTTAATGAAAATAACTGGGTTCATACAATAGATAATCTGAGGGGACCCATGCATGGAATAAAGCATTTATGAGCTGTATCTGTCCATTAATAGTACAGGGGGCCCTGGGGTAAATTTTATGTTTCCCATCCATTGATCTAAGTTGCACTTGAAAATGGACAAGGATGAACTTTGCTTCATGTGAATGGGGTGTCTGTTCCCTACCAGAGGTATCCTCTGTGAAATATACCTGTCCCTCCAAAGCATTCTGTTGATGTTGCAAAATAGGTTTAGATCCCTAGACCGAGTATTTCTAATGCCATTTGACTTGCTGATGTGCAGTAAATCCATCAGTAATAAGTCAGAGGATGCCTTCTATGCCAGAGATAGGTCACCTCTTAGCAGTTTGTAGTGTACTGAGTATACTGATAGGGCTTTGAGTCAGTACATATAGGGCATGTTGTTTAGGTCTTGTATTCTTTTAGTAATATATATCTCTGTGAGTGTTCCAGTTGTTGTTTGTGTCTGGACAGATACATTCCAAAGGGGGCATTATATTCAATGATAGACTTAATGAGGCCTGAGTAAGGGGAGGCCAATGACATCCCCAGATCTAATTACAATCCCTTTGTTTATAAGCTGTGCAATGTAGAAGGACTTTTTTACAACAATAGTCACATGTTGGTCATACGTTAGGTCACTGTCCACATAAGTTGCCAAATCCTGGACAACTGGGTCAACTCTTAGGGGCTTATTGTAAGTGTGGTAATTCTCTGGGGTAGATGACTTCCCAAAGGATACAATAATGTACAGCTCTTACATACTGTTTTAATTTCTTTAAGGATTAAAGGGCTGTCTGAGAGCAATAGACAATTGATACATCGTCTCAGGATGTCCATATATATGAATTCAATAAACAACAATATATCACTATGCACTCTGTGTTCATTGCTATGTGTTAAATGTCAATTGAGTTGTTTTTGAGTCATTTTAGAAGTACAACCCAGTTTGTATTTGTGGTACTACTTAACAACAGGCACACTACATAATGACTCAGAAAGCAACAAATGTATTTATTTATTTATTTTTTTAACTGCTGCAGCTTCACTCAATGACATCAAGAGGAAACAGATCTCAGGACCTTAGACATCATGTATACAAGGTGCTTCTACTGACTGCATGTTGACCAGTAATGTGATATATAAATTTGCCATATTTTTTTTTACTATAGGGAGGATTTAAAATTAACTGTTACACAGGGAGCCAAAGACCGTATTTCAACTTTGTGTTATGTGCCTAATAAATGCAACTTGAATTATGTGTATACTTGGAACTTTTGGGGAATTATAACTGTTCCATTCTGTTTATTAAACTATTTTTGGATGGTTGTTGTGTTAGCTCTTGAGGATAGGATGACACTAATTCTATTTCACACATACCATGTCATATGCCCAGCCCCAATCCAAGAGATGTGGGTTTGAGGAGTGGGTTGAGGCAAAATATTGTCTGGTTTCAACCTCCCAACCTCATGACTGTTGTCTGACATTTAAGCTTGTTGATGAATTTTGCACTGTAACACATTGGCTCATCACTCTCCCTCCAGCTTTAAATAAACTGCAATAGCCTATTAAAAAATAAAATAAATGTGTTTGGTTTACTGGGCCAAATGCATACAGCAGTGCTAGCCAGGCTGCATGTTTGTAAAGCACATGGTCATTTGTCATTTGTCAAAGCTTTGACTGCCGTTTTTTGAAGAGAGTGGGATCCATAGTATGATTTTACATCTGCCAATCTATTAGGCAGTGTTTACTGACATAGTGTATGAATCTGGCATCTTCTTTCTGAGTTCTTCAAAATTTCTGATAGCAGCTAGTGTTATTTGTTTATTACTCATTCTACCAAAGGTCATGGTCTCACAATTTGGAAACAGTCACTCATAGCACCACGTCAGAATGGTGACTTGCCTGTTATACTAAACAACTATTGTTCAATAATACTATCCCCATTATCAAAAATTCTACAAAATATGTTCACTTACAAATGCTACTGTGGTGTCTAAATGGTGAATAAATAAGAAAAACACTGTGGATGTGGCTAAAGACATTGATGTCTTTACTTAGACCGATCTCTATAGAAATTAATTTTACCATATGACATGTAACTTTCATTGGCTAGCTCCTTTCCATTTAAAGAGATAGTCACCATATTTGTTTATTATAAGGAGTATTTAAAATTACGTTTAACACTGGACTAAGCCTGTTATAGGCTAGTTACATCAAAGTAATACATTTGTACATATTCAGAAAGGTGGTCCAAATAAATGAAGGTGTCATTCCATGGTATTATGACTAACTACTTTACATTTATACATTTTTTCAATGATGTTCTACACATACAGAATTTAACAGGAGAGTTTGTACTAGACATCTGCTCTAGATTTGGGATGAGCTCTTGCTTTAGCACAGATTCATTTGGAAACTTGATTAGAGGAGTATCTCTCTCTGTATCATACATTCTCTATTATCTTGCATCAGTACTGATTCTGACAGTTATGTTAAGTGTCTGCTATTCCAATGCACAGTATTCCAAATTCCTCACAAACAATATAGGATTTTGGTTTGCTGCTTTATAAGCTACAGTAGTTTTAGACTGTGGACTTTTTTTCAGAGTGTTTGTATATTTACTCTATTTCCAATGTAAGTCTTAAAGTTTTTTTTTGAGTATATATACTTTTTTGAATTGATAATTGCCCTTTCAACCTTCTGGCCATTAATAAGTGATAGGATGAGTCCTTCCAGTGGAAATATTACTGTATTCCAGAAGAGAAATACGTTTCCCCTCATAACTTTTATTGTGGCTTATTCTCTTGAGATTCTCAGTTGTGAAGACAACTGTTCTCACTTGTTTCTTTAACTGCAGATCTTCTAAACTTGATGTTCTCTGTCTGAATCCCTTGAATCTTGTGGATACATCTTTTGAATTCTTGGCTTCTGTGTTGTGTACCATCATCAGAAATGACAACGTTAGGTATTCCTTCTCTCACAAACATAGATTTAATATACTAAGCACTCTTGCTGTGTCTGTAAGTGTAAATAGTTCATACATGGCTCCTTTTTGAACTGAAATAAATCAGACCTCACTCTTATCCATGAAAAAGATGCTATTTACTACCATGACAACCCTGGAATATATAATTTGCCATCTCTCCATCTGATTTGTTGATATAGTAATCACTGCAGATGGCAGAACTTGAGGAACTTGATTTATTTGAGTTAATATTCTTGACTAATAGATGGCAATTTTTTTCACTTTTCCTATAGGTTCATAGGTTCATAGGTTCATACTAGGCTATCTGCCCGAGGGCATTTACAAGCCTAGCCCATAGTTTTGTGGCTTACGCCACCCCTTTAGTATGGGGAACTATACCCATTATTTTGCTGTGCCTCTGTTTTGCAGTGACACTGAGGTAATCCCTGGGGTATATCTGCGATCTCCCATCCATTGGTCAAGATTTCTCTTGAACAAGGCCAGCGAGGTGCTCTGCCTCACATATACCGGGATTTTATTCCACAGCATAGCGAGTCTTTGGGTGATGAATCTATCCCTCCAGCACGTCCTATTAATAGCCGTGTCGAGGTTTAAGTCTCCCGCCCTTGTGGCTCTGACGGATCTAGATTTTTGAGGTGAAGCATATTCATCAAATCTGGGTTTGACATGGCCTTGTATGTTAGGCAAAGGTCACCTCTGAGCAGCGGTGGCGACTGAATAGAGCTGGAGTTCTTTCAGTCGAGCAGCATAGGACAGATGTTTGAGACCCTTTATCCTTTTGGTGAGGAACTTTTGTGGCCTCTCCAGCTGCTGCAAGTGTCGGGTCAGATACATTCCGAATGGGGCATTGTACTCAATCATTGGTCTGATGAGTGATGAGTATAGGGAGACTATGACCTCCCTTGATCTAGATGAGAATCCCTTCATGATAAGGTGGGCAATGTAGAAGGTCTTCCTAACTACTTTAGCTACATGGGTGTCGAATGACAGACTACTATCAACCTGGGTCCCCAGGTCCCTGATAACTTCTTCTGTGCTCAGTGGATTGCCACCTATTTGGTAGCAAGGGTAACCTTGTTTTTCCCGAAGGGTATGACTATGCATTTTGGCATTTAACTTTAGGCCATGGCTCTGGCACCAGTTATCCGTTTCTGTGAGACCCTTCTGAAGGATATCTGTGTCAGATGTGTTTTCTACTATGGCGCCCAGTTTGCAGTCATCTGCAAACTTTGTCAGCCATAACCCTCCTGTGTTTGCTTGTACTTGGAAAAGTAGATGCCAAACAAGAGTGGGCCCAGGACTGAGCCCTGTGGTACACCACTTGTGACAGGCTTTGAGTCTGACATGGCGCCAGCAACTCTGACCCTGTGGGTTCTGTCACTCAGCCAGTTTGCAACCCATCTTGTGATGTATGGGTTAACATTTAAGCTGATGAGTTTTTCAATGATACCCGAGTGGGGTATTGTATCAAGGCCTTCGCCAGATCGAGGTAGGCTGTATGGACTGCCTTTCCCTCATCAATGGCTTTGGTGACTGTTTCAAAAAGTCAACCAAGTTTAGAAGGCATGATCTGCCTTTGACAAAGCCAAACTGGGATGGATCCAAAGTCTGCAAATTCCCTATGTCTTTATTTATGAGGTCCATTATGATCCTCTCCATGGCTTTGCAGATAAGGCTTGTCAAGCTAATGGGCGGTAATTTCCAGGGTCGGTGGAGGCACCGCCTTTGTGAAGTGGGACCACAGTTGCAGTGCGCCACTCCTGGGTCGTATCCAGAGGTAAGACTATAATTAAACAGCTGTCCTAGCTGTGGGTTTAATTCCTCGTTGAGTTCGTGGAGCACACAGCCGGGGACACCATCAGGTCCCATGGATGCTGTGTTTTTGCTTTGGAGAGAGCAGTTCTCACTTGGGCGTTGGAGATGTTTGGGGGCTGCAATCGCTTGGTATAGATATCTCTCCTTTTGGGGAGGGGAGAAGTTTGCACTGAACCTGTCAGCCAGTATGTTGGCAATGTCTGTAGGATCAGTAATCTTCACATCATTTTGAACTAGTTCTGAGCATATCTGGGAGTTTCCTCCCAGGTTTCTAACATAGCTAAAGAAGGCCTTATGATTGTCTTTTGAGTCTTTAGCTATTTTTCTCTCAAAATTTGCTTTGGATGATTTTATGAGAGCTCTTAGTTTTTTACTTAGAGTGATCAAGGGTGTCTTACCTTTTAAGGATTTTGCTCTATCTTGTAGTAGCTTCCTCCTTTTGTTGTAGAGTTTGTTTATGGCTGGGGTCCACCAGACTGGACGCTTGCCTTTGGTACAAAGAGTCTTTGTTTTGCTTGGGATTGCCTTATCCATGCAGTCCTGCAGGTGCTGGTAGAAGGCATTTGTAAGTGATTCAGCGGCTTGAGTACTGTTTTCCGCCGGCTCGGGGCCTTAAAGGAGACCACACTAGTCTTTAGAAGTGTGAAGTCGGCTTTCGAGAAGTTCTTTACTGTGGTCTTTTTATTTCAGGTGGGGTGGGATGAGGACCTCCAGCGAGATTAGTTTGTGATCTGATCTCACCAGTGAGGGGTATACTTCCGGTGTTGAACATTGTGCTCCCATGTTCGTGATGATGAGATCAAGTATGTTTTCTCCTCTTGTGGGGATGGTGACTAGTTGTTCCATGGCATTTGAGTTTATGAATTCCAGGAACTTTTGGGCTAGGGTGTTTGGGCTTGAGTAGTGTTCCCAGTCTATATTAGGGTAATTGAAGTCACCTAGTATGATGGTGTTTGGTGATACATTTATCCCCTCTAGTGTTTTCAGGAAGGCCATGTGAGGTTCCTGAGTTTGTGAGGGTGGCCTGTAACATGCTACAATTTGCAGAGCAGTCTTGCCTATGGTTAATTGCACCTGGATGGTCTCCGATGCATCGTGCGTTGCCACCAGTCTTTAGGTGTGGGTGTCTTTGACGAATATGGATACCCCCCTCCTTTCTTGGTATTGTCCGGATTTTGGCCACCCAGCAGTGTAAACCTTGGCTCAATATGATTGTCACTGTGGAAGTGACACCCTGACCCCATATGCAAAATGGAAAAAGGGGATGAAGATAGATGGATTTGGGGATAAGTATGAATGTGGCACTATGCATGCAGCTAACCTCCATAATATTTTTAGTTAGACTGAACTCAGGAGAAAGCAATTGTACCATGTGACTCACATGGTATGGAACTTTTCAGTTAGTTCATTAACATTTAAAGGCATATATCTCATATTCTATCACCATAGCATCTGATTCACTCTCACTTGTCTTTCTTACACTTAGCACATATTCAGTCATGGAACCAGCACAACTCTTATAGATTTTGTAAAGCATACTAGCTCTCTGATGAGTTGCAGAAAAAATGCTGCAAACTAGTGGAAGTCTATCATTAGAGGAACGGTATCTCCAAGAATGCAATTCCCTATTACCAGTTGCACAAATTAAGATATGCCCCAAATAGCTTTTTTCAGTATCTGAATATTTTTTTCATCCTTGCAACATGTTTATCATTTATGTACAGTTGTATCTTTTGATTTAGTGTGTTTGTGTGTCTGTGTAAGTGTATGAGTGCATATGTGTGTACACCTATTTATGTATGTATGCACGTGTGTGCGTGTGTGTGTGTGTGTGTGTGTGTGTGTGTGTGTGTGTGTGTGTGTGTGTGTGTGTATATATATATATATATATATATATATATATATATATATATATATATATATATATATATATACACAAGACTAAAGGTAAAATACAAACCATTATGTAAAAAAATGCAAGAAAAACCAAGCCAAGCTAGATTTTTCACTGTGTGATACCTTAAATCTCTTGTAATTGAGGCTCTGTGGGCATATAGTGTTTCAGTTAAATGGCTTCTGAATGCCCATGACTTTTTACATTGTGCTTTTTTTGTCTTTATGAGTACATTCATGCTTTTTCATAACCCCATCAGTCCAGTATAACTGGATTGTTTGGCTATACTTTAGAAATATGGGGCTTTATCCCCAAATCCATCTATCTTCATCCCCTTTTCCCATTTTGCATATGGGGTCAGGGTGTCACTTCCACAGTGACAATCATATTGAGCCAAGGTTTACACTGCTGGGTGGCATGATTCCCATAAACATTAAGCTGCCTACAAAATATCCTAATGTCCAAACCAAAGGATAAAATGACACACAGACAAACCATTCAGTAAAAACTGCAACAAAAAAAAATCCACGTTAGAGTTTTCACTTTGTGATACCTTAAACCTTTCTAAATAGAAATCCATATATATTTATATATGTGGGTTTCCATTTAGAAAGGTTTAAGGTATCACAAAGTGAAAACTCTAACGTGGATTTTTTTTCGGAGGTTCTGAAGAGTCTGTGATATGCCTTTTCTCTATAATCTTTGTGAATCACTGTGAGAATGCATGTCATATCAGATATTCTGAGGACTTCACAGTCAGGAGTGGCCTTAGGTCAACTGGTGCCTTAGGCAAAAGGTCTCCACGGCACCCCCACCACACCATCTAGTTGGCCTATGCCTAAGGCCAGCTATGTTCACAGTCATCCTTTCAAATAACATAAGTGATACTGTTAATGATAATATCTAATCTAACCTTTATTTCATACAGGTATGATTTAAGCTGTGGGGTTGCATAGACCTGCTTTTATGAGGTTGTCCTACACTTGATAAAGTTTATTATTTTATGCGTCTTTTGGAAGTTTTTATCTTGATGAAGGTTGTCAAAATGTAGAGTTCTATAAGACACTGAGGGGTTGCAGAAATGACTTCCTTATGAGAGGTACACAAAAACTCGCCCCACTACAAAATATGCTTATTTTACTGTTTTCATTTAATGTGCAAGGATTTTATTCACCTTATAAAACCAATGAAGCATTACTTGCAGAAGAGCTGTTTGACTAAACATCGGGAAAAAAGTTAATTATATCTAAGAACAAACCATTTTTTCAACAAACAAATAGAACTTACTACACAAACAGAAGAAGGTCTTAGCATCACCTCCATAGATCCAGCTCTAATAGAAAATGTAAGTGCATCAAAAAAATTTGGTTGCCTCTTTGATAATGTCTTAGACATGTAAATAGTATTGTGGATAGAACTAATCAAAAGCTTCGATGGTCTTAAATGAGCCAGAGCATTTCAGTCAAAGAGTGCCATATAAGCTGCCATCAGTATGTCTCTATTACTCTCACTCTTTTAATTGGCAAATAATAACAAATAGTGTAGAGTGCCATCTTTTTGCAAGTTCTAACAGGAATAAAAAATTAGGTTTGCAGAAATATGTCACCCACCAGTGTTTTATCTTTCACACCCTACACTACTGAAGTTTGGCCAGCCATTGTCACAATTTACTATTGTTCATATTTCCCACTTCATGCTAATAAAGTTACCTGCCAGAATGTTTATCATGACACCAGATCTTCAGCTGGCAAGTTAATTTGTTTTTCAAAAACAATGAATAAATTGGGGCAATTGATATCTTCTTTCTGGGTGGAAAGCTTCCTATCAAACTGAGATATAACCTGGAAAAACCTCACTTTTATGACTGCAATACGGGAAAATATCTGGTAACATACACTGCATATGGTATAACCTAATTAATACATAACAATATTTACCTAAGTAGACTTTATTTAGCCTGATGTATAACCAGTGTTGTTATTGGTGTAAATAATAGCCCTTATCCTTATTGCCTTTGCTCTTGCAGTGATTTATACAATATTTATGAGTACTCACCATGTCATTTGACTTTTTACTTCGCCTCTACAATTTCAATAAGATACAGGGCCTGATTCCAAAAGACTTGCACTCAAATATAAGTGAATCTGGCCCCTGATGCAAGTCTGTTTATAGACTGGTCTTCTATCAAAGTAAGTTACTTACATTGAGACCAAGCCTGACTAGACACGTGAATGGTTAAGGAAAGATGAATTCAAACTAAGAGATGAAAGGATAATATTGGTGGCACAAGACAGTGGGCTACATACACGTTGGTTTGCAAAGTCCATTGAACATGTGGGAGAAACAGACAAATGTAGGTTTTGCAAATCAGAACTGGAAACAGTTGCACACCTCGTTACTGGTTGTGACATTTTAATGGCAGAAGGACTGTATACTGAAAGACATAATAAAGCAAGGAAGGTCATGATTTTAAAGTTAGATTCCCTATAACTTATTCAAGTGACATCAGAAGGTTCTGTAATATTTTTGAGAAGAATTGGAATGTTTTATTGTCGGATCCTGACTTGAGAGAATTGTTAGAAGACAGACCCAGCTTTTCTTTTAGAAATAAGAGGTCCTTAAAAAGGCAACTATGTTACAAATCCAGAAACAATGAAAGAATGATCCTATCTGATAGGCAGGGGACTTTTCCTTACAGAAATTGTACAGCATGTGACTATTTATATAATAACTCTACATATAAACATCCTAGACTAGGATTTCTAATTGATATAGATCTTTATGCTGACTGCAGAACACAAAATTTGGTTTATTTCAGCTTCTGCACTGTCTGTAATGCTTTTTATATAGGCAAAACCAATAGGTGTCTAAAGGAACGTATCCTTGAACACCTTAGAGATATAAGAAATAAAAAAGACACAAGTGCTTTAGCAAAACATGTGGAAGAAGAAGATAGGAAACATATTTTTAATTTCATGGTTTTAGAAATAATAAATAAAAGTAAGAGGGGAGGTGATATAAGGAATAAGGTAGAGGAAGCCGAACAAAGATGGATTTTACTACTTCAGGCAGATAGGTCTCCTGGATTGAACAATGCTGTTTCCTTGAAACCTTTTTAAAATCCAGACCACTAAAACATTAAGTAATATGGATTATTACATAAAATGTGTCTGTTATATGTATATTTTATTTCATCTTATGCAGAATATAAAGCAAATTAATGTACTGATGTATGCAATTTTAATTAGTCTATGTCATAGTTCTATATGTGTTTTCATTGGTTGAACCATATTTTAAATACCAATGTTTTAACTGTTTTTATGAGTCTGAAGAAGCGATCAGCTGACTTAGATCGCGAAAGCGCTTACTCTTGTTTAATAAAGTGGTGTGAAACTGCAAGTGAACCGTTTCCTACCTTGACTACTACATCTCAGTTACAACTTTTGGTTTTATAAAGGGCACTACTGTGAAGCTGCAAGTGATTTATTTCCTGACGTGGATTATTCCATTTTTATCTTCAGCTGTGGTCTAACCATTGGTCTTTTCATTTTTTTTTTTCAATAAGATACAGGGCCTGATTCCAAAAGACTTGCACTCAAATATAAGTGAATCTGGCCCCTGATGCAAGTCTGTTTATAGACTGGTCTTCTATCAAAGTAAGTTACTTACATTGAGACCAAGCCTGACTAGACACGTGAATGGTTAAGGAAAGATTAATTCAAACTAAGAGATGAAAGGATAATATTGGTGGCACAAGACAATGGGCTACATACACATTGGTTTGCAAAGTCCATTTAACATGTGGGAGAAACAGACAAATGTAGGTTTTGCAAAACAGAACTGGAAACAGTTGCACACCTCATTACTGGTTGTGACATTTTAATGGCAGAAGGACTGTATACTGAAAGGCATAATAATGTGGTGAGACTGCTGCACTGGGGATTGTGCAAACATTATGGTACTAAAGTGGCTGAAAAACACTGGAAACATGAGTCACAAAGCATCATAGAAAATGATGAAGCCTACATCACATGGGATCATCCATTACCAACAGTTCAAAAGATAGATGCTAGAAAACTGAGAGACACAAAGTCATAAAATATCAGGATTTGCAAGCAGAAATGAGAATGATGTGGAAGAAAGATACCCAGATAGCTCCAATAGTAGTAGGAGCAATGGGTCTTATAAAAAAGAGTCTACAATCATATTTAGATATGCTACCAATACATGTAACTCCTTACGAATTGCAGGAGACATTACTGGGTACATTGCGGGTCCTGCAAAGAGCACTTTTGGCTAACATCAAAGAGTGAAACAATACTAATTTCACAAACTATAATCATACTTTGACTTAGGAATGGGGTCCATTTCTGTCATGGTATTAAAAACCCAAAAGATTTGGAGAAATTAAGAAAATAAGAGATCGAGTCTTCTGGAATCAGGGCACACTTACACTGAGAGCAACTCTTTTGGAATCTGGCCCATAATGCTCAGTGTAATAGATCAAAATGTTGTGTGCAATTTCACATAATTTGGAATATGGAATCATTTATATTTCTAACAAGTGGCAATCATATGCTGTACTCAGACTTTAAATTACCTTTCAGCACTTTGCATAATTATATATAAGACGATCCTTTGAATTAGTTCAGGATCAGCTGGTAAGTACACAATGATTGCATTTTGTTGTTTATATACTTGCTGGATTACTCCTAGCATATTTTACTATTCTACTGTCTGCCACAAAATTAGCTAAATGTACAAATAGGGTTAGCCAGCTGGACATTCCCAATTAGCAAACAGAATAAATAAAATAAATACATAACTAATAAATAATAAACAAAAATACACAGATAAACAACATTCATTCAATGTTTAGTCAACTATGAGTCTTACAACTGACTGCATATATTTAAAAACTATAAATTAAAACAAAAACATTTCAGCTGTATCTGTGTTTTAAATTGAGAAATGCTCCAAAAGACCAACAATAAATCCAACAAACCAAGGCCCAAGAAAACCGAAAAGTATAATAAAATTGCAGCCGTTTATTAAATAAATTATTTTTCTTGTTCAATTGATTTTAAGTATTTTGTGAAACTTTCTATGTTTAGGGGATTATTTGTAATATAACAGAGGTTCTCTATTTAAGTGATGTAGTAAGTGGGTGTTGTCTGGAGGAGCCAATCAAATGTTTTGAACGAGTACTTAAATCTTTAGATTAACTCGAAGAGACTATCTGAAGAAGTTCATATAATAATGGATGAAAGCACTTATTTGTTTAAGTACAGTTTTTGCTTTATTTATGTAATGAATAGTTGCAATTTTATTATACTTTTCGGTTTCCGTGGGCCATGGTTTGTTGTATTTATCATGTATCTGTGTTTTGGCAGATCTACTTTGACCCCATCATGTCATTACCAGTCAAAGCTACAACTAGATGAGAAAAAAAAAGTCAAGTTTTTGACTGGCTAAAATGCTTTTTTGCTGAGAGTGAAGTCTCACTGCATATTCCTGTGTTGGTGCATCCTTGTCAAGTTCATACTCTTAGGTTAAAGGAACCATATTTTACAGTTATATGAATGAAAGTGAACAGACTGCCAGCTATCATCTCATCATCCACAGTGGTACAGAGATAATAGATATGTGCTAAAAAACAAAAGAAAAAATATAAGGTGAAGGACCAGATGAGAATGCAAGAAATATGGAAAAAACATAAATATAATTGCAAGTATAGAAAACTTCTGGAAGAGCCTCATGTTGATCAAGAACAAACAGAGGAATGGTTAAGGAGAGGTGAATTCACATCAAGAAGTGAAAGGTGAATATTGGCAGCCCAAGATAGTAGGCTACATACATGCTGGTTTACAAAGTCCATTGAACATGTGGGAGAAACAGACATATGTAGGTTTTGTAAAACTGAATTGGAAACAGTCACAAACCTTGGTGCTGGTTGCAATGCACTAATGGCAGAGGGACTGTATACTGAAAGGCATAATAAGGTGGCAAGACTATCACACTGGAGATTGTGCAAATATTACGGTATCAAAGTGGCTGAAAAACATTGGAAACATGAACCACAAAGAATCATAGAAAATGATGAAGCTTATATCACATGAGATCACCCATTACCAACAGTTCAAAAGATAGATGCTAGAAAACTGGATATAGTGGTCCAAGTAATGAAGACAAAAGTAGCATTGATCAATGAAGTCACCACACCCAGTGACTACAGTGTTTTGCGTACAGAGAGACACAAAGTCATAAAATACCTGGATCTGCAGGCAGAAATGAGAGCAATGTGGAATAAAGATACCCAGACAGTTCCAGTAGTAGTAGAAGCAATTGGCCTTATAAAAAAGAATTTACAATCATATTTAGATATGTTACCAATTCATGTAACACCGTACGAATTGCAAAAGGAGTCATTACTGGACACATTGCGTGTGCTCTGAAGAGCACTTTTGGCTAATGTCAAAGAGTGAAACAATACTAATTTCATGAACTTTAATTGTACTTTCACTTATAAATGGGGTCCATTCCTGTCATGGTATTAGAAACCCAAAAGAGTTGGAGAAATTAAAAAAGTACAGAGATTCTTTTGTACAGCTCAGTTCTGTACCACAAATCTTGAGTTTGAACTATATTGCCAATACGTGCTTATAGTCATTAAGTATGCAGTCACTTCCTTTGGTTGTGACTTTTTCAGCAATGTCTGTTTTGTGAGAGATTTGTTATTGTAATATTAACATCGCATCTTTTGTTTTCAGCAATATTTATCTTTATGGCAAAGACTTTCTGCTTTTGCTTTTTGTATGGAAGAGAATTGTGCAAGTGTTTGTACGTGGAGCTGCCAGTAAGACATGGATGTTCAATAGAATAAAGTCCACATTTCTTGAAAACTCAACTTGTTTGCTCAGCTTTTTCAATAACTCCATGTAGACATTGTTGTCGATATTTTCTAGCAGCTGGACAAAATGATGTAGTTGTAAGACTGGCTTAATTTGTAGATGGTAACATGCTTGTCTAGTCCAAAGTTTTACAAACGGAAAAAAGTGAGCCTTTTGTAGTCTAACATCTGCAGTTATGAAATAAAGTTTGGTTGACTCATAGTAGCCAGCTGATTGGTATAGAGGAATAAAGCTCTGGCTACAACTCAGATGATCCACAAATTACAAATGGCATGGATGCTGGAGGGATCAGATGAGAAGAATGGGACTGAGAGACTGATGCCACCCTGCCCATCATATTTAGGGTTGGCAGCCAGCCCCACTGTTTGCCTGACACCCATCAGAGGTGAGTATTGCAACATGCATCAATAGAGGACCAGACGTGTCAGACTCTGAGCTGTGCATTGGAATGCAGTGGCCATAATTCAGCTTGTGTATGGAAGCATGCATGTATGAGTCAAATGGTCACCATTGTGTGAGTCTTATTCACAGTTGTCATGCAAGGACAAGAAACTGGGTTAACATCCAAATGACTGCCTACATGACAGGCTCCCACAGCCAGGTCTCAGCCACAGGGAATAAATTGGATGGTTTGGTAACAGGAAAACTGATGGCCAAAAGCTGCAAATATAGGTGGAAACGAAGTTGAAAGTTTCTCATGTGTAAATTTAGAATGTGTCACAGAACTACAAAGTCACAGGTTGCAATAAAGTGTTTCCTGTATTATATCGTATTGCTATATATAAGTATTACATAAGCATATTACAGTTAGGGTATCATCCCTGTGGTCGTGTGGGTTTCCTCCGGGTGCTCTGGTTTCCTCCCACATCCCAAAGACATGCAGTACAAATAAAGACAAATGTGCCCTAGTACTAGCAATACCACCTTGGGTCTTCCCTGAAAAAGGATTACTACTCTAGTGGGACTAACAAGATCAACAAGGGATACATAAATACACCCATCCATATACTTCTCTACATGCTCTGCTTCAGACTACTCATGCTTTGCAAGCATTGTGGACATAACTACTTCAAGTTAGTTCATCCCGAAGACAAATGCAATAAAATAATGGATTATTTTTAAATAAAATGTGTGCTTTGTATTTTGCAAAGCAAAAATCTTTCAAGCAAACTGTAATGAACTGTAAGTTAATGAATGCAATGAAGATCTCTCTACAAATTTAAAGGATACATGACTATTGTGCATGACTATAACAGGCTTAAAATGCAAAAAAAAAATATTAATTTAAAACAATTTGACAGCAGATCCAAGAACAGCTCATTTATGCATTAGTGTGAAATGGCCTTTTAGTCCATTGCCTCTATGAATATGCAGTTTAACAGCTGCCCTTAGTCTTCATCCAACAAATGAAGTGATTATTCTGACAGGTCTGTAAGATCTACTGTAGTATGGAACAGTACAGATATATTGTTTGTTTGCTCTTAATCTAATAAACAGTGATTGTGTGTCATTACAGATTATCACATAAATAGTAGAATATTATATCTTGCTGACTCTGTGGACTTGCAACAAGAATTATTAAGAGCTATATGCATAAATTAGAGGTAATTCTGGATTCATATGAAACATAGGGGTATATTTCCTATCCTAAGCCAAAATGCATAAATTAAAAAATGCATCATCTCTATAACAAAGTATTTTGTAAATCACCACTGAGGACCTTTCTGAATCTGTGTAGAAAAGTTTCTCATTGCAGGCATCCGATGTTCTCGCAATCTGCTTTCAGTTATTTACTTCTAATTGCTTTGTTGTTAGTCCTGCATTTAATTTCATTATTAAATGGTGTTTTCCCTTTGCATTTCATATAACGTGATAATGCACAGCCATCATACAAAATTTGTGCTACACATGCTTTCAGAAAACAAAGAAATATATAACATATCTTTGCTCATTTGAAAATTCTTAACATAGCTATTAGGATATGGGCACTTTATTTTAGGAGTTTTAAAATAATTTTATCTGTTTAGTCTTAACTAACTCACTTTCTCTGTGGATATATATGAATTATGTTTTATGAATGTAGTGATTTTTTATGGAAATATAGTTATATAGGTTTCCTGTCATGTGGTTCAGACTGGCAAGTTCAAATTGAATATGTCATAACTACAGACACCAAAGGTCATAATACTGAAGATCAGCATTTCAAAACCCAAATCTCCCCTCCCGTTCGTATGTCTGGAGGAGTAGGGTGTTTTTAGGATTCAGGATTGTGGCCGACATGGTGTATCTTCAATGTTCTGTATTTCAGTGTTTCCAGTAACCAAGATTATATATACATACACACACACACACACACACACACACACACATATATATATATATATATATATATATATATATATATATATATATAGTTTACTATTGAAATGTCAAGATCGGAATGTACGCCTATGAATTATTCGAACTACAGATGCTCGAATAGTTAATATGTGTACATGCTAAATGTTCGAAAGTTATATTTATGAAGGTACTGTGCATTCGCAAATATAAACATTTGAAGGGATGTACAGAGATTGCGGTACAATACAGTTAGGGAAATACATTCCTTTCCTTACTGCAGTGCGATCTCAGAGTTCAGATATATAGTTGGGGGTGTGAGGGGTGCAGGGGGTGGGATGTTAGTTATAGGAGTTCGGGATTTATGGCAAGAGTGGGATTGTCGTTAATTGCCATAAAATGTCGAATTCGACATTTTTGGCAATTACTGCAGAATTACGACTAACTGAACAGTCATAAATCTGCAGTTTTGAAATTTATTGTTGACATTTAGTACGACATTTATTTTAACATTTCAGGAGTAAACCCATCTCTCTCTCTCTCTCTCTCTCTCTCTATATATATATATATATATATATTTTTTTTTTTTTTTTAGAAGTCATGTAGCTGAAACACTGTATGTCTTAAGGGATAGTTTGCATATATTCCATGGGCCTCTATTACTCCATTATGGGATGTTTATGGTATTTTACAGTGAAAACTCTAGCTTGGCTGGGTTTACAACAATGATCAAAACTGACAGGTTTCAGTCTTGATAACAGGTCTTTAAGAAAATTATAATTCAATGTATATGGAAAAAAATCTCTCTTACTTTAAAGATATACCTATATATATAATGCAAGTCCTAAACAAAGATTATGTAAAAAAAGGCATTGACATAAAGAAGCATAGTTATGTGCATATTTACAAAATGAACAGCAGAGAGGGAGATGAAGTGGATAGGGATACATATGGTGAATTATGAGTAATCTGTGTGTTATACTTCTCTGTGGTCATGGA
Organism: Protopterus annectens; assembly: GCF_019279795.1. Taxonomy (NCBI): domain Eukaryota; kingdom Metazoa; phylum Chordata; order Ceratodontiformes; family Protopteridae; genus Protopterus; species Protopterus annectens. Next base: position 1,543,242,495 of record NC_056741.1, read on the forward strand.
GTGGCAGTGGTTTAGAATTCAGGTAAGTAAAAGTAGAATACAAGAAAGTAAATACTGATGTAAGTAAGGGACATAAAGTGAGTTAGGTTATGTGACCAAACTGAGGGCAATTACATTTTGCCTAAATAAAATATGTTCTTTCAGTTGTCAATGAAATAATGTCTTTGAGAAGAGATAGAAGTGATTCCCACTATTTAGGAGGGTAGAACAACAATGGTTTCAGCAAACCCTTTTTGTTACAGGAGTATATATAGTAGTGTACTATAGAGGGCCTGACTTCTAAGGTTTTAGGTGAGTGCTTTCAGGGAAGATTTAACTGCTAGTAAGTTGATCTGTAAGAGTTTAAATAGCTTGAGAAATCATATATAGTAGGCCATTTCTTTGTCTGATGGCTAACCAAATGGTTTGTTTTTATTCAATAGCTTGGCAGAGGTGTTCTTGACTTGGTGGAATTGTGATGAATCTGCATAATTTGTTGAAGCTGGTTTTAATGGCTTTGGTGCTTTTTTTTGGAGGTTGCAGCAATGAGTTGGATGAATAGCACTTTTGTCTGCGGATGATCTTGTTAAGTAAAAGAGAAACTGTGATATTTTTCTTGTCTAGCATAAGACGCAGTTCATTTTGTTCCTTATTTTCTCAAGGTGGAAGTAAACGCTGAGGCATGGGTCTAGCCATATAACTAAGTTATTACGCTCCTTAATTTGTAGGCAAGCAATGGTTTTAAAACAGTTTTTTATTGATGCCTAAGAGCATGATTTTTTTTTCATGATGTGTTAAGGAGTAGCCTTTTGTTGTTTACCAAGTCTGCCAGTGAAAGAAAGTCTGTTGTAAGTTGTGTTGCAAAAAGGGTATAAAGATATTAGGGCAGAACTGGACCATGACAACAGCGTAGAATAAGACAGCTGGGTTAAGTTGTAAAGAATATCGAGAATAGCAAAGAGACTAAAATTGAGCCTTGGGTGACTTTCTTTGATGGAAGGGCCTTTGTGGAAGTAGAAAACCGTATTTTAACATGGAAGTGACGATAAAGGCTAATGTCAATGTGCACTGCATGCTTTATCAGGATGGAATGAACTAGAAGGTCAAAGGGTTTTGTAATGTCAATGAACTTTACTTCAGTCACCATGATTTACTCCATATTTTGAAGTGATTCATTTAACCTAGTATAGACCGCAGTCATGGTTCGGCAGCCTGCCCAGAAAACATAATCTTTGAGGAGAGGAGGTTATACTGGCTAATGTGCTGTGAAAGTAAGTGGTAGATTATCTTTTCCAGTTTATTTAATGATAGTGGATAAGATGGAGATTAGTCAGACATGGGAGTTAAGGTAAGGGTTTAACTATTGGCTTCCAAATGACTTGCGTGATATGTTTTGTCAGACAGAGATTAAATATAAAGATGTGGGGATAGTAAGGAATTCCCTGTAAACATATATAAAACAGGGGCTTAGATTATGAGACTAGCTAGATTTAGTTGAAGAGAGGTTCAATGTCTTTAGATTCTGTTACCGTGAAATAAAAGGGTGTGATATTTATAGAATGGGAAAGAATGTTTACTGGTGAGGCTGATGGTTTTTACTTCTAAAGCTGTGCATGATAAAAATTGCTAAAGCTTACAGTAGTGCTTCATATCTCACTACACTAAAGCAGTAAAGACAGTGAAAGAGCAAGTCCTAGTTCATTACATGCTTGCTACATGAATGCTTACATTAATTGCAAGGTGGAATCTTTCCCACAAAGAATGTCATGATCACAATTCCAAGAGAGCATTCAGGAAGAAATAACTGGCAATATCAGTGTGCTAGATGCAATCCCCTTTTGGGGTGTGAGACATCAAAACTTGGGTAAGCCAACATCTGAAACTGTGTTACAGTAAAAAGTAGAAAACTATGAGAACCTTGCAGTCTAGAACATTGTTATGCTAAAAATCTGTAAAAAACTGAAATGCAAAACAACCTTCACAGTGATGTTTCATCATCAGTTAAGCAGCAACAATGACAAAAAATGGATATCAATAACTGAATAAGACAAATTAGTTATAATAGAAATAATATGGTGAACTGATTTAAACAATCCAAATATCTATCTGTCTATCTATGTTTCTATCTCTCTATCTTTCTTTCTATCCTTTGTCAACCAGGTTATTCCCATTAGTAGCCTATTTTCAGGGAAGACCAGAAGTGGTATTTATAACACAAAGAGAAATTTGGCCAGGGCAAGGAACTTCCCTTTCAAAATTTTATAGTCTGTATTTGCAGACGTGCTAGCTGCAAATTTGTGCTCACATCCTGTTCCTATAGCAGTGGTGGCTGGGAGGACAGTATGTGAGATGGAGGATTCAGTGTTGGGAGTGGAGGCAAATGGCAACTCTAGGAAAGAGACTACAGAAGGCAAAGGAGATTTGGAATTATTGTTTCAGCGGCAGCTTTTCGGCAATTTGGTCGAATCAATCAAAAAGGAATGTACAGTTACAACCCTCCACTTGGGAGGGTTGTGAGATGATTTCTTAAAACACTTAACCAAACTGAACCAGAGAATGAAGTGTCATGGAGATATTATGAATAAAATACAGGAGAAAGAAACAGAAGTAAGATTAGAAGAAGCTAATATATAGGTAAAGAGAACATACACAGAAACAGTCGCAACTATACAAGGTGGACAGAAGGAAAATAAAAAAGAGAACCTGACAAAAAACAACGTTTATGGTAAGGATACAAAGTAAAAAGAGCCAGGAACTGAAAGATATGAGGTATAAGACAATTTAATATTACCCTTGTGAGTGAAAACATAAGAGGTAAGAGCTTTTATTTTGATAAACAAAGGGACATTTTGTGACATTTATTCTGAAACTGTACAAGGTATGCAAAAAGTTTTGTGTGAGTTTAAAAAAAGACAGAAGAACAATCCATGGAATGAATATGTAATTAAAGCATAATTTCAAGACACTAAAAAGAAAGATACATGGGATAATTCAATAAACCCTACACAGAGCAATTCTCCATGTAGAAATAGAGGTAAGGCTCGAACACGGAACATGGCCGACGAGCAATCCAGAAAACAAGGCTCGAGGTTGTGCACAAATGTCAATACACCATGTGGACACAGAGGTGTCCACAGAATGCAAATCACCTCATATGTTGGTAAATAACATGCACATGAGGTGATTTTGCCATTCTGGAAGCATAACGGAACCCCATGTAGGTGATCTGTAAGCCTCCAAAATGTACACAGTTAAAAAACATGTACCAGAGGATAAAAATTAAACAGGGGGTGTAACAGCCCAAATAAAAGGTGGCATAATGTCCAGTAGGCATGGTAATGGCCAAAAATATGATCAGGGAATTAAAAAAGTAATGCAATATATTAAAAATTAAACTTTTTTTTTAATGCATATGACACATTTAAGCTGCTCGCAGAGATGCGCAAACATGCTATTTTCCCCAAAAAATAAATAAATAATGGAAAATATGAGATTTACAGCAATGCAAAGTTATTGCATTATAATGGCTAGCATGCAGAGTCATGCAATGGCAGGTTATAGTGGTTGCTAAGGACACAGGATCTGGTGTAGTGCAGTACCAGGGTATACACAATTAGGTGGATGTAAATGAGCCAGGTTTATTGAATAGCAAAATTGGCCATTGTGTCCACAGGTACTAACTGTGTAAGGGTTAGAGCCATGGTAGTGTAGGCAGAAGTGACAGATAACATGAAAAGGGGGTGCCATGGTATGTGTAAGCAGATTAGAGCTTAGAAGTGCCTGTTTGTGCTCAGCTAAGCGGGAGGGGTCTGCAGCTGCTAAGCTGTGCTTAGTCCCATGGCACATGTTTTAGCTAGTTAAAGAAAAGCTAAGTGTGACCATGTACAGGAGAGGGCTCTTTCTGCTCAGCAATGTTTACACTAGCTCTGCGGGTTTGTGTGGAGCACCACTGGCCTTAGCAGTGGGAGAAATGAGGAAAAAAGTGGAAATAGCCTGGGAAAGACAATCAAGCATTAATGATTGATAAGCCCTGTTCCACTCACCATGACCCATTCAAACCCCTCAATAATATACCTGGCAAGTGGAATGTATCATAGCCAGCCAATCACACAGGCTACATCTGCAGCACACTGGTATAAAGTATGCATAGACCCTTCAATCTGATTTTTCCCATATATTCTGCACAATTGGAGTACACACTTGGGAATTTTAACAGACAAAATGATAGGGGCTGCTGCTGCTCTGCTACATCTGTATGTACTACAGGCTGAGGTCGGTGATGATGATGATGCTGACATTAGGCCCAGACTGAGGAGGAGGAGGAGAAGAATGTTCAGGCCCAGGGTAACCTTTCAGGGGTTACATGAGCTGGAGACAGTAGAGTGCTAAAGGGTGGACAGGGACATACTAAGCAACTCAGCGAGCTCTGCCAGCCTTATCTCAGACCCAGATCCAACAGAGGGGAATGAATCCCAGTGGAAACAAAGGTATTTGTAGTCTTAAGAATACTAGCTACAGGTACTTTTCAAAGATCTACTGGGGACGTCATGGGAATCTCACAGGCATCCACATCTAGGGTACTCCACCAGTTCCTGGATGTCATACTAACACATGCCAGTGAGCACATTTATTTCCTCAACACCCCTGAGGAGAGGACCATCAATATGGTTCTCTTCCACTATGTAGCACACTACCCAGAGGTACTGGGTGCCATAGACTTCATTAATGTACACATCAAAGCACCACCCTGGTGAAGAAGGTAGAGTCTATGTCAACCACAAGGGGTATCACTCCATCAATGATAGGTCATGTGCAATGCCCAGGGTATTATCATCAATGTATGTGCTGGTAGCCCTGGCAGTTATCATGACTCCTACATCTGGCATGCATCACAGCTGTACCAGGCATTTGCCAGGGGAGGACATCCCATATGGCCATCTAGTAGGGGATGCTGGTTACGCACTGGAACTGTGGATGATGACACCCATCAGAAATGCACACACACCAACTGAAGAATGCCATAATGAGGCACACACACAAACTAGGAACATTGTGGAGCATGTGTGTGGGCTGCTCAAGTCACAGTTCCACTGCCTTGACATATCTGGTGGAGCCCTGCAGTACTCTCCAGCCACATGTGTACATATGTTCATAGTATCTGCCATGCTACATGATATAATCATCTGGAAACAGCTGTGGCAGGAGCATCACAGGGAAGGGACACACAGACCCCCATCAGTGCTGAGGTCTCCACAGGTAGAGGGGGACTTGGAGGAAGGCCTGTCCATGTAGGCAGACATAGACATGCCCTGGCCTTGTCAAAGAGGCAACACATAGCACATACAGTGACACCCTAGGGACCCAGGAACTGACATCTCACACCGACTCACATACACACAGTAAAATGGATGTCATCCACATCACCCTATGCATACCTTACCATGTATAGGCTGTGTACTGCTTGTATCTGATAGAGTCAGCCCTGAAACACTGTCCTCTCAACTACTGCTGGCACAAGGTAAGTCACTCTTCTTAACAATAAATGAATGGGGTAGTAGACTGTGGTAGCATATGTATGGTACTGGTGCATTTATGCATAGTAATGGAGTAGGTTACCAGGATAGCATCAGACAATGGACAGCTATGTCAGACAGCAGAAACTGTTTCCCAAATACTGGCTGCCCTACAAAATGCTGTAGACCCCAAGCCAGCAAAATCCACTGCAATATGTGAGAGACCTCAAACAGCAGGGTCATATGACAAATGCATGGATATCAATGTTGGAGTCTCATACAAACCTCTAAACCTCTTACACCAATAAATCTGTACAAAGTCATAAAGAAATGTGGGATAAACACCGCAAAACAGAGACAAGTCATATTATATTGCTCTTACAAACATAGAAAGCTGATAGAATAACAGGTGGTGCAGTAGCATGAATTCTCTGAAGGCCAAGAAGTCTGATACTCAAATGTCTGTCATTACTTTCTAACTTCAGTCTTTAATGAGTTAATATTAATTTACCACACAACCACAATTTTATGAAAAATGGACCCAAAATATGAGGCAAACATCTAGACAGTCAGAAAAAATGTGCACAGTTGATAGGTATTCACATGTCCCCCCAACGCACCTGTGTTCACATAGAACTGCAGTAACATTTATGTTTGTAATGCAATAACAGCAGTCCACACATTCCCAGGGCTGCCACAATCAACTTGACAACTTTTTCCATTTCTACAATATGCAGGGGTCAATGTGCTATGTTTGTGGTTAATAGCATCAGGAAGTAGATACCACTTACTGGTGGCTGTTGTGGCCTAGTGGGCTAAGTACAATACTGTGATTAACAGGGTCCATAGTTCAAGACTGGCTGTGTCAAATATTTTGCATGTCAGCTACACCTATGGTAGGAGCTGTACGCACTGTCCAGAAGTCAATATTAGTTACTGCAGAAAAGCTGGACAACGGAGGTACAGGGGACTACAAATATAGACAGTACACAGCTTTGATTAACGTACACAGTGTCTAGTAGAAAAGCAGGTTGTGACAAATCAATCTAGCACCAGGATATAAAGGCTGCCATGCTAGTATGCCAGTACTGACAACAAGTCAGTGGGCATTGTCCATACCCCTGGAATAACACGGTTGCACAGAATGTCCACACTTATGCCTCATACATCTGTTCTGCTTGTCATAACATTGTATTTGCCTGCCAAAATATTTGCAAACCAATAAAGGATGATGTGAAAACATCAATAACAGCAGATGAGATGCAGATGTTACACCCAATAAAAAAGCAAGCTAATATAAAACTGTTCTACCAACTGTCTCCATTTGGAAGAACAATATTAAGACCCTGCCCCCCATGTCTGGGCTTGTGTCTGACTGCTATATGTGGGCCTGTCTAGATGTCTGTTTGTAAGAGTTTGACAGCTATGGCCAACATGTAGCCTTATAACAACAGTGCAACACAAAGTGTCTGAGGACCACAGCAGATGCATGGGGCACAGTGATGGATAACCTGCTAAACATGTACAGTCAGAGGTGTGAAGTCTGTAACCCTGTGTGTGATGTTATGGCTTCTACCCCACTCACACCATAACTCCAAATACATAACAGCAGCAACTGTGGACAAAGGCTGTGACTGGACACATATAAGGGGAAGGGGAACCACTGGCCAGACAAACTTGGAATGTGCATAGTAGAACAATTGGTGCTGTAACATAGTTCCCTGCATTGTATGGAGTCAGTAAATAAATGTCTGTCAGTGGTTCCTCATATTACGTTATAGTGATTTGCCACTGACATACCAGGAAATCACAGTGCTATGTAGAATATACTACACATATTATGGAAAACTCTGTGCAGTCAAATGCACTCTGTACCCACCCCCAGGATATGATTCAGTTAATAAGGATAGCACACAGCCAGGAGACCTTTCAGCCAGTATAGCATTGAGATGCTGGACTCTTTACACAGGTCATCAGCCAATCGGCTGTAGCACACAAAATCCTAGACCAGAGTACAGGTAGCTCTGGACTGGAGTCCTACTGTTAGTACTGAAGGTCATACTGGGCATGCTCCTACACTTAGAGAAATACAGCCCATGTCTAAACCCACATCTGACTATAGAACTGTGTTGTCCATATATGCCTTTACATACACACAGCTATGTATTCCTTAACAGTCTCTCACCAGACAGGATTACCCTCATCTATCTGTATGTGGCACATATAAGATATATCTGCATCTGATGAGTGTGATATACATACATATATATAGGTAATATATGTAAATATAACAAGTATAGACAGGGAGGCACAGTGGGAGAGAGAGAGACAAACAGAGACAGACAGAGAGAGAGAGAGAGAGAGAGAGACCCTGAAAGGCATACAGTGAAGTACTGCTGCAGCCATTTGCACAACAATTGTAACCAGTGGCACATGCAAGTATGAAGGTGAGCTCCACTGGGTAATAGTAGTGAGGTAGGGGATGTAATCTCACATCACATGCCTTGTGTGTGTGTTTCTGTATCTATGACGTTTACAGCAGAATACACATGCCCAACAGGCCTACTGTATGTCTGTGCAACTGTCACTCATTTTATTGCCCTGATACTACTGTCATCCACAACAGTGGCCTACCTGTCAGCAGCTACTGATGTCATCCACCCCAACAGCAGTGTCAGACACTTCACATGAATAAGCCTTGTGGTGCATGTGATAAGTACATAGCACTGCAGTGTAGACAGTTTGATAGGTAGTGGTTCAAATCCCAGCAATGGCATGTCAGTTAGTGTGTGTGTTTATGTTTATCCCCTTGTGGCTATCTGTATTTGCTGCTTATGTGTGCACAATGACAGTGCATTTTAAGGCTTGTGCCACCCTGTTAACCCACCATTGCACTACTGTACTGGGGCTGTACATGTCATTCACCTTAGAAGCAATGTTGGACACTCTTCATCCATATAAGTTTTGTGGTGCATGCGATCAGTGCATAGTACTATAGTACATACAACTAAGTAGGTAAGAGTTCCAATCTCAGCACTGGCAACTGTGTATGGTTGTAGGTTAAACCATTTTGAGGTCTGTTCCACCCAATAAACCCCCAGTGCCCTACTTTACAAGGCCTGTTGATGTCATTCACCATAAAAGCACCTTTGGACACTCCTCACCCATATAAGCTCCGTGGCTCATGCGATAATAATGTAGCACTGTAGTACATGTAACTAGATAGGTAGGGGTTCTAATACCAGCACTGTCAGCTGTGTGTTTGTAGGTTAAATAATTTTGAGTCCTGTTCTACCCTGTAAACCACACATTGCCCTACTTTACAGAGACTGCTGATGTCATCCACCCTAGATACAGCATTGGACACTTTGCAGACATATGTGTTCCGTGGCACACAGGATAAATGCATAACAGTATAGTACAATAAACTGGACAGGTAGAGGTTCTAATCACAAGACTGCCAAGTGTGTGTGTGTGTGTGTGTGTGTGTGTGTGTGTGTGTGTGTGTCATACCATGTTGAGGCTTGTTCTGCCCTCCTGACTTTGCCTATTGCATTAATTGACAGGGTCTGTTGATGTCATCAGCCTTAGATACAGCATTGAACAATTTGCAGGCATGTCAGATCCATGGAATACTCAATAAATACATAGCATTATAGTACAATAAACTAGATAGGTAGGGGTTCTAATCGCAAGACTCCCAACTGTATGTGGGTTGGTTATACCATTTTGAGGCCTGTTCCACTCTTCTGACTCCTCCCATTACATTAATTGACAGGGTGTGTTGATGTCATCAACCTTATATGCATTGTTTCACACTCTGCAGGCCATATCTCTCAACTGCATCCAGTTTTGCAGAATGTCCAGATGATTGCCTCATATATTTTGTCTGTGTGTCATAAAAGTATGGTTTCCTGGCCAATTACTGGCAAAGCATTAAGAGCTGAAGTCAGACAATAATGGCAGACATCTGACTGTCTGACTTCATACCCTTCACAAAAGTAATGGTAATATAAAACTGGTCCCTCTATCAGTTATCTACATTTCTAAGAGCACTATATAAAACCTGTCCCTATTTTGGGCCTGTATCACCCCATTATTGAAGGCTTTGTCCGCATGTATTATTCGAACAGGTGGAGAGGTATGCCCCAGGCATATCAGCTCCATGACATATGTATTAAGAGCATAGCACTATACTACATACAACTAGATAGGCAGGGGTTGTAATCTTAATAGTGGCGACTGTGTGAGTGTGTGTCTGTGTATGCATATCCTCTGTAGCAGTGTGGTTGCCTTGCCTGCTCATAACAATGTATGTGCCTGTTCCACCCTGTTAACTGCAGATTACTAGTGGCAGACACTGTAAAACTGTATAACCTCTGTGGTTCATGCGGCATGTATATTGTGCTATCTTATGTATGACTAGCCAGGTAGGGGATCTGCTATCCACAAGGGTGGTTCATGAGAGGATGTGTGTGTGTTTGTGTGTGTGTGTGTGTGTGTGTGTGTGTGTGTGTGTGTGTGTGTGTGTGTGTGTGTGTGCGTGTGTGCGTGTGTGTGTGTACATATGTATATCCCCTTGCAACAGTGTGCCTGTGTTATGACCACAAACATACCTCTTGACCCCTTTCACAAAGGCATCTGCAGAAAGTCATACAGAAAATTGGGACAAACCTACATATTAGGGCCAATTATTAAATATTTGTCTGCCAAACACACACAGGAGATAGCATAATAGGTTGTGCATGTGCATGGATTTTCTGAAAGAGTGTGAAGTCTGACAGGCAAATATCTGCCAGTATTGTGTAACTTCAGTCTTTAATGAATGCACACAGCTTTGCCAGAAAAATACAATGTATTGCCAAATGGAACAAACATATGTGGCAAACAACAAGACATGCTGAATACACCTGTAGAGGTGGGGATTATGGCCACCACCTGTCCCACCCTGCAGGTTGCAGTCCATGTTTAGGCACATGTGACCTGTGACAACAACACAAACAATACAGAGGTCCCCAGAGTGTAGGACAACAAACATCTTCTAAGGTTGCCTACTACATTTATAAAGCAGTTATTTAACATCAGAATCACCTTACTGGTAAGAGAAATAGCATAACTTATGATGATGTGACACAAACAAGCAGTCAAATTGGCAAACAAAGGGATGTCCTGTCTGGTGCACTTGCCATGGTTATGGTATGTCCTGTCAAGTGTCACAGTACTACAAGCCATATCCCACATTCCACATTTGATAAGGTGGCAACCCTACCCTGTATTGCCTATGTGTGTGCAATGAGTAGACATGTGTACACCCTGTGAGTTGCTTCGGCCTACAATGAACTACCTATATGAAGGCATGAATGCAAACTGCTACCTCCCACATATGTAGGTACCGCTTAAAGCTGTGGCAACTGTGAGTAGTGTGCTGTCTGTCATTGACCCACAAGCCAATATTAACACACTGCAATGGGGTCATACATCAGGTATGGAATGGTGGCCAGGTCCTGGCCTCCAACTGAATACAGAAAGCAGTACCATTGTACCATATGTTGAGGACATGGACCCACTATTTCCCACATAAACGACAACCCCATACATGCACAAACTGCGTTAAGAGACCTGGCTACTCAGGTTGATAACACTGTTGTATTCACCCATGAAGCAGTGGCAGTGGTCAGAAAAGGCTTGGATCTGGTTCACCACATAGGTAAAGGGGTTGCTTTCAGCCAAAAGATGGACATTACCTCTGTATAGTCCTCAGTCAGTACCACAATACATTAGCAGCATGGCTGGTCTGGTACGTACCTATGCAGACATCTTCACCAAATGGAAAGGCTATGTTAACACCCACAAAGGTTATCCATGGCCTTTAACACCTGTGCCATGCAGACAGTCTTGAGTCAGTACTGCCCCAGTCATTATTGGACAAGTTGTCAGAGGTGGGCTGTGGCATGCCTAGATGGCAATGCTGCAGCCCTTCAACAGCTGCCCCATATATGTCAGTATAACTCTGTGCACATTACTGGCATGACAGGCTTGAATCACATATGACACAGCAAAAAAAAAAAAAAAAAACAGCTGGAGAGGCAGGTTTGTCTCCCAGAGGCTGCCCCGTGTCAGGAATGCACTCCCCACAAATGTATTTATTTATTTATTTCAGTTTGTTAATTGGGAAAGTCCATTGGGCCAAGGTAGCTCATTTTCAATGAAGGCCCAAGGAGAAAAGTTCCAGACAGAAATACTAGTACAATATAATATAATAACTAGTACAGCATATAAGAGAAACAAATTAACTGAAAACAATTAAAATATAAGAACTAAGTCAAACACTTATAGATATTTACAAGAACAAACAAATTAATGCTTATTTAGTCCATCATAATTGTAGACAAAAAAATTTAAGCAAATGCAGAGTTTAGAGTAGGATAAGAAAGAGATAGGTGTCAGGATTCAGATGATGAGTGCAGGAGCATTCCCAGAGAGAGGATTGAGGAGAGTGGAGTAAGGTTTTAAAGGAAGGGAGATTCTGGGTAGTCTAATGTGATGGGGAAGAGAGTTCCATAATCTAGCAATGGAGAATGATAGTAAGTGTTGCCCTGGTGAATGTAAAGGTTTGTAAAGTTCCAAGAAATTTTGATTTGTGGATCTAACTGTTCTGTATGGCTGGTGAAGTTTTAAGGAAGAGGTGAGTGATGGACAGCCAGAGGGTTTAAAAATGAGCTTGTGTGCTACTGTTAGTTAAATGAAAGTTAGATAGCCTGGGAGCTCCAACCAGTTTAGTGCATGGAGGGAGTTACAATGATGAGTGGAGGATTTAAACAAAGTAGCATGCAGACCCTTATCAACTGTATCAAGGATGAGTGGATGTAAAAAAAAAATCTGTCCCAGGGGTCCAAAGTGGGCCAACAGATGCTGATAGATGAGTCTGTTGGGGATAGAGTAATGGATAGGCTTGTAAGGGACCCAGGGCCAGTACTGTAGTAACCTCCTATGTACCTATGAACCTGTGAGCCAATGGAACTCCCATGTGATATGTAGCAAGAGTAGCATACTGTGTCAAGGGGTACGCATGCAAGGTACTCTGTCTGCCCCATTGTCCCTCACACAATGTTCCACACATACACACATAGGTTAACATGGACACATACAGCCATACCTTGCTGATGAAAAGGTCTCTGTATTGCAACTCTGCCATCCTCAGCTACCATAATGGCAGCAGCCCACCATGAGTTAGACACACTGACATCTGGAACAGAAACAGACTAAGGTCTGTGAGACAACAGTCAGTCAGCAGTACTAACAGCAATAAAGCATCATGAAACAAAGGTACGCACACTTTGATGTGTACGCATGACAATTGCCAGCAGACAGCACCTTACAGGCCATAACACTACTATATTACACACTGCCATTACCTGTACTATATTCACCCAGTGCATCAGACATATATTAGCATGTCCCTGCATCGACGGTATGGATAACAGAGATGTGGCATCTGTATCATCACATGCATGGGTGAGGTGTGGGGTTGGTAAAAGCCTAGGCTGTGCCATACAACTGACATCATGTGTGTGTGTCTGGAGAAGTGCTGGTCAGCTGAGCCATGGAGAGGAGCTGTGTGCATTTGTCATTAACCTGCATGCAACGGTCATGTGTGACTGTGTGTATGCACACAGTCAAGCCATGTGCTAGCCCTACATGAGGGCATGTTGGACAGTCATGGACCATACATGGTAGAATGTACAGTTCACCGTCTCTGGCCATGGACATGGGAACTGGTTCTGCCAGGTGTGGCACTAGCAACACCATGCCCAAGGCCAAATATGGTACTACATCCTCATGGTGACTGGTGTCTGCCGGGTCTGTGTCCCTCCCGGGACCACCCAGGACTATGTCCCTATGGACTGTCATGTTGTGGTGTGGACAGCACCATCCATTGGTAGTGCTGCTGGTACTGCCAATACTGGAGTGTGACTGTGCATGGCCATGTGGGCTATTAGCTGATGTTGCTGACCTAGATCCATGTGTCCAAAGCCCTACTCTCACCACATGTTCAAGCACATACATTGCGTGGTTAAGGACTGACAATTTCTCATCTCACTGTATATCCACTACATCAATGAAATGACGTAAGACATCACCAATGCCATGGAGGGTGTCATGCATGCCAGGCAGTGTGTCATCCATGACCCTGAGCATCCATCTGGTGTACTGTTCACAATGTACCTGTGCCTCTATGGTGGACATAAACCTGTGTCAGGTGACACATGCTGTGACACTTCTGACAGGTGCTGGATGGGCCGCAGTCATCCTTTGAGCACCCCTGTCAATCTAACTGGGTGGGACCTCACCAGCTGTCTGGCTATGGCTAGTGTCTACAGTCCCAGATGCCATAGTCCCCACAGTCCCCTGTTTGATGCCACCACCTTCTGACTGACCAATATCTGTTGCTTCTGGGGACTGTGTATGTGTTGGCATACTGACCATGTGCAGGGATATTGGGGCTGGAAGTGTGATGTCAACCAATGGGACAGATCTAGCCCCCAACAACCCACCTGTGCCTCACAATGGCCACCATCATCATCAGAGTCTGATGACACACTGACATCAGGTTGTGAGGGGGACAAACTCCAACCCCCATGGTCACCTGAGAGGATAAGACAATATGACTACATGATTACCTGCACTATACTGTTTTCTTATCCACACACACACACACACACACACACACACACACACACACACACACACGCACACACACGCACACACACACACACACACACACACACACACACACACACACACACACACACACACACTTGAGGTGCCACAAAGCCATTATACACACCGCACCTTCTCTCTGATGGCATGCACAACACCCAATCAGACCACAACAGACACACTCTGGACAGGCCCTGAACAACATGTAGTGCAGCTACGTGCAGTTAATACTGGTAGTACTATACACCTGTGAGCTACGTGACAAGTCAGAATATCAGATGGACCTTTGCCTAATACACACTGCACCCATTTACACAATAGTAATGCACCCCTGTATAGCAGACTGGCTACACCTATACAAAACTACATGCTAATATGTTACAGCTCCTGCAGATATGTTAGTGTGATTACCAATGTGATGCACTGCAGTGAACCCCACCACAAGTGAACATGCATGTATTGCAACATGGATACGCTTAACATGGCTAGGGTATAGGTGAGCCATTGCATGACAGTTCCCCACTCACCAGCTACATGTTGATGTATCCCAGCCACACCAGAGGTACCTATGGATTTGTGGGGGAGAAGTATTGTCAGGACACACACATGTGGCATTGATATAGGATACTATGTGCATTTATGAATATGTATAGTACAAGTTGTGATAATACCCAAATTGCTGACATTCACAATATGTTTGCACATGTGTGCATTACAAATCCTCAACCAGAAATGCTGATTGACCTCACATGTGTGCACAGGTATGCAGAGGCTGCCACTATGAATGCTATAGTATTAACATGATGAGCACTGGAGGCTTATTTAGACACTCCTCAGCTGTGGAATCTGTGCCACCCATCTCCACAACATATGTAGTGATGGTTTCTTGTGAGCTGATGGTTGAACCCAGGTGTGCCAGGGACTTCCCTGTGAATGACAGTGGTGGTTGTGTAGCAGGCCCTCCCCCTGTGCCAGCATGTTTCCTGGCCACAGCTGCAGCCCTTTGCCATGCATGTTGTATGACATCAATAGCACATTGTTGGACCTGTATGTAGCTCCTGTCCTGGTGGCCCAGATCATTCACCGTTGCTACCAGGTCTTCCCACAGTGCAGTGCATTATTGCTGGTTGTGGTGAAACCTTGACAACAGCACCCATTGACGGAGTCTCATGGGATCATGAATTTCAGTGGTCTCAGCTTCTGAGAAGGGTAGGTTGTGACATCTGTACATCTCACCTGACAGACATGAATAGAGGAACACATCACAGGACTGCATACATTGCTCACTATTATGTACAGATCCTGCACATCAACTTTTGCTAGCACTATCCACCACTAGCCTCCACATCATAACCCTGCCATCCATCATCACAGTATGTCTGTGGATATCATCAACACAGTGGCAATACAGCATGTGTTGGCCCCCTGATCTTGATGTTTCATGCTACTTGCTGCATGTGCTATGAGGTGTTGCAATGCATGTACATGTTGCACCTATTACTGCCTGTTCATAGCCTGTCTACATGGTGTGCTGTGTTGTCAGCCTCCTACTGTATTAGTAATCATGTGGTCTGTTGGCCCACCCCTCAAGTCTCCCTGGTCTTCCTCCCTCAGATTGTGGAATATATGGCTGACAATTTCCTACAATTTCCCCAGCCAGTGTGGTTGATATGGGTGTCCTGGCACTGTGTAGCACCTGCCTCATGTGCACGGATGGACAGCCATCAACAAACACCAGCAACGAATACACTGTGTGAGAAATGCAATGAGAGTAGTAACCTGCAGTCCATGCTCTGTCCCTGTCAAACCCACATAACTGTCCCTAAACAGGATGCCAACACAATCAGTACACCTCAAACACCAGCCACACCTACACAACCTACACAAACATCTGCAGTGGTCCTCAGCATCCACATCCATAAAGAAAGTGTATCTCTGAGGCAGAGCCATACATGAATGCCACAGCCATATACAGCTCATACGACATATAGACACACACCTGTGTCCCACAGCCATGCAGGTGTCAGCCCATGTCAAACATGTTGCACATAGGGGACTCCAGTGGAGACACACTGCTGTGCCTCTGACCTAGCTGTGTATGTGGATGGTGACAGTTACTTGTGTGTCATGTGGCAAGCTCCACCATACTGCATGCGCACTGCAGGTACTGTCACGGGTCTGCCATAGTACATGTTGGTGTGCATGACCTGACATCTACGTCCCTGGACTATATGCACTTAGACATGACTAAGCACACTGGTTATGTGTCGCAGGCAGTTATGTCCCTAGCTTTATGCTGCATTATGTTGTCATCCAGACTGATGCCACAATACAATCAGGGAATGATTGTCCTTAACATGTGCACATTTATCCGGTGATATTCCAGGGGTTCAAGTACCTGGGAGTCTGGGAAGATATATTAAACAGACCACAATGATCTGCAAGTGATGGCCTCCATCTGTTTTCACTGGTATTCATGTGTCTGCCATTGGTTATCGGCAGCACCATAGTGACTCCATTATTAAAAGTGGTGAGGTTATCACTAGTAACATACATGTGTCAGTGCAGCACACATTGACAGCCATGCTGCTAAATGCTAGAGGTGTACACATGATTTTGCCCTCATTGCAAGTAGTCCTAACCCTGGGTACTGCAGACTTTACTGCAGTCACACAGACCATGGTTCAAGGCTTCAGAGAGCACCCCAGCCTAACTGGTCAACCATCCTATCATACATTCAGATGCCAAAGTGTAGCTGGTAAGGCCATGGGGCATGGGGTATCTGTATATATGAGACACATACACACCTCCCCACTGTGCATGCAGTAATATGCACAGGGGGCACTGCAGGGGGAGTTCACCATTGCCAGTACACACCTATTCAAATCACAACTAGCTACTGGCCAATACATTTGACCAGGAACCCCATTTGGCTTATATGGACTTTGTCGACTGTATTATGAGTTAGGTCTGTACCCTGATCCTGGGTCAGTTGAATGACCCTAACATACATTGTCAGGCATACTCATGCCAGCACACAAATGGCCAGAGAGCCATCAACATTGGACGTACAAACACCTTGGTGTGGACAGGGGCTACCCCCTCATGAGGTGAAGGTGTATTGCAGTTGACATTACACAACACGGGGTACTACTGCAGCATACCTACAGTGGTAAAACAACCATTATGTGGTCACATTTGCAGTCACCATCTCCCACAATATCCATCTAGCTAGGGTCAACCCTACATATGCCTCTAACATGGAATACATCTCCCAGGGGGGTATACACAGCCTCACAGCCCCCAACCCCTCATTAAGTACTGGCACCATTATCCAAACATACACACAAGCACTCTATGTGCATTTGTATACATGCATGTAATCAGGTATACCCAACAGGCCTACATCATCCCCTGTTAGGATATGCACACCTGTCTGGTGGACATCTACAATACATACTGTCCATAACAGGGATGTCATACTGACAAAGTAGGGGCAGGTGCCCAGTTTGGAGCAATGTCTCTGTAGCATGCACATGAGAATGGGATCAGTGCAAAAAGCCTTCACAACAAACACAGAGCTTATTTTGTCTGCATCCACTACAGACAGTCATCTCCCCTACTGCACATATGACTGCAACAGCACAGGAAGCACCTGCAGATGCTCACTTGAGGTGCTCAAGGACACCAGCTATACCAGTGCTGCTGCAATACCATACTGGATGCCTGACAGAGTCAG
Organism: Protopterus annectens; assembly: GCF_019279795.1. Taxonomy (NCBI): domain Eukaryota; kingdom Metazoa; phylum Chordata; order Ceratodontiformes; family Protopteridae; genus Protopterus; species Protopterus annectens. The sequence continues at coordinate 1,543,260,447 of NC_056741.1, forward strand.
TGTAGGACACACCCCTTGTCTTCCTCATCAGTACATCAGGATAGCCATAGTACCTCCCCATCTCCTATATGGAGGGAACAGGTCACCACTACCATGTGAACATTATGGTATACATATGCCATGGGAGACTATCACATCACAGGATGCATCCTACATGACCCAAGCATAACCTTAAAATGCCATAAGGAACCATATTCAAAGGAGGACTGAGTACTACCTTTGTCCTAGCTGTTTGTTGGACGACCACTGTCACCCCATAGAGTAAGGTGTTGCATCCCCCACTCAGTCACATTATAAACCAAGCAGTGTAACTAGGCTGTTTTGCAAGGCCATAGCACAGTCCCAGTAACAAGCACAGTGGTGACCTGCACACAATCCATCACGCACACTTAGGGAACGTCAAGGAAGGGTTGATGTCTGTTGCACTTGGTTGACCTGTATGACACAGTCACCAAAGACATGGACAGGGGTTGACAGTGCAAATTCCTACCTTGACCTAGACAAACTGTGTGACAGTATAACCCCCATGGCCATTGCAGACATAACACCCCCATATATGCATCATACCATATGTTACTAAAGGAGTAGCACACCAATGCACTGACCTGGCCCACTTATTTCATATAAAGGAATCCATCTGAAGTGGTTGACCCATAACTACATGTGTAACCTGTTTTTCTATGTTTGGGCCTCTGTTATGTGCACTCTTGAGGTGCATGTAACAGCCATTTGCCTATGTCCGACCATGTCTGTGGATGACTGCATGGCATGTGCCATCACTGGATGCCTTAGTGATGTCAACATCTGCCTAGGAAGGTCTCACACAGATACATGACTGTTTCCAGACACATGGCCTTAGGCCGCATAGCAGCACATGCAGTGTCAACCCCTTTGGGGAAAGTGATGTCCCTGCATAGTATCACAGTACTAACAATATCCTAGGCATAAAATCAGTCATGAGGGAGCTGTGGACACAGGTCTTTGGCAACATGACATTTCAACACAATGTTGCTCCCATTGTAAGGTACACCTTCGACATGGCCCATGCCATGCATAAGGGTATATCATCAAGGGACATGGGGTATACACATCCCAGTATTCCCCCCAATGAGGCCCATTATTGTATCTAATTCCCTGTACATCTTTCACATCACACAGCATATGCAGCAGCTCGGGACATCAAAGCGGTTCTCCACCAGGGAATACCAGGGCATCAAACATCTACCATACACCGTTAGGCTACAAGGGCAACCCTCTACTCAGTTTCATACATATTCCTCAGGGGTAACCTCAGTGTAGCATGCCAGGCAGTCAAGGGCTCCACATTGCTGGGACTGCTGCACAAGAGGAAGTCATGTTCCACTCTGTCAACACACACTCACACACACACACACACACACACACACACACACACACACACACACACACACACACACACACACACACACACACACACACACACACACACACACATGCACTCAACCTGGTGTATCACATGAACTGGGAATGTTGGCAGCTCAGATGTGTGTCCCACAGAACCACCCTGCGGTGGAATGGGCACCATCATGCAGATTAGCCATTTATACTTTTGCAGGTGTAACCTGGATAACTGTATGGTTAACTGCACATACAGCCTTGGGATACCACCTGTGTCCCTGCTGGACTGGGGCATCAGGTGCTGCCTTGCATACACATGAGCTCACATCTGGCCTATGCATATGGCTGCTCAGGGCCCATAGCCTAGTAACCTCATATGGTACCAGAAATACCACATATTGACTGAGTGCTGTGACAGACTGCGTTGTTTTTTGTCCACGGCAGACTCTGCCATCGACTGTTGGGTATCCCCTATGGGCAACATTACAGTACCATGTCATCCAGCCTACATCCGATAAATAGGTGAGTGATAGTACACGTGCATGTGGACATTCCAGCAATGGTTGTGGTACAAAATAACTGAGAGCAGTGCACATGTGGTGTAGAGTATCCTCCTTATAGGTGTCTGACAGCTGCAGAACCCAGATGTTTGCTGAATGTGTACACATGCCTGATAGATCTAGACCCCCTGCCAGAGAAATGTGTATTTCTGGACACAAGTTGGACAATCCATGATGGTTGTCCACCGAGTTTGGGAATGTGTCTGTGGCATGCCAGACACCTGGGAACACAGTATGGTATATTAATATTTGGTACTGTATTCATTCCTTTACATTGTATGCTTAATATGTATGCACTGCTGCTGAGGCAGAGCCAATCCCCCCCCCACTACCAGTGTACATAACCTGTTGTCATGCTGCAGGGGGTCACCAGGTATGCTAGCCATAGGTGTCAGGCAGTGAGATACAGGTGTGGAGTGGAGTAGACAGTGACCTAGCCAGAGTATGTCAGGAACTGTCAGGGATACCCGGACAATCTTTGAAGTAAGCCTATATGACATTCACAGACTGAGAGGGGCTCACTGACAACACATGATGTGCTATGGCAGCTGTATCCAGCAGTACTTACTGTCAGTACTGTACAACAGACAATCCAGTAGCAGTCATATGTGAGCTGACCATTGCTGAGCTGAGTCAGGGAGCAGAGCTGTGATCTATGTTACTACAGACAGAGCCATAAGGGATATTTGTTGGTGCTTGACAGTAGACTAACAGCAACATGTCAGTCCAAGAAATGTGGTTGAGACCTACTGTGTACATTCTTATTTCCCGTGACTGCATTCCCCATCTGCATTCCATTACATGATTAATTCTCTGACATAACTGGAATATTGCTGTACTCCTTTATACGCAGAAATCCAGTTGTAGTATCCTACAGAGTTGCAGTTTGTCATCATGAAGAAAGTGTCAGAGCTGTTTACCATAGGTAGCAGCTTTCCTTTTGTAGGTGATGGTCATGAACAGGTGATTACCTGTGCACCACTCTGTGACTTCCACTAGCTAATTGCATCCAGAACAGCTGAGTTGCATTGCCATTAGCCAATGGCATGGGAACACAATTCTATAATTAAGGCCTTCATGTAGGCCTTGGCCCTTTTCCTGGCCTGTGAGCAGGACATTACCAAGGTGTGAGGACTACAACATCACAGAGGGTATGTAGAAATACTGTTCACTGTTTGGATTGATGTGTTATATCCACAGGTTTGCATTGCTATGTTTGGCCATTGTTAACAGAGTTTATGATTCTGTAGCAGATTACTTTTTCACAATGTGTGTTGGGCTGAGTAATGAGACAGGCAGATGTGAGTGTCATATATCTTTTTTATCTGAATGTGCATGCTACTGCAGCTAATGCTGGTGTAACAGCTTTGTATGTTTGTAGGGGGTGACTGCATCCCCCAACCCTTTATGTATGGTTGTTGTGTGGATGCCATGTTCTAGGTGTTTGGGAGTTATGGTAGGTCTGCAGCAGTTAGCTGAACATACAGCTGCATGTGTGGCAGGCCACAGCTGCTGCATTCTGGGCAGGAGTCATACTGGGGATTGTGAAGACATTGCATGACAGAAAGCTGTATATGTCAGTGAGGGAGCAATGTCGGCTGTTGTGTCACAGCATGGCCAGGGTGAGGGTACCAATTGCAGTCCAGGTGAGACTTGTGCCTCTGGTACATATGTTATGTAGTAGTACTATCCAGACAGTGGTAGGAGAGTTTTAGGACACATATTGATATTTATGACATATGTCCCACCCTGCAGACCTTTGACATGCTACTTTGGGAGGCACTTACTGTGATAGCAGCAAGCAGGTGTGCTGGACATTGCAAGACTTGGTTATTTGTAGGTTGTATTGCTGAGCATGTAGTTGTCATGCAAAAGACTGGACGGTTGGCCTGAACTGTAGTTTTCCAGATGTCAGACGTGCTGGGAATGTTACAGATAGAGCCACGGAATAATTAATATAGGAGGTGTGGTTGCAAGACATATGTGCATGCATACAGTGCATTACACAGGATTGGCATGAATATGTCTGTTTGGATGGCTATGAACATGTCTGTTTGGATGGCTATAACGTGTGACACTGACCTGTCTGTCATGCTTTTGTGAAATCAATCTGCACTGCCATGCCATTACTTCCACGCACAGAATAGCTTTGATGACAATCATGCCATATGTAGGTGATACAACTGTGGACATTGTGCAACAGTCTGTGCAGTTGTCAGCTCTACCTGATATGGCGGGCCTCCCGTCAATCCATCATCATGTCTTTGGCTGTGTACTAGTTCAGTGTCTGCATTACAGGCCCAGGTAAACTGTCATTTATCACATTATATGTAGAAGTAGTGTCAGTGGTACTCAGGATATCTTGGTAACAAAACCTGTAATTATCCAGAGTTGAGTTGGTCCACTGGTGTATTGCACTGAACTGTAGTTCAGAGAGTATTGGGCCCAGTACTTACCAAGGGTATATTTTTCCCCTAATGTTACATGACTGTACTGCATGATATATTTAAGAAAAAAGCCTTGATTCCTCAGAGCTGAGTTGTCCTAGTGGTGTGTTGCTCTGACTATAGTGCAGAGGGTCCTGGGTTCGAGACTTGCTAAGACTGGGAGGAACAGTGTCTGATTCAGATAGGATGATTAAAGCAGTTTTAAGCAGGTTTGCGCCATAATGCCAAGCAGTGCTTAGTGCTGCTTATCAATGCTTAAACATGCTATTCCCAAGAAAAGAAAAAAGGGATGATAGAAAAGTGGTGAAATGGGGGTAATCAGGGGGAAAACAATATTAAAGGCAGCTAGGGATGTGCAGGATGGGTATAGGAAAGGACCATAGCTCTTCATTTCTTGTGCAGCAACAGTTGTGCATGATGTGGCCATTTTTTTTTTTAATTTGGAGCCTCACACCCCACAGGGAGGGGTGTGGGTGACATAAGTTTGTTGACTAATTGATGGAATAATTGATTCATGGCAGTGTACATGGGGGTGAAATGGAGAGCTATGTATGGGATGAATTTTTTTTTTTTTTTGGGAGAGATGCCCTTTTTTAAGGTGAGAGTGGGATGTTGGGAAAGGGTTGTAGGTACATTTGGGGTGGTAAGTTGGGTAGGAGAGGTTACATTTGCAGACAGACAAGACAGACAAGACAGTGGACAGGGGTGGTGTATGACACATGAAGAGGGCAAACACCTTGGAATCAGAGGACCAAGTGTCCCCAGATGGAAACAATGGGACTGAGGTCCTCACCCATGAGCAGTCACCACTGCCCCTTCATGGCCTCAATGGTGGCTGTGCTGGGGGCTGGCTATTGGGGCCAGGCTGCCCCTCAAGGTGCAGCAGTCTACCCTCTATCTGGCACAGCTGGTCATCCAAATCCTGCTGGATGACCCTGCGCACCATCCCTGAGAGCAGATTACAGGTGACAGGATCCTTACCTTGCCTGCACCCAAGGGGATAGTCCCCTGAGGCAGTTTCATCAGAGGGTGGTGCAGGACCAGTGGAGGAGGCAGCTTTGGGTTGGGTCCCAGAGGTGCTGGGAACCAGTGCCACAACCAGATGAAGCGGGACAGGCAGATCCACTGGGATTGGCCTACCCAAATGTGCTGTGGTGTTGAGGTTTGTCAAAGTGTATTGGTTAGCCATGAACAAAACATTTCAATGTTAGTTATAAGAGCATGCATGGGTGTTCCAATTAACCCAGAACAATATAATTACATAGCAAATGGAACACATGCATACATGGAATAACAGTCATTATTGTAACAGCATGCCAAGTAACAGTTACAGCAACAGGCTAACAACAGTGGAATTTGAACAAGGTATGTTAGTATGCAACCGTTAAAATATATGAACAATAATACAACACAAGTCCCAACATTAGGTTTTGAGACCAACATACCTGTAGTATATGAATAATAATTAGTGATGCAGATAAGGGTGGATGGAGAGAAAAACATTCTATTAACAACTGTATAGGCTAATATTTTTCACAACAGCACTGCTTAGTACTCTACAGGTCTGCCCATACTTTACATCTACCTGTGCCCTATAGCTTCTGTAGCACATACATAGCTGTTAAGCTGTTAACCTGGAATGGTATGGGCCAAGCTGTGAAAACTATAGGTACATAACTACAGGGGACCCGTACATGTCAGGGTTACATATATGACTAACAAGGTGTACTCTGCACTGATGTTGTGTGAGTGTGCTACTGGCATAATTCAACTGGATTTATATCTGTGTCCAAGATTATTGGCAACAGTGATTACTAGCTGTGACAGTGTGACACTTGAGAGACATGTATCAGGAATAGTGCATGGTATATATATACCTATCCTGCTGACATTTGTAGGCATGGGGTTGGACTATTGACACACATTCACAGACACAACAGGCATATAGTAGTACATCTGTACACGCTTTATTAGTATACCCTTCATACAGCTAATATAAGCATTTCTTTACCTTTCAGCCCTGTGGAGAAAATATATGTTAACATTACATGACTGTTTCTAAAAATAGGACTACTTGTTTGTTACTATAAACGCATCTTAATACCAGTCGCTGGATTCAAACCCTGGTCTGTGTGCACAAAAATTAACAACATATCTACTTCTTATTGCACTGCACTACTGGGCCACTGCTGTGTGCCACCAGGACTGATTTGTGCCTAAAACTCACTTGGTTACAATGTTTAACCTGGTAATAAAACTAGAATGTCACAGAAGACTGCCGTGACAATTGAACATGCATGCATCAGATTCATGCATGATAGATATAGTATGTAATTGTGTATTAATACTTGGAATGCAGGTGTACACATTTAACCCCTAATGGATGGAAATATGTGTGATCTAAACAGACCATATCAGAGTGCTGGGTTGCATACCCGACCCATAAAAATTTGTATATGCTATATATGCCGTCTTCACCTATTACAGTCACATACATGCCTGCATCATCATACCTACATTCATGAATACATATAGCTGAAATGCAAAGGTTAACACAAGACAGTCCTGAGGAAAACACACTATTACTATTCAAGGTTCAGATCTTAGTGCAGAACATATATCAAACTGCATTGTATCTTGTACAGCTCCACATCTACACTTTAGCATAACAGTTCTTTATCAGCCAGACTTTACTCACTTCATGGCATCATAGCCATATTTGCTGTGGAGCACAAGTACAATTTTATTTCTTCAACAACAGACCAGAATAAACACAACTGTTGGTGGAAAGAACTTTATTGAGGGTAACATGACACAGTGGTTTATTACATTCAAAATTCTCACTTCAGCTGTACTGCATATCCTGTAGATGATGAATGAATGTCATTTATTACCTTCACAGTTGCAATCAGGGTGTACTTTATTGCAGGATCCTTAGTATTAATACAGTATATATACTTCTGTCATTCCTACACACTATTACTACAGTACTAGCTTTCTTTCATCAATAATAGCTTGTTTGATGCCTTCATTTGTGTTGCACAGCACCTGGCATTACTCAGTTATATTAATGTGGGTGTAAGAACACATTTATTGCAGTACATTTAGAACACACTATACCTACTCTTTCTTATTTATTGTACTGTATATTGCAAGATAGGTCTGTACTCACCACACATCTCAGCACATCCTTGCTAGACACCCTGCATGGGCCTCTAAGTTGAGAGACCTCTCCTCTGCAGCTGTGAAAAGGGAAACACGCCATTATGCATACCCATCTATCACAAATTCATTCTAGAATTTCATAAAGCAATACTTCCTATACTTACATACTTCTCGGGCATTCCCATCCTGAGCATCTTGGATACACTGGGCCAAGAGCACCCCCTTCCTCCACTTCAGGTTGTCATAATGATGACACACATGCTCACCAGTGCAGGGTATTCCAGTGGTGTTGGTAGGCTAATGTTCCAGATGGTCCCAGACCTCAAACTTGTATTCAGAGACCTGTTACTGGCCCTGCAGCTGTCTGGCATCGTGGTCTTTAACTAGGAGTCCAACCATGACTCTGAACTCCAACATGCCCCAGTGCTGCACCTGAAAGAGTGCTCCTTCTCCAACTTCTGCCATAGTTCCTGCATGAGTCAAACTCCAACAGGTTTTGGCTGTATTCCCACCTGTGCACCTTAAATAAGGCTAATTTCCAACCCTTTGCCCCTATTGGACCATTTTTAAAAATGCTAAGCAAAGCTCAGCAGTGCACAAACCTGCTAAGCTGAGTTGAGCAGTGCTTAAAGAGAGGCAAATGCTTAGCAATGCTTAGCAGTGCACAAACTCACTTAGCTGAGCTGAGGACTGCTTAAACTGGGAGTGCTAAGCAGTGCCCAAACCAGTTAAGTGTAGCTGTGCATTGCTAACTATTGCTAAGATAGGTCCTGTTTAAGCTTTGCTTAGCAGTGCTTAGCAAAATTTAGCTAAGGGCAAACAAGAATTTCACACAATAATACAAATATTTATTGATATTAATTAGTCATTATTGATACTTTATTATTATCTGTTTGTAATTTACTTTACATAACCTCACCCTATGTACATTGATTACATTGCCTTGGTGTGTGGCTGAACTGTACTGGACACTTTTGTTTAACTGGAGGTTTTCACCTCATATCTCCACTGACACTGGAATTCTGGACCAGCTGCACTAACCTGGTTGACAAATATCAATAGCTATGCCAATAAAAAAAATTGAAATATAACTAGGAATGCTTTCCGATGTAAAAGCTGAATGGCCTGTAGTGGCATTTGAAGCATGCACCTACCGCATATGAAGACATGACTCTAACCATTCAGCTAACTTATCTGTGAAGATTGTACCTATACATTTCTTTATAGTTTTTCTTTACATTTAAGCTCTGCTGAGCAATGCGCCATGCTGTGCAAACATGCTCAGCTATGCTTAAACTTGACCAAAAAAAAAAAAAAAAAATTAAACATAAAAAGACAACTCACATTTGCACATTTAATTTCCATGCAGTACAACACTCTGACAGTACAGGATGTGTGTTACAGACACTGTAACACATCCCCTGTGTTAAATCATGACTCACTATATAATTAAGTTCCGAAGACACTTTATGAAATGTTGTAGTGCCGTACGGCACTTTCACAGTGCAGGGGGGGGTGTTACACATCCACAAGCACTGTAACACACTCCCTAGCACTGATTCAGTAACCATGTACATGGTTCTCCCTCAGTAGTGCATCTTCATTAATATGCAAGGCATGGTGCTGAGGGGGGAGCTGCAGACACGGCCACGATACACTCCATGTAGGAATTACACTATTTCTACATGGAGTTTATTAAATCTGGTGGCATGTGTTTGCCACAAGCTGTACTACTATCAGGCAGCGTTCATCCTATTCCTGGCCCCAACTCTCACTCTCTTATCAATAACACTACCACTCCTAAAACAGCACATCCTACATGTCCTAAATAGAATATCTCATTCTACTCTTTGAACATTAGGCATGTCCTAAACAAAGTTAGTGAATTTCATGCCTGAATAACTAATCACAATCCTGATATAATTGCCCTAACTGAAACCTGGCTTAAATCTCAAAACCCTGATAAATAAATACTTCCCCCTGGCTATATTATCCTTCACCTTGACTGCCCAAAAACAAAAGGGGTGAAGTTGCTATACTTTATTCCAACAAACTCACCATTACATGTTCCGATAAACCTATCTCAACCTTTTCTACTGCTGAATTTCTACTGGCAAACCTCAAACTTAATAACCACTTCACTATCACTGTAGTTGCCATCTATATTCCTCCAGGGGATAACATACAAATACTGGAGAATATTCTTTCCTATCTCTCTCTACACTTTCCAATTGAAACTATCCACCTTGGAGATGTAAGTATTAACTGGACAACTCTCTGCTCTCCAAACTCTCTTCCTATTGTAATAACTTACATGGGTTTACTCAGCTCATCTTTGAACCTACCCATAGGTAATGGAAACACTTCTAGCACTCTCATAGACTGAATACTAGCTTCTGACCCCTACAAATACTATAACCCTGAAACCCTATCCAACTCCCTAAGTGACCACTCCCCAGTAAGAATTCTTAGATTTACTCCTCACTTCACCAGACCACATAGATACATAACCTGCCACCGACTAACTAAATTCTACTCAACTACTTTTAAAGCCCTGCTCTCTAGAATAAACTGGAATTATCTAGCCCACCTACCCTTTGATGTAGAAGTTGAATCCTTCAATACCACCTTCCTTAATATTCTTGACAGCCTTGCTCCCCTTCGAACAGTTCGCATAAAATCACACATATTTATCTATTTTATTTTATTTTATTTTATTTTACATTTGTTGACCGGGAGAGTCCAAATGGATTACAAGTCCATTTTCAGTGGAGGCCTGGGGAGAAAAGCTCCAAGAGAACAATTTTAACAAAACATAGTTTTAAAGACATACTTTTGACATACAATTTCCATAGAAGAGACTTTGACATATATATTAACTAACAGGATACATTTATTTTCTACAATATAATATAACATTTTAAAAGATATTCCTAAGTTTAGGATTCCTGTGATAGATTTACTATCAGAGTAAAAGCAGAGAGATGTAGAATATGGCTCCGAGAGAGCAGATGATGCTCGCTATAGTTGAGGAGGATAACAAATTGATTTACAATATGTCTTCTCCTGGTTTTAGTTGCCTATGGAAAGCGTAACATTGTTGGGGTAGTTTTCCCTAACTCCTGGAGAGATGGGATGAGCAGTAGATTAACAGTCTTACGTTGGTACAGTACTATGATTGGTTGGCTTAGCAGAGTTACTTAAGTTAGGTGAAGTGTTCTACTGAGACATTAGCCAGGGAGGATACAGGAGCACAGTCAATTATTCAAACAGTGAGTTTTAAAAAGTTTCTTGAAATGTGATGGGGAGTTATTGTCAGTTATGTGGGCAGAAAGGGAGTTCCAGGTTTTTGCTATACAGTGGCTGAAGACAGACTTATCAGCTTCATTGTTATATTTGGTTATTTTGAGAAGATGTTGTGTGCTAGACCTCGAGGGCCTGGTGGTTGTATAGGGTTTCAAAAGATTTTGTAGGGCTGAGTGTTATCAGAGTTATGTATTATTTTGTGGGCTAGTGATAGTTGATTGAGTTGAAATAGTAGTGGTAATTCTAGCCAATTGAGTTTTTTTAGGCATTCACAGAGATGTGTTCTGATGGGAGAGGTTGTAGTGAATTTGGCTATCTTATTATAACAACTATCACATTTGTTTAGGTCAGATTTGCGGAGATTTGTAATTACAGGGGAGGCATAAAGTAGGGTGGGTAGTAGGTGAGTCCTCACTGCTGTAGTTTTGGAGTGGTCAGTGAGGATTTTTTATTGCAATACAGTAGGCCTATGGTTATAGAAAGATGTAGGTCAAATCTGAGGTGATTCTCTGTTTCAACCCCTAAGAGTTTGGTATGGTATGTGGGGGTGATTGTGGTATTGTTAAAGGTGGAGATGAAGAAAGAGATATCACCATGGCTAACAAATGCTACCCATACCCTTATGAAATCTAGAGATATGATGTGGAAAAGATGGGTGAAAACAAACCTCCCCTCTGACTTGTAAAAGTGCAAACAACTTAAAGATTTGGCAATGAAGCACATTATAAAAGATATAAAGGAATTCCACTTTAACCCTCCTACTGATCAAAGATCTAACCCCTAAAAAGTTTGGAATTCAATCAACCAAATACTGCATCCTGGGAATCCATCTTCTCCCAATCCCTGCCCTAATAACTCACCTGAAGAAACTGCAAATATCTTCAGCAACAACTTTATTGAATCTATATCCAACATGTTTACCCCTGACCCTTCTTCTAATAACTCTACAAGCACTGGAAACAACTGGACTATTAACTCCTCCAAACCCCATCCTACTCTCGACTCTTCTAATACTTTTTCCCTCACATCTGTTCCCACTAACTACATTAAGTCTCTACTCTTCAAGCTTAAACCCTGATCCACATATGCTGGCAATGCACCTTTCAGTTTTTTCCAGTTAGCAGCAGACTCACTTGCTCTGCCTGTTCCCATCCTTATAAACCGCTCTATCTCTGAGTCAAAGGTGCCCTCTATTTGGAAAGAATTCTACACACTATCTATATACAAAGGAGGTAACTCCACAGAAATCATTAACTTTAGACCCATCACTAGCTTATCCTCACTCTCAAAAGTCTTGGAAAAATGTATACACAAGCAAGTCATGCAATATTTATTACACGAAAATTTATTTACACCTACACAACATGGCTTCTGTCCAAAACATAGTACTTCCACTGCCCTTACCTTCTTCTTAACACCATTCATTAACTAGAGATAACAACAAACTAGTCTATTGCTTTTTCTTAGACCTTTCAAAATCCGTTGACACTGTGTCTCCCTATTGACTAAACTAACTAACCTTAACTTTTACACTGCTACTGTTGCCTGATTTTCCAGCTATCTCATTGATCAACTGCAATAAGTGAGATGACTCTCTGCTCTCCCCCCTTCTCTTCCTGTAAGAACGGGGGTTCCCCAAGGCTCTATTCTTGGTCTGTTACTCTTTAACATCTTTACGAACCTACTGTATACTTTCTGCCCCCAGTCATCCCTGATACAATATGCAGATGACTCCACAGTCATCACCATCACTGATACCCCCTCTGAACTCATGTCTATCACTCAGACATCCTTCAACTCAGTTGAAACATGGCTGTCTAATATTATGCTCATTCTAAACCCCCCAAAAACAAAACTTCTACTTTTCTTACCTAAGAATATCTATCACCTGAAGCCTACTTTCTCTATACTTTCACGTAATAACACCCCATCTGAAGTTGAATCAAGCACAAACCTCTTAGGTGTAATTATAGATGATCAGCTTAAGTTTGACTTACATGTTAACAACTGTATCCAAAAGACTCATCAAAAACTGGGCCTCCTTTATAGAAATAAAAAGTTTCTCACTAACAACACAAAAGTAACCCTTTCTCATCCCTACCTCCTACCCAGCCTACTGTACAGCTCTCAAGTTCTCACAAATCTCAACTCATCTCTCCTTAATAAACTTGAATCAACTTACAACAAAGTAGCCTGATTTGCAGCGCATCAAATGTACAAGTCCCATCACTGTCTTTCACTAAAACACCTAAACTGGTTAGAATTGCCTCATCTACTACTCCTCTCTCAGCTCCAAATTATTTACTATATTCTGTATGAGCCTGACTATTGTCACAGCTTATCTTTTCCAATCTCGCAATATACTCCCACTAGATCTTTGCATGGCTCAGATCTAGACTTCTTGCAGATCCATACACCTAATACCAGAATGGAATGCAACCTTTACAACTACCATCCTGTAATGTATTGGAACAAGTTGCCATTAGAAATAAGGGCCCTCAAACAACAAAAACAATTCAAAGCAGCTACCAAGGAATATTTAAACAGCCACTGGTCCTGTCATTCCTCTCACCCCTCATAGACTCCCTTACTATTCCCAGCCTGTGCTCTATCAGCCTACTAGATTTGTCTCTGCTGTACTATCCTCTACTCGTTTTCAACATAGCACTTTAGCACCTTTTTTACCTCTCTTGTAACTGGCAATTTTATTCATGCCAGCAACCTCTTTATATTTCTTTACTAAATTTGAAATACCCTTCTCTCTACTAGTAAATGAGGATACCTAGGAACTAAATGAGATACTACAACTCATGTTTGCATTGAAACCTTAATGGTATACTAAAACTTATGTTAATATTGCTCTATTGCCAACATTTATAGCTTTTTATTCTTATTCCATTGTGAAAAATATTTTTTCTGTTATTTGTAAACTCTTTTGTTTATTTTCAATTGTATTGACTGTGGAGCTTTTCTCCCCAGTATCCACTGAAAAGGGGCTTGTCAGCCCCAGTTGGACTATCCTGGTCAACAAATGTAAAATAAAATAAAATAAATAAATAAGAAGACATAATAGACATTTCAAATGTTTATATGACAATATAGGTTTATGGATTGGGGATGGGATTGTAATGGAAATGGAAAAAAAATATGCATATTCCAAGAATAAGTGGTGAATGCAGCAAAGGTGTTGTAAAATATTGGGAGCAATCAAAAGCATGTTTTTGTCGGAAAGAAGTACATTTAATTAGTAACTGTGATAAAAAGAAGTGTCATATATGTGGTAAACAGGTCATAAAGCAAGCAAATGTAACACTGAATGTTATAAATGTAAAACAAGCAAGACATTTATGGATGGAGTGTAAAGCAAAAGAGAATGAACAAAGTATGGTAAATCAAAGTAATCATAAAGAGCAAAGTGGAAAAGAAGAGGAGACAGCAACAGATGAAGATTGAAAAGAAAAAAGGGAGATAGTGAAAATGAGGAAGAACATGAGCTAGAGGTAGAATTGGAAGCCACTGATGAAAAAGACATAAGCTGGAAAGTAGTAAGAGGGAAAAAAATGTCAGAAGAAGAGTAAAAAATATAAAGAGAAAATTTAAAGGATTTAATATAAAGGAAAAGAAAAAAGGAAATGGTTAACAGTTACGAATCTAAATTAATCAACACAAGAAGAAGATGATGATATCCTTTTAATTAAAGAACAGAGAAAGGAATAACTTGACGATTCTTTCCATTAATGTTAACAGTATGAATAACATAACAAGTAGAGTAGGAATCTTAGAATGGTGTAACAAATACAATGTTGATATTATTATTTTAGAAGGTATATGTTTTCTGACTTATGAAGAAAGACTGCAAACACAAAGTATATGGGATGGGGAAATAATATGGAACATTGGGAATTAAATGTGTTCATGAATACCAATATTATGCAGGAGAGTAGTACAGATTTTAGATGCTATGTTATTAATAGGAAGATTAACAGTTGTAGACTTAAGATGGCAAGCAAAGGTTTATAGAATCATAGCTATGTGTCTGTATACTGTGTGTAAAGAAAGGAATAATGTATTTAAAACAAGTTAGATTATGTTGTTGTAAACATGCATATTATAATTACAGGGGATTTTAAATGTGATTTAAGGGGAAATAAAAAGAAAAAAGGAAAATGCATAAATGCATTTGAAGTAATGAAATGTGGAAAACTGGTTATATGGAACAGAAAACCATGGACATATAAAAGGGGTGTTTTAAAAACTGAACTTGATTACTTTATAGTTTCAAAAGGTATATGTATGATGGAAGAAGAAACTATTACAACAGGCTTTCCAGATCATTTAGCAATATAAATATAAATAACATATAATAAAGAATATAGAAAATAGTAAAAGGTATAGAAAGACTAAATGGAAAAGATTGAAAAAGAAAAGGAAGCAATTATTCTATTATAAAAAGACCATATTACTATGGAAGCATTTTACAATAGTTGGTCTGAGTGGTGGATCATCTTTAAAAGAAAACAAAAATACAGTTATTTTCCTTGGAAAAAAGTAAGAAAGAAAGAAAAAGAAACTGGAATATATTGAAATATTTATAGACATGTTGGAAAATTTAGGGAATAACAATAGAGCATATCATAAAAGAGAATAAGAACTTTATACAAGAAATCAAGTGGAAATCAAGGAACTATTATATAAACAAAGATATTTTACAAGTGAAAACAGAAGAGCTATCATCATATTTAAGTAAGATAGTGAAGGTGGATAATAGTATGATGAAAAAAATAAAAGATAAAGCGGGAGACTTAAAGAAAAATCAACAACAAAGTTTAGAAACTGTGGTAAGTTATGGGGAAGAAATGCTTAATAGGAAAAAAGACAAAGCAGAAGGATACTAGAAGTAAAAAAAAAATCTCTGAACAAATTAACAGAGAATTTAGAAAAGAGACTGCAATATATGAACTAAAAGAAGTGTTCAAACAGCTAAATGTAGAATCTGCTGTGGGTCCAAATGGAATTGGATTTGAAATGCATAAAAAATTGTGAGACTGGCAAAAAAGTTCTTATTGTGTGTGTTCAATGACTGGTTAAATGAAGGTTTAAATGAAAAAGAATTGAGTAGCAGAATATTAAAACTCATATGAAAAAAGGAGAAAAAGAAATAAAAAAATGGAGACCAATAGTGCTCAACAATACAGATAAGATGTCTACGAAAATAATTCAGAAAATATTTGAAAATAATATGCAATATATAATGGAAGAAAATGTATAATGTATAAAAGTAAAGGGATGTCAAGTGTTATTAATGATAGAGAGAAAAACAGTACATGATATTGTAAACAAGAAAGAGATGAAATTCATGGTAGGTGATGTTAATAAACATACAACATGATGTGTTGTGGGATAGAATGGATATGTACAATATTAAATCAAATGACTTCCTTAACCTAATGATTTAATGCTTTCCTTTTCAAAAGTACTCTGTAGTTCTCCCTTTCATTAATTCCAGGGGAACTACAAGCATTCAACCTAATTTGCCAAAATATTCTTTCCAGTCCAGTTCATCTCCTGCTTCTAATCTCACATTAAAACTTAGATACACGATCTAGAACAAAAAAGTTAAAACTAACCTTATGTAATTCTAATCTATGCTTTAACATAGCATGCTTAGCCCAACTATTATTACATTCCTTAATTTACACAGCTCTCAGATGTTCATACATTCTTCTGTAAAATTTTTAGATGCCATGACAATATAAAATGCAGGACAGAGATTACATAGGGCAACATCAACTACAAATTTAGCGTTGCAATTATTTTCCTTCAGTAATCTAATATTATAATTCTGAGCTTCGGTCATAATTTCTTTTCTTTCTATAACAAATTGGCAACATCTACAATTACCATATTTTAACATTCCCGTATAATTTTCTTGTTTATTAACATAACTATTCCTGTAAGAATACTCTTTTAAACTGTTCCACCTTTGAGAAACAAATACAGGGCCATACCCTATAATATCTTTTAAATCTGCAAAATTAGTTAAATACTTCCAATTATTTTTAACTATTTGCTTAATATTATCTTCATCAACTGAATTTTGCTTTCTGCTACAGATCATGTATCTAATTATAATGTGAGACAAGAAGCAGAAGATGAATTAGACTGAAAAGAATATCATTGGCAGATTAGGCTGAATGCTTGTAGTTCCCTGGAATGAATGAAAGGGAGAACTACAAAGTGGTTTTGAAAAGGAAAGGGATAAATCATTAGGTTAAGAAAGTCATGTGATTTAAGAGTATTTAAATGATTTTTTGACTTTTATACAGCTTCATCTGAGGAAGTTCCTTAAAAAATGAAAGCACTTACCTGTTGTATCATTTTGTTGTTTTTAAGAATTAAAGTATTTTGCATTTTAAATCACTGTTTTTTATTTATATGTATAATATTATCAAAAACATTCAACAAGTGTTTATAACAACATATAACAATAATAAGCTAACCCCAGGATTCATTAAATGTTTTTTTCCTTGCAGGAACAGTGTACCCACTCCTGCACATAATATGGCTCCCGAGCAATTCAGCAAACAGCTGATCTGATGTGCACAAGCCTGCAGACACTGTTCCTGCATGGAAAGCCATGTGGAATGCTAATTACCTCATTTGCTGGTAAGAACCATGCAAACAAGGTGAATTAGTGATTCAGGAAGCAGGCAGGCATCCATGCAGGAACAGTGCTATTTGCAGAAATGTATTCAGTTACTAAGTGAACACATTTCTGCAAATAGCAAAATGGAGGCATGATAGCTCAAATAAAAGCATGTATTATAAACTTTAGTCATGCCAATGGCCAAATATATGGCCATTGGCACAGGAAAGTGTTTAATTTAATACAAAATAAAAGTTTTTTTTTTGGCTGATCTCGGCCGTTTAAGCATAAAGCAGCGGTGCGCAAATGGGATCATGCGAAAATAAAAAAAAGTAAATACTCAATTTTAGGGAAAATCTGCATTTTGCCATTATAGTCAATGGCATGCAGAATCAAAGCATTACCAGGGAACAGTGGTTGTTAAGGGGAAAGGCTCTGGGGTAGTGCAGTAACTATGGACTAAGGCAGTGGGGTATGCAAATGAGGGGAAATTTACTGAATCACAAAACATTCTAAGTCCACACACTGCATTTAACCATGTAGGTGCTAGAACAGGAGAGTGTAGGCAGGAGGAGCAGCTAACATGAAAAGTGGGGTGTGATGCTTGCTGAAAGCACATTGGAGCTCCATTGCCCAGGTTTGCACTTAGTTAATCACAGCTAAGCAAGGGTGTGTGTCTGAGGCTGTAATGTCTTACACCATGAAATCAAGGGTGTGTTCTCATCTAGGGAAGGTCATTTCTGCTAAAATGTGTTTACCTTAGCTAAACGGGTGTGTGCAGTGCACACTGGGACATAAAAAAATGGAAATACCAGTACTGTTTACATTTAGGCAGTGGGTTTGCATGCCATGCCTTGGGGGTTAAAAAGGGCAGAGATGGGAAAAGGGGCAAAGGAAAAAAAAAGGAAATAGTAAAATACAGCCAATCAAATACAAGTAAAATACCTGACAGGTGGAATGTCTCAAAGACAGCCAATAACACAGGCAGCATCTGCAGCACACCACTATAAATTATGTAAACACCTTCCAGTCTGCTTTTCCTACAAACTCTGCAACATAGGTGTACACATACAGGGGAATTTTAACTGATAAAACAAGCAAAATATGTTAGAGGCTGCTGTTGCATTTATCTATTAGTATGTGCAAGAGCCCGAAGGCGCTGAGGAGGATAATGTTGACAACCAACTCAGATTGAGGAGGAGGAGAAGAGTGTCCAGACTCAGAGTAATCTACCAGGGGCTTCATGATCTGGAGATAGTAGAGCACTACAGGGTGGACAGGGACATACTTCCGAAACTTGTTTTGCTATGGCGGCCTCGCCTCAGACCCAGAACCAACAGAGGGGAACCCATCCTATTGGATATGTGTAGTCTTAAGAATACTAGCTTCAGGTACTTTCCAAAGACCAACAGTGGAGACCATGGGGGTCTCACAGGCATCTGGGTCCAGGATACTCCACCAGTTCCTGGATGCCATGTGCCCACATGCCACTGAGCACATTTACTTCCCCAGCACCTGTGAGGAGAGGACCAGCAATATGCGTCTCTTCCACCATGTAGCAGAATACCCAGAGGTACTGGGTGCCATAGACTGCATACACATCCACATCAAAGCACCACTCGGTGACCAGGGTAGGGTCTACTTAAACCACAATGGGTTCCACTCCATCAACTGCCAGGTCATGTGTGATACCCAGGGCATTATCATGAATGTGTGTGCTGGCAGCCCTGGAAGCTATCATGACTCCCACATCTGGCATTCGTCACAGCAGTACCAGGTGTTTGCCAGTGGGGACATCCCATATGGCCATCTGGTGGGGGATGCTGGCTATGCACTGGAGCCGTGGCTGATGACACCCATCAGAAATGCACACCCACCCACACAAGAATGCCATAATGAGGCACATGCACAGACCAGAATCATTATAGAGCATGTGTTTGGGATTTTCAAGTCACAGTTCCGCTGCCTTGACATAGCTGGTGGAACCTTGCAGTACTCTCCAGCCACATGTGCACACATGTTCACAGTATGTGCCATGCTATACAATATGATCCTGCAGAAACAGATGCAGCAGGACCAAAATGGGGAAGGGCCACACAGCCCCCCACCATTGCCAAGGTCTCCACAGGCACACAGGGACTCAGAGGAGGAACATCCTGAGCCTGCTTCTGTAGGCAGATGGAGGCATGCCCAGTATGCCCTGTCCTTGGCAAAGAGGCAATGCATAGCACATACACTGACACTGTAGGGCCAGAGAGACTGATCTCTCTCTCTCTGACTCACACACACAGTAAAATGGATGCCAAACATCACACCACCTATACCTTACCATGTATAGCCAATGTACTGCATGCATCTGACATAGTCAGCCCTCAAGCACCGCCCTCACAACTGCCTTGGGCACAAAGTAAGTCAGTCTCCTTATCAAAAAATTAATGGAGTAGAATGTTTTGATAGCATATCTATGGTACTGATGCAAGCATGTAAGGGAATGGAGCGGCTTACTGGGATATCACAAATACCACGGTATTCCAAGCTACAATGAAGGCTGTCTTCCAAAGAGAAATACCATAGCACCAACACAAAGTTCAAAATCACAGAAATGGTCCCGAAGATGTCACAAAACGTCTTTATTAACAAGTAGATTTAGAGCTTTCATCTCCAAAAACTGGAGACCTCATCAGAATCAAGTACCACTACATACTAAATGCCTTTTATTCATTATCCAAAAACAGTAATTGGTCAAATGATGATTAATCAAATAATAAAATAATTGAATAATTAAATATTTAATTAAAACAATTAGAAACAATTAAATGTTGTGCTGAAATAAAGTGAACTGGCTGATCTTTCATAGTATGAGCAAGAATATTGTTCTCAATAGATTCTTAAGCACTTAAAAAATACTTTAAAAAAACTTTTTTTTTAACCTTTTTATGAGATACTTTTCAAAAGAAAACATTTTACATTCACAGTTCATGTGAACTTGTATATATATGTGTGGGTGTATGTGTCCATCAAAAGTTGTGTACACATACACATTTTCCATATAGTATAAGTATATTTACATATGCACAAGTGGATTGTGTGGTTATTCAAAAACTGTCATTGCATATTAATCAAATACAAATAACATATAAAATTGGATGTGAAACACATAAAAAACACATAAAAAACATAAAAAACTTAATGTCTTGCTCTTGTGAATGTAAAATGTTTTCTTTTGAAAAGTATCTCATAAAAGTTTTTAAAAGGTTTTTAAAAAAGTTTTTTTAAAGTATTTTTTAAGTGCTTAAGAATGTATTGAGAACAATATTCTTGCTCATACTATGAAAGATCAGCCAGTTCACTTTATTTCAGCACAACGTTTAATTGTTTCTAATTGTTTTAATTGTTTAAATATTTAATTATTCAATTATTTTATTATTTGATTAATCATCATTTGACCAATTACTGTTTTTGGATAATGTATAAAAGGCATTTAGTATGTAGTGGTACTTGATTCTGATGAGGTCTCCAGTTTTTGGAGATGAAAGCGCTAAATCTACTTGTTAATAAAGACGTTTTGTGACATCTTCGGGACCATTTCTGTGATTTTGAACGTTGTGTTGGTGCTATGGTGTTTCTCTTTGGAAGACAGCCTTCATTGTAGCTTGGAATACCGTAGTATTTGTACATTTCATTTGTTCTTTGGTTCTTACTGGGATAGCAGCAGACAACTGAGAGCTCTGTGGGATAGCAGGAAGTGTATTCCCAGTACTGGCCTACCCACACTATGCAGTACCACCCTAGTTAACAAACACCACTGCAGTATATGTGGTGAGCCAAATAACTGGAGAGTCATAGGTCACATGCATGGATGTCAAAATGGGGGTCCCATATCCACCCCAGCCTCACTCAGCAGATAAGCTGTAGAAAACCATACAGAAATGTCTGGCAAAGGCCCCCACATGGTGACATCCATGAAATCCCCACCTACAGACTTTTACACAGTGATATGACAGCATGTCTGGCAGTGGCAGTAAGGCTCTGAAAGGTAAGAAGTATGAAACTACAAATGTTTATGCCAGAACAATCTGACCTGTGGTTGATACTCTTATGCCTGCAGTCTCAAAGATAGAGCACACCACTATGCTAAATGGGACCAAAATGTTAAGTAAATATCAGCACAGTCTTTGCAAATGTGTATCGTGTCCAGATGTATCACATCCCCCATAGTCCCATAGAAATGCAGTAACATGTCCTTAGCCTTAGGCAGCATCCAGCCATCATCTAGAGTGATGGCTCAACACAAACCAAAAGCCATTGTCAGTAATACCCATAGTCAACTTACTGGTGCCATCCCAGGGGTGTCCACTGATGGCAGCCTGAGAACATATGATCATCAGAATGCACCACCTTGCTACTGATGGCCTGCATTTGTCACATCTGGCCTACAGGCCTCTGGCAAATGTCCATGCCTCACCCACAGTGCCCTGTTAGGTAGTGCCATGGGATCCATAACACTAACATAGCACGGTCTACAAAATGTAAATAAAGACCATGCTGCTAACTGCTAGGAGAAAACTTGCAACGTCAGAAAGCCAGAAATCTAGACAAAGACATGAATAATGGAATGAAAAAGGTCCAAAGAGAAGGACACCTTTGAAATACTGTCCTAATAATGTTAGTAAGTTGATGGCATGATTGTAGTAGCATGGAATGTCTGAAGGGTATGAAGTCTGAAACTGCAATGTCAGTTGTCAGTAATATCTGACTTCAACCCTGAGTCACTTGCAAAACACTTTTCCTTGAAAACCACACTCGTTTGGGTAACCAACCAGATATATGAGTCATGATCTGGACATTATGTGATACTCTGTACAGTCAACAGGCAGGGATAGGAGTCTAAACATGGGAATGCACTCATTGCAGGAAGTCCTAACCCTGGAAGATGGTGACATGTCTGCACCCACAGAACCTTGGCCCACAGCCATGGGGAGTAACACACCCTTCCCTGATCACTCATCCTATGCAACATCCAGACTCCAAAATGTGGCCATCCAAGCAAAATGAGGTGGGCCATACATATATGTGAGACACACACACACACACACACACACACACACACACACACACACACACACACACACACACACACACACACACACACACACACACACACACACACACACACCTCCAGGCTGGTCAAACAGTCTGACACAAACAAGACCCTTCAAGTGCAGTCAACCTTTGAAAAGACCCCTATGCAAAGTGTACTGGTAGCTATAGGCCAATATAGCTGACCCAGAACCCCCCCACATATCTTATTCCCTACAAATCTATCTGGAGTCTGCCTGTCACCCTGATTCTGCCTGACTTCTATTACCCAACCGTGGACTGGAAATCAGACCAGGCCAGAACAGAAATGCACAGAGATTCCATCATTGTTATATATCACCAAGGTGCTAGACAATTTCCACAGCTCCAGCAGTCAATTGCTCATAGGCACACCTCTCAACAGGCTGGATTGTGCAAGAATACATAACATTTGGCCCATAATATTAGTGTGTGCATCATCCATCCTGTATTGCTCTGGTAAATCACTGTGATGATCTGAGGAGGTATGTCATGAGGTACTGAAGCAATACATGACAGTGTCAAACATCATATATGTCAGATGTCTGCTAAAACAAGCCCTATAACCCTAGCAACCCATATATTACTGAGAGAAATAGTCACAATCATTGTATGGCCCACTGTCTTCCCATTTTGAAAGGCTATCTCTAGATATCCTGCATCAACAGGTTGAGAGGTATGGCTGTAGCACAAAACAAACTGGACTGGAGTACAACAATCCCTGGAATGGAGTCCCACATTTCCTATAGAAGGTCACACTGGGCATGATCATATGTCAGTAGGATCTAGGAATTAAAACAGGCCTTCCACACCCAGTGCACTTTCCATTGCCCTACTTTAGCAGTCCTGAAGATGTCTGTCACCACAGAAGTGCCTTTTGTCAGGCCTCAGTCCTATAAGCTCTGTGGGACATGCGATAACTGTGCAACACTATAGTAAAAATAACTAGTTAGGTAGGAGCTCTAATCTCAGTCCTGGCAAATGTAAAAGTGTGTGTGTTTATAAATTAAACATTTTGAGTCTATTTAAACCCAGTGCACATCCCCTTTCCCTACTTTAGCAGTCCTGCTGATCTCAGTCATCTTAGAAGTCCCTTTCATCAGGCCACAGCCCCATAAGCTCTGTGGTGCAGGTGATAACTGCATAACACTATATTACAAACAACTAGTTAGGTAGGAGTTCTAATCCCAGATCTGGCAAATATTTGTGTGTATGTGTATATATGTGTGTAGTTTAAAGTATTTTGTGGCCTCTCTCACCCAGCACATCACCCATTGCCATACGTTGCAAAGGCTGG